>NC_088364.1:16045171-16095171 GCF_034508935.2 Berghia stephanieae
TACTTTTGCCAGGTTTAAGGAGATCCAGCTTCCTGTTTATATTAGCATAAACAGCTCGTTGGGGGAAAAAAAAAATCAGATATGCGATCAAATTCAGGCGGATAGCGTATGGAAGCCTTTGATATTGTCGCCTTAATACCTTTGAGGATATGGTTGGGGTGGTGGGGGGGGGGGGGGTATTAAAATTTCAGTTCACTAGTGGAGACACCCGCAATATTTATGGGGAAATGAAGACTATCACGAACAGGCACATCCCTATGTTAGTTATTGTATTATTGTGAAAATTAACATAGATGGAGACGAATCTTTTGAGCTATCAAACAAACAAAATCGGTTCCGGTAATAACGTCTGTAGGTGCACGCAAATAAATCTGGATACACTTCTTTAATGTACTGGGTGGTTTGTTTGTTTTGTTGTTGTTGTTGTTGTTTGTTTGTTTTTGTTTATTATTACCCGAAAACGAATCGAATTAGCTTAAAAACTAGAAATGATAGAGGCATCTGTTGTTTTTTTTGTTTTTTGTTTGTTGTTGGTTTGTTTTTTGTTTTGTTTTTGCAAAGTTTTTTTTTTTTTTTATCACTATTCAAGTTTTTTTTGTGGTGAAATTTTCAGGAAGATGCTAGACTATAAGCCATTAAAATACAGTCGCTCTTTTTTGACTCCCGATGTTTTTTGACACAAAAATTGGAAGAAAATTTTTTTAATGCATCTAGCTAGACTTATTCAGTTTTACACATATTTATTTAACACACAAAACAGGGCTTCATACCGTTTAAAGCTAAACCTCTACATAGGATCCTCCATTCTCTCTCAACGAACTTACTGTTCCCTCAACTCTCTCCACGTGTTTTTTTATTTTTTATTTTTAGTATTTGAGGGGTAACCACATCCAGTATCATGATTCTGAGATGGTTGCAATCTCGTATTCATATGGCATAAACTCAGTCTTTAACGTAACCCCAGAAAAAGAAATCAAGAGGGGTGATATCAGGTGACCTGAGTGGCCAGTTGATGGCCCGACCTTTCCATTCCATCTGCCAGAAAACAGGCTCTCACATTCAGTCCCTGATGAGGCGGTGTTCCATCTTGCTGGAAAATGACTTTGTAGCAACTGTATGATGTATGCAAAAAAAAAAAAATAAATAAAAAAAAAAATAATTCAAGCATTTCTAAGTTGATATGACACAGTGTTTTCGTTGAAGAAAAATGCTTCAATCACACGTTCAAACATTAACTCAATTCAATCCTAGAGATATTTGCTACTTTTCAAAATTAGAAAAAAATCTATTAAAAATGAGCATGTGCATAGATAGTGTTATTCAACTACCATTATCATGCAAAAATTAAGAACATTTGCTTTGGTACTACGCCTATAATTTGTCTCGGAAAAAAAAAAAAATAATAAATAGGCATGGGGTAAACGTAACCCCGGGTATACTACGGATATAGTCGGTGTTAGGGTTGAGTGAGTTAAAGCACATAAAACATTGACTTTCGGAGAGTTACGACTGACTGTAACAAGAAATGAAGTGAGTAGGAAAAAGCCAGAAGATAACAAAGAATAAAAACTTCGCGGCGGCGACGGAGGCTCGAACCCGCGACCTTACTGGTACGACAACTCCGCCTGGCCGGGGAGATCGTGGTAACTTAGTATGCAAATTATGCTTTTATTATCAATCGCGCACTGTGTTTTGCCTGGTTTTACTTTAAACTTCATAATTCAGAATCATTTTCGTGGGGAGTTAAAATTGATTTGACACGGAACTTGAATGATTTCTTGACATAATTAAAAAACAAACAGATGTCTCTCCCGTTTTTAGTGTTTTAGCTATTAAATTCTTTATCGGGTAGTAGTAAAAAAAAAACCACTATGTAAACTTTACTTTAAAACTCTTTTTAAAAACATGCCACAGGCACTTACTCATTTCAAAATGTATCGTGGGAATTTAATCAGACTGAGACAAATATTGTGAGCCATCAAATGTCAAAATCGGTCCAGTAACAAAATCCGACAAACTCATTCTTCCTATTCGACAGATAAAATAAAAAATGCTCAACCATTACCTTAATCTGTTTTTTTTTTCTGGTTGGACAAACGTATTCTTCCGAGTTCACCCATATTAATATATACCATAAACTATTAAATTCCGGAAGGAAATGTTTTAGAAATATGAAACTATCAGTTCATCTAATCTGTAAATGACCGATCATTATTTCTCTAAAGATTTTATAATCAAACATTCGAACGGGTGATAAAATAACCCCAATTTAGAAGAGGTTTGTAAGTTACTCGTATATCAATCTGTAAAAAATAGTTTTATAATTTTTAGATTGGCCAGTAATACTGGGCTCGTTGACAAAATAATTAAAATTGGCTGAAGGTACAATCCCCCCACCCCCACTTTAAAAATAGTTAGTTGCGTTATGGTTATGATTATGTACATAAGACAGACATATATATATATATATATATATATATATATATATATATATATATATATATATATTATATATATATATATATATATATATATATACATATATATATATATGAAAAATCTGCCTCACAGATCCTGAGCATTACAGGCTGTCGAAAAATTATAATATGCATTAAGTGTAGCAATGCTCACAAATTGTGGGGCTGACTGATTTGACTGCTGGGCGTGTTCTAAATGTGACTATGATAAGGGGCAATCTTTGAGTTCATAATATGGATCTGAACCATCTTTGACGATATTTTAGCCACCATACCACGCTTTCAATAGTTTTAGGGTCGTAGTTTTTAAAGAAATGAAAGAAAAAAAAAACAGCAGTTAAAGCGGGGGGGGGGGGGGGGGGGGGGGTGATAAATATAGATTATACATTCGTGCTTGTGATAAAGAAGCAACGGTAAATGAAAATTATAAAATAAGAATCGCTAAGATTTAGTCAACTGACTACGACAAATGACCATTGTGACCTTTCTAACGTTCATAACAGACTAGCTGTTAGCCCATTATTATGACTGTAATATTATTTTCACTTCATAATGGCTATATCTTATGTACATAATCATAACCATAACGCAGCCGTGTGTCGAATGACTGACAGCTGGACGTAGACGTGGCCAAATTATGGTGTGTTATTTTTGCCAAAGAATGAACTCGTGCTGTCGAATATTTATTGTAATCATATTTATTAAATTGTTCGTATTATTTCTATTATCTATCAATGTTTGTTTGTTTTTTTTTAAAATACGAACCGCTAACTATTTGTTACTCAGAATATCGACACACCTCCATTCATTGTATTAAAGTGTGGGAATTATCGATCACCGCCGCCGACGCCGCGGTGTTTCGTGTGCTCCAAATTCGTTCCTCGTTGCCCTCGCTAAACAAGAACTCTGGGCCTACTCGCGCGTCCTCTCCTCCTTTTGATACTTAATAATAAAATTACTGTTTTTGTGTGATGTGTGATATATTATTTCCCCAACTCTTTTTTTTTTCTTCCTGTTCTCCGTTCCGTGTCCTAGCGCTGGTGCTCTTGTTTTCTTTCAATAACAGCCAATCACAACGGAGTATGTTCTGATCCTGTGTTATGATTCGCTGGAGAAAAACAAACGGGCATAGTTGTCGAGAGCGCTCATAAAGCACGGAACTGAATCAACTATTTCTCCTCTCTTGTGTGAATCTTGCATCACGTCCTTGCCCTCGCTTTTCGAGGTCGGGACTGGCCTAGTATGTAGTTTATTATTGTGCTTATTTCGGCTTATTTGACGTGTGCATTTTTGCTGGAGGTCGGCTGGAGTGGAGTTGAATGACACTGCACTGCTAGTTACGGAACTGATCATGTTTCCCTTCGTGTGTAAATCTGCATCCGTCTTGCCCGCTTTGATGGTCGGATGGCCTAGTATGTAGTTTATTATTGTGCTTATTTCGGCTTATTTGACGTGTGCATTTTTGCTGGAGGTCGGCTGGAGTGGAGTTGAATGACACTGCACTGCTAGTTGCAACTTCTGAATATTTCTACTCCTGCAAATAGATAAATAGAACAGCCCCATCTTTTGCACCTGCCTGGTACATAAAGACGCTTGTGCGTGTTATATTTCTCGTCGACTTCTCTTTTCATCATCGGACGCATTAA
Source organism: Berghia stephanieae (assembly GCF_034508935.2). Taxonomy (NCBI): domain Eukaryota; kingdom Metazoa; phylum Mollusca; class Gastropoda; order Nudibranchia; family Aeolidiidae; genus Berghia; species Berghia stephanieae. The sequence goes on from NC_088364.1 coordinate 16,049,295, forward strand.
ACGGTGAGTAGTATTTCTTCCCATTTGAAATAATAAACTATCGCTACTTTCGCATTCTCACGTTCTTACTGATTGATAATAATGTGTCAGATTGCAGGCTGTTTAGTCAATGCATTGTTTCATAGAATTGTGTTTTGTTAACATTTATCAAGTACATCATAATCACCGTCGTCGTCATCATCATCATCCCCACCACCACCAATATCATTCATCATCATCATCATCTCAAAAAGTCATACACATCATCACCATCATCAATATCAACCATCATCATCAGCAGCAGCAGCAGCGCATCACGCAAGTTAACATAATATTTAAAATAACTATCAGTATGGCATTAGTATTATGTAAGCATTATAACAGAAAACTTCGGACATAGTATCTATTTAATTGTCACGGTCCAAATTCACTTTAATATGAGTCAATGTTGTTATTCCTTGCATTTCATTTCATTGGGGGTTTCAATACGAATGACTGATTTCGATATTTAACATCGAGCAACAACAATAATGATGATGATGATAATAATGAAAATAATAATAATAATAATAATAATAATAATAATAATAATAATAATAATAATAATAATAATAATAATAATAATAATAATAATAATAATAATAGTGATGATCGTAATAACAATAATAATAATAATAATAATGATAATAATAATAATAATAATAGGTAATAATAATAATAATAATAATAATAATAATGAATATGATGATACTAATAATTATAATGATGATGATGGTGGTGATAATAAGAATGAGGAGAACAACAACAAATAAGTAATTAAAATAAAATATCCTGTCAGTTAAATTATATAGTAAAATTGGTTACTAGTGGTACGATGTCTCTCTTCCTTTAATATTGTCAAGCTATATTGAGCGTGATAATTATCGTAAAAGTAACTTGATATGTTTTATTCCGTGGGTAAGGTACCCAACACACATTAGCCCTTTGGAATGAGTACACGAATGGCTATGCAGTGTTAGATGATCGATTCAAGAGAAACAAAGCGTTCTTTTCAGGCATTTGTATTGTAATGACATTTGAGGCAATTAAATGGTTGTGAAAGTTTGGCATTAACCCCAAAACGATACAATCATTCGAAAACAAGTCCTACTGGCGCATGTTGGGCATCATCTGGACAGGCCATATGACGAATGAAGAGGTTTAAAGAAGAGTTGTCTCTATATCAGCACCAGAAGAATCCCTCCTGTCTATAGTCAAAGCAGAAGATTGTAATTATAATATAATAATATAATAATAATAATAATAATAATAATAATAATAATAATAATAATAATAATAATAATAATATATACTTTATTCATCAAAAAAAATGGAAATTCGTTTACAGACGTGGCATGCATGAAAATGTATAAACACAAAGTTGAGAATCTATGGCGACAATGTATACATTATATATGCAAATGCACAAAAATGTAAAAGTATACAACCAAGAACCAATAGCAACACTTTATATATTAATTTGATAAATTGAGATGTGTATATAGTGTGTATATTTAAAAGATAGTATTTAATTTAAATCACAGTTGCGCGTTAAACATTCGACCACTATGTGGCAAAAATGAATTAAAGTGACGTGTTGTCTTTGCTTTTATAGCTTTCTCGCCATGAAACATTGGCAAAAAAAAAATATGTAATAGACCTTGAGAGAGAGAGAGAGAGAGAGAGAGAGAGAGAGAGAGAGAGAGAGAGAGAGAGAGAGAGAGAGAGGGCAGAAGGATATGAATGCAAACAAAGTGTTGGACGGATAATGTAAAGGAATGAACAAAGACACCAATGAGGACAGATCTGGATGGGGTCCCTTACTGCAAAGTCATCTCTCATAGCTCCTTTATGACCACCTAGTTCTGGAGAACGAGGTGAATGTAATGGAAATGCGGTACCATGTGGCCTGCTGGGGGAATTAAGCAATGGTTAATGAGCGTATTGGGCATGGTATATTTTATGTATATCTCCTGTATAGGGTATCCTTTTGATAAAGCCATATTTTCTGCATTTGGTAGAACTCGTCGTTGAAGATAAAAATAAAAAGAAATATGAAGAAAGAAAAAATCAAAAACGCATGAAAACTTTCACATAGTTTTATTATTTATAAACAACTGACTATGACATTGACCTCTAACCTTAGAGGTATCTACGTGATAAAGATGACCTAGTTTCTTATTATTCTCAATAGTTTGTTTTGTTCAGCAAAAAACATCAGTTCAATCGATTGCTCCGGGCTAGTGAACAAATTTATTTATCTCTGCTAATTTGTTTACAAACAAAATTTGATTTAGCAAAACGATAGCATTAACCCCATAACCCGTCCACTTATAATAATATACAATTCACATCTCTGTACATAATATGTTAGAGAAACTTTTGTAAACAAAAACACATTGCAGCGGATGAAATTATTAATTTCTACACAATTCTGTTATTTTCATTTATCTCTTATTCGTCGTCGCTAGACTAGCGATAAATATTTCTGTGTCCTATTTTTTTTTTTAAACACAGACTGTGTGTTGTCTGAAAGTAAATAACTCGAGCTGAACGTTCTAGGTCAAAGAACGAAGGTACACACACTGTTATTCCGATTGCTTCCTCCATCATTGCATTCCCATCGAGGCTTCATAAATACAACACTTTTTCTCACTTTGGCCAAATAAACCTATAGGCATCATTAGATTAATATGACCACCCCCCCCCCCCCCCCCCCCCCCACGGTCATAAAGTCCTAAAGCTGATTATTTTAAATACATGATTTATTTTTGATACATTTAGGTTCATCATCATCTATTAACGTTTTGTGGCCAAAATAAGGAAAAAGCAATATTTTGTCATAGTTTGACATTTCTAGGTGGTTTTGTATTCGTGCCGTCTTGCCGGGGACGGAATCAATAATGGCAAGAAAATTGTTTTGTTGAGTTTTATAAGGATTCTGTAGAATTAAGAACGATAAAATTTATTCATCCAGGACTATGTGATCTCTCTCTCTCTCTCTCTCTCTCTCTCTCTCTCTCTCTCTCTCTCTCTCTCTCTCTCTTTCTTTCTCTCTCTCTCTCTCCCTCTCTCTCTCTCTCTCTCTCTCTCTCTTCTCTCTCTCTCTCTCTCTCTCTCTCTCTTCTCTCTCCTCTCTTCTCTTCTCATCTCCTCTCTCTCTCTCTCTCTCTCTCTCTCTCTCTCTCTCTCTCTCTCTGTCTTTCTTTCATTCCTCCCCTTTTCAGTTCTTGAGATGAGATTTTCGTAAACAAAGTAGCGATTAAAAATACAAATCTTATTTGTCGAGGAGGTATTTGCTTTAAAAAAATATTAATCCAGCATTTTTCTGGGACCCTGCCTTAGTGGGCTCATAACAATCATAAGATAAAAGCCACAGGTGAACATTATTGCAGTCATACATCATCATTATCATCATCATCATCATCATCGTCGTCGACGTCACCATTGTCATTCTCTTTTTTATCAGTATGATCATCATTATCACCATCTTAATTAAAATTATCACCATCACCATCGTCATCATCATCATCATCATGGCACCACCACCGCCATCACAACCAGCATTATCGTCATTGCCACAATGTTCTCGCGATACACTGATCCACTATTTGGTTTTAAATTTCCTGTTAAAGACAAAGGACGATAAAAGAAAGAAAAGTATAGATTAATTTCTCTGGAATTGTCATGGGATGTCTGTACTTTGTCCTGTTTGTACCAAAATAGTGTTTTTGGAACTGTATTCCCGAGGCTTCAATCGGAGCTCCAGAATACTAGGAAAATAGATACAATTTGACGCAGCCCATCATTTATATTACAAACTACATATACGCACCAAGTGATGATGATTCATACGTAAAGCTTTATTTACTGGTGACGATGGTTGGCTCGTTCCAATTTCTTGCCTTTTTTTTTTTTCTAAGTCGAGCTACAATGAGTTTGGATGAGATGAGATAAGATGATCTTTGTGTATCCACTTCTGGAGTTTTGCATTGGGTTTTGCCTTAGACAAATGACTTTCTGGAATTAATTAAGCAAATAAATCATAATAAGGAAATACAATGACATAGAAATAGAAGTAAACCAACAAAAGCTTCAAAACAAAACAAAACAAAAAGCTCATACCTCATGAATAGTGGCCGGGTTAGTGAAAATAAGAAGAAGAAAAACATTTATAATAAAATAAATAAATTTATTAAAAAGACTAAATTATAATAATAATAATGATGATATATTATTATTATTATTATTAATATTATTATATTAATATATGATATATTATTTATGTTATTAAATAATATAAATAATAAATAGATGAGATGATGATGATAACAATAATAATAATAAGAAGAAGAATGATGATGATGATAATAACAATAATAATAAGAAGAAGAATGATGATGATGATGATGATAATAATTATAAAACACGTTTTATTTTTACTCATCCCCCTGCAGCGTTGTTCTTCAAACGTAGGCGTTAATCACTTTATTCAACTCGATCAGTTTGTGAACGAGTACCTGGCTGTTGTAGTTACCGTTATAACATTATGAGAGTGGTTTTATGGCACTCATACCTTATAAATTGCATCTCAATTCCATATGGCATGCATGTGAACAGAAATGAAGCTGCATTGTCACGCGTGTTTACCTTTGATTAAATTGTGGAAACGGAGCCTTTAAGTACGTCATGTTTTTTAAGGGGGAGAGGGGGGGGGGTAGGTCTGTGTTTTGTTTTTTGTTTTTAAAGAATATAATTCGTACTTAGTATTTCTGTCTAGATTTTAGAACACTTCATCAGAAATATGTGATGCTTTGGGTTTAGACACCGGTGTCGAACAAGATGGGTTTCGAGATCAGGATAAACGATATTCAACTTGGGTCTTGGGAGAGAGATAGGGTGGGTGGGGGTACGGGGGAGACGGAGACTGAAGTGAAATGATATCGCGATAATATGTCTAGGGCTTCGTCATTTCTCTCTCTCTCTCTCTCTCTCTCTCTCTCTCTCTCTCTCTCTCTCTCTCTCTCTCTATCTATCTATCTATCTATCTATCTATCTATCTCTCTCTCTCTCTCACACACACTCTCTCTCACTCACTCTCTCTCACTCTTTCCTCTGGCTCCCTATGTCTGCTCTTCCCTTCCCCCTCTCTTTTTGTATTCTCTCCCTCTATCTTTCTCCCGTACGTGTAGAAAGCCCAGAGGGAAAGGATTACTCACATAAAATCCATTTTATCAGCCATGGCTCTACCACGGCCCTACTTTTTAAGCCCAGCATAATGGATTCAGTAATTTATAATATGTGTACTGAATATCATATGCCTGTCTGAAACAAAGTTTGGGGAGGGGGTGGTGTAATGTTGTGATTGAAACAGTAAAAATTTGTAGCCATAAAGGATCGATTATGGAAATGATTTTGAACGCCCACATTCACTCAATACCAGACATGACAATGTGTTAACATAGAGAAGAGATTTATGTAATTCAGTGATATGATTGGCATTGATGTGTCTCCTTTCTTTTCTTAGGTGAAACCTTGGACTGCCTCAAAAAGAATCTGCAATCTCAAAATCAACCAGACCTTGACTTGGGCACTGCAGACAGGGCATCTGCTGCTGTCTTTGTCTCTCCCACTTCAACCAATACATCCCAACCAGGCTCCTGCAGTGAGCCAGACAATCCGACTATGGAGGTGATTCGTCGTGAAGGTCCCACCAAGGAGGAAGTTCATGTGGAAGATCAGGAAGAAATCCTCCCAGACGGCACTGTCCACCACATTCATAAGGAGCGTAGCAGTTCGTTCAAGAAAGTCCAGAAATGTGTCACCACCGAGGACGGGAAGACCGTGGTTGTGGAGGAGTCCCTGGAAGAAGTGCCTGAGTCTGTCAAGGAAAACCTTGTGGAGACGTTTCAGGGACCTGACAGATTTGTGCACGAGGAGAGAGACTTTGACATCACGAAAGAGGATGGTCGAAAGGTCCATCAACATGTAGTTTTGAACCGCATGCAGCATCACATCCACCGTCACCAGGAGTCCTTTGACTCAGATCACGGCAGGCAGACTGAAGATATAGATGAAGACGAAGTGGTTCCAGGCACTGAGTCTGCTTTTCTAGTGATGGAAGAGGAGGGGGAAGATGAGGACAAGAAGAAAAAGGAATAGGTTCTCGTGGTTCTGGGTTGTTTTTCAAACACTGAACAAAGCTGCTTTTAGTGTTCTCGTTATAGCTTCCTTTGCTGACATCATGTGTATTTTTGGAGGGGACGGATTAATTTGAAGTAGAAGACAATTATGACTAATGAGTATTATTTATTTTAAATTGTCTTCAGAAGGGATCATAATTTAAAACAACACACTGAACAATTTATGCTTCACAATGTAAGCTCATGAGGATCTGAGCAACTGCTGTTCATTGACAAGTTAAGCAAAACTGTTTATGACATGTATTACAACCCCGGCCTTTTTCTCTCTTTTCTTTTCTTTTGTAATTTTTGGATACCAAAATGCTGAGGAAAAATCCTACAATGTGATGCTTCAGTGTCAGTGTCAGTAAATCTTGAAATTAATCCACAGTTATTTTGGACTAAGCACGTATTGAAACTGTTGGTCGCAATAGCAATGTTTTGATTTTGGATTATAAAGTAGAGGGGATACATTTATATATATATATATATATATATAATATATATATTATATATATATATATATATATATATATATATATATATATATATATATATATATATATATATATATATATATATATATATGAATAACACGGTAATAGAATTGAATGTTGATTTTTAAAGATATTTTTTTGATGCTATTGTTGCCAACTTGAATTTCTGTATTAGACACTGTTATATGGTACTTTAACCTCACACATTTTATTTATTTTGGCATGAAAAAAGGCTACTTTTTAGCTAGTTCAGGTTCATGATAATCTATCTAATTCATTAGTTAAATTTTTGGCCAAAATGAAAAATAATGTGTTTTGTCCGAGTATGGCACTGTTGTGACTATGATAGAAAATGTTGAAAGTACGTTCATTGAGTGTTTTGGTGAAGTAAATGTATTGTATTTAAGGTTAATTAATTCAGTTTGAGTCGATGTATATCAAGGTTCGTGCAATATCATTTAAGATTAATTTGTAGACTCTCCTTCCCCCACCCCCCCCTCTCTCTCTCTCTCTCTCTCTCTCTCTCTCTCTCTCTCTCTCTCTCTCTCTCTCTCTCTCTCTCTCTCTCCCTCTCCCCCCTCTCTCTCCCCCCCCCACCTCTCTCTCTCTCTCTCCCTATCATGTTTCCTACTTTCCAGTTTGTGCCTGCACATTCAACTTCAATAGGCATATGGGCGGGAGCAGGTTATAATGTCTGAATGGAGGAATGAATGTCAGAATTTGGTGCCATCAAGATACATAAGATTGGTTAAGATCGCTCAGATATTCGAACACAACATTGCAATCTGAAGCAATGTTTATTATCTATCATTACTGTTGATATCTTAAAGGGCTAGTCATCTATATACTAGCCTTATGCCGTCTGTGACTGACTTGTTGGATAAGAAATCATCACAATCTTTTCAAGTTCTATTTTATTTGTATCTTATCTATTTTTTTTTTTAATTACTAAGTAGATATGATATACAAAAACAATTATGAGATATTACGCACATTTAATAATTTTTAGTGTCAACGAGCCTAGTGTATTCCTCTTAGTGGGGATTTGTGCTTGTCTTTGGATGAGACTTTTAGTTTTAGATGATCTCAAACTAAGTACCTACTTTGATGATCTGTTTCCTATTTGAACCAATTCCCCTTTGTCTTACCTTTTCTGGGGTGTTTAATTTTAATTCTAGAACGTTTTACTATCCCATTTTCTTACTTTTCACTTGCGCTGATATGACATCAATGTGTTGCAAGCGCCGTAAAACCCTTACGAACCCCCCCCCCCCCCCCCCCCCAAAAAAAAAAAAAAAACAAGATCCTAAGATATGATTTACAAGAAGTTATTGCATACTAACTTCACAAATCTGTGCGTGCATAATTTAGATAATTATACATAGAGATATTACAACTACACTTACCGTTTCTTAACGGAAGTCGCGGCTATTCTCAAATTATGAGGTTCCCTTAATGTCATGTATCATGAATTATATTATTTCCTATCAGTGTCCTGGCAAAGTTAGTGAACTTGTTGCGACAAACTTATGATTTTATTATGATTATATGATTACACTATGTTACTGTAATTCCCCTGCTTTGACGCCCGACACTGTAATTAAAGTTACAATGATGATATTGATTTGTTGCAGAAATTTTAAAGCAGATTACTAATGATAATACTTGAGAACAAACACCATTATATTACCCCATCCATTATTATTATTATTATTATTATTATTATTATTATTATTATTATTATTATTATTATTATTATTATTATTATTATTATTATTATTATTATTATTACATTTTTATCATCAACATCATCATCACTATTAAAACTTAAATATTACACGTACTACATTTATAGTAGGGTGATAATATGGATTATAAAAAATGTAGATCTCTACATTATAAGGTGTTTTCATTAAAATGATAATAAAATATATGTATTTTTTTCCCTCATTTTTTTTCTTGGTGTTTTCTCTGTTTCAAAATGATGTAAATGCATTGTGGGTACTCATATTGTTGGATTACAAGTAGTTGGTTGTTTTATTTTTTTAGTAGAGAAATACTTGCGGTAAAGTAGCGTCTGGTCCATGTAGTAACACATTATATGTAACAGTACAAGTCATTTCACTCTCCTTTAGTACACATGCTGTTGCACAAAATGACGAGACACTGAAAATTTTAAGGGAATATTGTATAATAATAATAATAATAATAATAATAATAATAATAATAATAATAATAATAATAATAATAATTATTATTATTATTATTATTATTATTATTATTATTATTATTATTATTATTATTATTATTTATTATTATTATTATTATTAGTACTACTACTACTACTACTACTACTACTACTACTACTACTACTACTACTACTACTACTACTACTACTACTACTACTACTACTACTAATAATAATAATAATAATAATAATAATAATAATAATAATAATAATAATAGTAATAATAATAATGCGTACTTTCTATAGCGTCTCTTTCCACCAAAAGTGCTCGGAAGCGCTAATACATGCAATTGCGAACAATATATAATATATATATATAATATATATATATATATATATATATATATATATATATATATATATATATATATATATATATATATATAATATATATATATATATTTCAATAAAATCAATAAGATCACTCATAGAAAAGTTAAAGGAAGTACTCAAAGAGGCTTTAAAGTAAAGAAGAGCAGAGAATTACGGTGTCTGGTGTCTGTTGTCTGCTGAGGGAGCAGAATGTGCGAAAGATATAGATTACGATAACTTTCCAGTTGACTAAAAGGTCTTTAAAATGAGACTTCTTAAGAAGTGTTATGTTTAAGAGAGCTGGGGGTCAAGTTAGTCGGTCAATATACGAAGTGAAGTTACCTGGCCAATTAAAAAAGAATGCCGTCACATGAAAGTATGGCTCCAAATGATTTTGTTACCGACTTGGAAAGAAATCATTTCGGAGTTAAAGGCATTGCATTCGCACATCTGAAGGTCACGATTCCCGATCTTAAAAAACAAAATCAAAAACAGACTCGACTCTGTTTTAAGCCTACACGTAACTTGCCAATGAGTAGTTGTTTCAATCAGTGATAGAGATTGGCATCAACGGCGATACAGGGATGGATGTTTTGCTCTTGGATCTTACAAACTTCAGTTCTCTATTTGTTGAGCTATCACCGTGTGTGTTTGGTTTGTGTCTGTATTGTATGTGTGTGTTTGTGTGTGTATTGAATGTGATTTGTACGTGCGACTGTTTCCTTTATTCGCAGCTGCATTGATTTATCGACCTTCCTTTTTTAAAGGTCATGTCGTCAATTTAGTTACTGCGATCATATACACACTTGGTTTAGAAGAAATAGAGGGGAAAATGTTTTGTGGGAAGGATTAAACATGGTTTAATAATGATGTTAAATTTAACGTATAAGTTCCAAAACCACTGTTATTAAGAACACAGTTATCCAAGACTGTTGAACCAAAAAAATACCCCCAATACAAGATAAAGATATGGAAGTGAATACAGTATGTAACTTTTGCATTGTGTCATAGATGCGAGAATTGATTTTCTTTTCCTAAAAAAGTAACAACAGTCAGCTTTTCTTGGTTGGCGGTCAAAGTCTGAGGACCGGTCCCTCCTAGAGTAAAGGGACCTTCCCTTTTTAAAGAATATTTAATTTCTAATTTTTTGTTATTATTTTATTTAGTTGGGTCTTTTTCTCTTTTGTTTGTTTTTGTCGTTTTTATTGTGGGGGGGGGGGTGTCTTTTGTTTTAATTTTTCTTCTTGAGTGGGGGAAGGGTTTTTTTTTTCTCTTTTGTTTTTGTTTTTAAGATTTATTTATTTATTTAGTTATTTATTTATGACTTTCCTCCATTAAAAAAATGCAGCCTTTTCGGACATTGTTTGCATCATAGATCCATCCATTTCACTCTAAGCTCTTAAAAGCCTGTTAAAACTCTCAATACTATAAGCTTAATATAAAATTATAATTTAAGCCACACCAAAAAAAACCCCCAAAAAACCCGTTTCCCCTCAACTTGTCAAAAAAAATCGTAAACCGGAGACATCAAAGAAGTTATGCCTTTAAGAATTGTTTATTAACAATAAGAGTTGTTTTAATATTAATGAATACATATTACGTTTACTGGTCAAAATGGTAGGCGCTATTACATTTTTCCCCCAGACAGACAACTTTGTAACCGGCCAGGTACTCGTTTTCATTTGAGTATGATGAGAGAAATGGGTAAAGAACCTTTTCCTAGGATTCAACTTTGCACCACCACAAAGGAACTCGAACCAGGGACCTGTAGTTCAGATGCCGAGTGCCGTGCCATTTGACCACAAAGCCGCATAATAAATCTTATTTGGACTAACAATGTTAGTGGTAGTAATACACTGATCTTATGGCGAGAGTGGTCGTTGAATGATAATTACACGTGACACGTCTTGGCGTTTTGGTCTGGAATATAACCTTGTATTGGGAATGTGCCAAATAACCCAACGCGACATTACCCTTTGATTTGCTTTGTTATGATGTTTTTTTGTTGTGGGTGTGTGTGTGTGTGCGCGTGCGTGCGGGTGATGTAGTATTGTACATGTGATGATTTTGTTTTGTTTGTTATTTTGGGTTTTTTAAAATGAGATCTGATTTCTTTCCTATTTTGCTATTTTTGGGCTTTCTCTCAAAGTAAGACGTTGACCACCCCATGACTCCCTTTTTAGAAGATATCGTGCAGACTTAGGGTGCCACTGACTGAACTCAGTTATATGCTGTACTTGACAAGACGAAAGTTTTCTGGGAGGGTTTTTTGTTTGTTTGTTTTTTGTTTTTGTTTTTTTGGTCTGTTGTATGCATTTTGGCCATTAAAATGTTTCTTCAAATATTGATCAAGTAAAATGATCCCCAGATTATCAAAAAAAATCTCAAACTTGAAACTCCTTTGAAACTTCAGGTTTGAGATTTTTGTGGCGTATCGAGAATCATTTTAATCCATCAATAATAAAGGGAATGTTTTATGGGCAATAAAAAAATACATGACAACTACACGTATAATGTGTGCTTTACACATTTACTCTCTCAGTCTTCTTAAATGAAATATCAATCTTTGTCTTACTTTTTTTTTTCTTTCATTGTTGCATGTGACCCAAGAGTGTTGCAGGCACAAACTCTAAAATCTAACCGACTGCCTTCTGTTGTATACAATAGAATGTGCTTGGAACGACCACTTTTAATTAATTGACGGAAATAAAGAACGAGTGCTCGTTTATAATAAATCTTCTCTTTTGTAAGCTATACAATACTCGCTGGATTTTAGCACGGCGAATTAAAATACGAGCTGGGTGACCGAATTCTATCCATATAGGCAATGTATAAGTTACTACTTTCAGGAGCATCGGATTTCGGCACGTTCGGATTCTGGCACGCTTTTTGGCTTCTCTTGGAGCGTGCTAGAAACCAAAATGGAAATGGTGTTGATGGTGGTATGGTAGTAACATCAGAAGAGTCATGATGTTATATGATGTAACGGAATCATTGCTGACACTTATTGACAGGGGAACATAAGCTCAGTCTAGGATCTACAGTCATGTGACAATGACCTTTCCTAACTTATTATTTCTTCATCTATACGCACACACGCACCCCCCCCCCCCCCCTCTCTCTCTCTCTCTCTCTCTCTCTCTCTCTCTTTCTTTCTTTCTCTCTTTCTCTCTCTCTCTCTCTCTCTCTCTCTCTCTCTCTCTCTCTCTCTCACACACACACAGACACAACCACCACCACCACCGCCGTCATTATCAACTGCTCTATTATTTTCTCATACTACCACTATCACTACCACTACTACTACTACTACTACTACTACTACTACTACTACTACTACTACTACTACTACTACTACTACTACTACTACTACTACTACTACTACTACTACTACTACTACTACTACTACTACTACTACTACTACTACCACCACTACCACCACCACTACTACTACTTCTACTCATACTCTCTCTCTCTCTCTCTCTCTCTCTCTTTCTCTCTCTCTCTCTCTCTCTCTCTCTCTCTCTCTCTCTCTCTCACACACACACACAGACACAACCACCACCACCACCGCCGTCATTATCAACTGCTCTATTATTTTCTCATACTACCACTATCACTACCACTACTACTACTACTACTACTACTACTACTACTACTACTACTGCTGCTACTACTACTACTACTACTACTACTACTACTACTACTACTACTACTACTACTACTACTACTACTACTTCTACTACTACTACTACTACTACTACTACTACTACCACCACTACCACCACCACTACTACTACTTCTACTCATACTCTCTCTCTCTTTCTCTCTCTCTCTCTCTCTCTCTCTCTCTCTCTCTCACACACACACACACACACACACACACACAGACACAACCACCACCACCACCGCCGTCATTATCAACTGCTCTATTATTTTCTCATACTACCACTACCACTACTACTACTACTACAACTACTACTACTACTACTACTACTACTACTACTACTACTACTACTACTACTACTACTACTACTACTACTACTACTACTACCACCACTACCACCACCACTACTACTACTTCTACTAATACTCTCTCTCTCTCTCTCTCTCTCTCTCTCTCTCTCTCTCTCTCTCTCTCTCTCTCTCTCTTACTTTGTCGTATTGGGGGCGGGGGGTAATTTTCTAAAACAATTTATTTCCCAGCCTGATAGCAAGCGGCAACATTATGTCGTCAACCATAATCAGACCTTGGCCTTTTTCCACTTTGGTCAGAAAAGTTTGGTTTCAAAAATTAATCGAGTAATATTACCTCCAATTTTAAAAGAAAAACATCTCTCAAATCTTAGAGTTCTTAAAGTCGGGCTTAAGAAGACTCTGGTTCGAGCCTTTTTAAAAGGTTTCATTAGTTTAATAAGTAAGGTACGAGACTTAATAGAAATAAATGTTTTCTTGCCAAACATAAGAAGAAAGTTCGACACCATGTGTAATTTAATCAAAATTCGTTATTGGTCTCAATGACTTTTGTTTGCTGATAAAATCCAGTCCAAACATTCTAGCTACAAATGGGAGAAAGGTTAAAGTCGATAACGTAACAGATTACCGTACTGACTTATATGGAGGAAGGGAAAGGGGGGGGGGGGTGCTTTTTCGTTTTGGTTAATATCGCTCAACTTAAAACGGATGAAGATGCCATCCATGCCCATCAATTTGTTAAAATTTCTTAAACTGACACTTTTTTTTTGCGCCGAATTAGTTAAAACAATGAACAAGTGACCGTCTGAATGCTCGACATTTATTTTTGGGTTGATCTTGAAATCACCGCTTGCAGCAGCTTTTTTTCATCCAAAATATTATACACTTGTACTTCCTTCAGTCCCTCTGTATTATTACTGATCACCATATTATTATTATATATTTTCGTTCTCTAGCATTATCATTTTATTTCGTCCGCCCTCATCTATAGATAGTATGCGCTTGGCTAAGAAGCTCACAACATTGCCATCCGTACCGACACACAAAGCTATGTGTAGCCATGAACGTTTATAGTCTGGATAATGCAGTTTAGTGAGAATTACTCCTAAACCTGGATGGCAAAAAAACAACAAAGCTCCGAGTGACGTCAACTTCATTCTATCTATAGATATTTACACATACTATATATATATATATATATATATATATATATATATATATATATATATATATATATAGCTGTATCTGTCTCTCTCTCTCTCTCTCACTCTCTCTCTCTCTCTCTATCTATCTATCTATCTATCTATCTATCTATCTATCTATCTATCTCTCTCTAACATCCCCTGGTTCTCCAATTTTAATATCGTGTTTAATGTATGCCAAGCAGCATGTTTTGGTGTTTTGCTTATCGAGGGTTGTTGTTTATACATATATTTTTGTTTGCTTGTATGTTTATTTTTAACCCATCATCATTATTTGGTGGAGGAAAAAGGGTGGTGTAATATATCCAGAGGTCTTCGCTTGGTGTTCGATAACCTGCCAACGCTATTCTGCCTTGCTCTGACAAAAAAAAATAATAATTTTAAAATGATCTGGACCTCAATTTAAGAATGATCTTGGTTTCAGGTCTAAGGTTTGGTATTTTTGCCAAGTAAGGCATCATTATATATATATATATATATATATATATATATATATATATATATATATATATATATATATATATTGGGGGGAGGGGGGGGGGGGTAATTTGTCAGATGACTGCATTATTGCCTTGCCTAAGTAGGTTATCAATTGTGCCTCATTTACTTCTCCCTATTGCAAAGCCATCTACGGTCAACCTCGCTTAGGTCGATTCCTTTCCAAGTAAAAAGAAAAATATTATTATTACACACGATCTGGATCATGGCAATAGTATTGGTAAATTCTAAGAGAAACAGACTCGCACACAGACACACATTCAACGTTTTAAAAAATCATTTCCCACCTAAAAGTCCCCAGGGGTCACCTGGCGTCTTTCTATTTTCAACGTTGCCTCCTTGTACATCTCAACGATCTGTTCAAAATTTTGATCTTAAATTAGCATCTTTTAAATCACACCTAACGGACTTGCTCAAAATAGGCATTCCGCACTGACATGCTCATGCATGGCCACGGAGGCGGCTATCAGAGAGCTATCATTTAATTTCTGTTAGCACAATACTTTTTTTCTTTTTGGAATATTTTAACAATAATATTTCAAATCTAGGAAGAACAATTTTTATGCACAGTTCTTAACCCTCTACATCCGGGTATTGGGTTTACTATAACTTTATAATTATAACGCATGATAATTCACCTTCTTTAACAAAGAGCGATAAGATCGGTTAAAACATTAAAGGGACGATCTGTCCAAAAATTGACATAGCGAAGTCGACTGTAGCGGCCTGTCACACCAGCTTTTTTGTGTCGGATTTAGTGGGATCGCCTGTTTTTAATGGTCCTATTCTGGAAAGGTGAATTTATGTTGAGTGGTCGTTGATGGAGCATTTTTAGATCGTGTTGTTACTTTCTTTTTGCATCGCCTTTTTTATCTTTCGCCCTCCCCTTTTTCCACTACCAGTCCCTAAAGCCAAGCCTACTATAACGAGAGGACCAGGCGGCGCCATCTTGAAACGTCAGCCTTCGGGGATCGAAGGGTTTGACTTGGTGGAGGAGGAGGGACCCGTAAAGGAGGAGACCTCGCTTGATGAGTCAAAGGAGGAGGTGCTCGAAGATGGAACGGTTAAGACGATGACAAGGACTCGGAGACGGTCCTGTAAGAAAATACTACGCAGTCTGAAGTCAATAGACGGGGACGATGAGGTGGTGGTGGACGAATATACCGAGGAGGTGCCGGGATCCAAAAAAGAAGAAGTTGTTGAGGTGTTCAAGGAACCGGCCAGGGAGGTTAAACGAGAGGACGAAGTGGAGCAAGTCATGCCTGACGGGTCAAAGGTCAAGAAAGCAGTGGTGTTGAACCGAATGGTGTCACGAGTGCGCACTCAACAGACGTCGTTTGACGAGAGCGGTGCCGTTCAGGCAACGACGGAATACGAAACTGATGAAATCGTTCCGGGTACAGAATCGGCTTTTGTAGCTGGCCAGGACAGCACGAGTAGTAGCGAGTATGAGGACGAAGAAGAGGAGACAGATGAAGAGATGGAATCAGATAACGAGAGAGATGACAATTATGGGGAAAGGATGGACACCAGGAGTCAGATGCAGTGTGGGTCAGAAATGGAACGGGCCATGGACGTGCAAGAACAGTTTCCAAATCAACAACAACCTTGGGCTGCTGGAGCGTCAAATCTGCAAGAGGAGTGCGTAGAGAGGGGAAGTGGGGATATGTTCTCAGGAGCAGCGGCAGAGTCTAAAGACCAAGCCGGCTATTTCCATCCTAGGACAGGTAAAAGCATCTTAGACTTAGGTTGAGCTGTAGCCTCGCTTGCATTGTTTGCGTCCAATTCACTACACAACTAGAAATCTAGTTACTACCATCTTCCCCGCTATATTTCTCTACCTAGCTTGCCGCTGACGTTAAATTTATTTATTTATCATTTATTTTTATTTTCTTTATTATTATTATTTATTTATTTATCTATTTATTTGCCTTTCTTTTTCTTTAAAAAAAAATAATTTATCGCGTTTGTTTCGATTGATGGTTCCAACCGCAATCTCATAATATTTTCGGAGACAAAGATAAATCTATACCAGGTTACTGGTGTTAAGTTTAGAAAATCAATGAGAGCTGCCAACTGTAACATATCATATAACTACAACTCTCCTCCATTCAACGTGTTCTCTTCGGTTTTATATATATTAAAATGGAGTAAGGAATTATTCATTAAGAAGTCAAGATATTGTTTAATAAGCAGTGGCATGTTGTATTAGCCATCGAGAGCAGCAAGCGGACTCGGAACCATCAATTTTGCTAAAGACAGTTATCAGAATCCCTCGAAATCCTTCTTGGTTTGGTTGTTCGTCTCTCCTAATTTATTATAATCATGTTAGAATAATGTTTCTTTCCTGCTTGCGCCATCTATCTCTTCCCACAAACCAACTTGTTTTGTTTCCATTCGGTCCGCATCCCTGATGAATGTATTCGTTCCCCGCCTGATTCTTAGCTTTATCTCATATTTCCGTTTTTGATTTATTATTGCTTGGTATTTAAAAAAAATCTTTTTATTGTTGTTGTTGTTGTTGTTGTTCCTTCCCACTTATAATTTACAAGTCTGACAATCGACATATACTATTGTTTATAATGATAACAACAACAACGAAAACTACAACGACCACTGTAATGGTAATAATGATAATTTAATTTGTCCTTTTTTTTTTCTTCAGAACTAGTCCCCTCCGAAAAGGGAAAGAAAGGAAAAAATAAATAAAGGAAAATAATCACTCTAGTCACTCTAAATGAAATGTCTCTATTGACAACATTAAATAATCCGACAGTTAGTAGAGATAGAGATACGTGTTTGGCAGTCGATCGACCAGACTTGTTTTTAAAAATAATTCAACCTTCATTGGTACATAGCAGACTTTTGATTCAAATCGTCTATGTGAGCCATTTTTATATTTTTATTTATTTTTCTGTCTGTTATTTGATTGTTTGTTTGTTTGTTTGTTTGTTTTTAATCCGCCAATACATTTCATTTAGTTGTTGAATATATAACCTTTGAATGTAATTTCTAACATTGTCGTTTTTGTTTTGATCCAAGTAGTCAGGGGTGGGCCAGTCCCCGGAGGAGTTTGTGATGTTTTAAAAGTTTAATTGCTTTTGCCACGCTTTTATTGTATTTCAACATCTGAAACCCTCCGGGATCAGGGCTGTAATGTTGGCATTAGAGTGGATAAATGGGGGATAAATCGATAGTTGGATTTGTAAAGATTTAAGAATCTTAACTTTGACAAGGTCCATGTTTTTGAGTTTTAATTTTTTTCTTTTAAACGGAATATAACGAAGATGGAACGCGAAAAAAAAATATTAATTTAATTTGACATAAGAGCCAATCATAACGGAAATAATGATGATAAAACTTTAGATTATCATTCTCATCTCTTTTTTTTTTCTTTCTTTAAAAAAAAAAAAAGAAATTGTGAGCAAGAACATTACCTAATAGCTACGATCCTTTTGAATTTGATATCAAGTTGACTAGTCGATATTATTATAACAACATAGATTCAGAAGGGAAGAGGGATTGGGAGATTTGGGAGTCGAGACTTTAAAATTTATAAATGAATTATTTATATATAATCTTTTAAACTAAATTTTGGTTATGCTGTTAGACTAGTCCATGTTCTGAGCATCCTATTTGGTTCTTAAGTTCACAAACGTGTTTACCGCTTGGAATATAATACATACAATGAGTTACAATAACACCGGTCTGTGAAACGTGTCACTAATTTAGATTGGGAATTGGGAGTTAAACTACGAATTGACCACCCAATCCCACTCAACCCTAAACTACCGCCCCCCCCCCCCCCCCCCCTTTCCCCCTTTTTTTTTCGACTTCCCGTCAAAAGGTTATCGCGGACATGAATAAAAACCAATTTGTGCTAACTTTTTTTTTAATAATCTGAATTCTTTATTTTATTGTTATAATTCAGTTTTGTTTTGTTTTGTTTCTGTTTTTATTTTTCGTGGAGAGGGGGGGGGGGGCGATTGTTTTGTTTAGCTTTTTAATATTTGTTTATTTATTTTACTAATGGATGGGTTGAGTTATATGATTATTTTTTTCACTATGTTTTTGAAAAATGAATATAATAATATATTTTTTATTTTGTTCAACGTTTACAACGTATTTAATTGACGATATTCCATTTTTTTCTGAACAATCTAATGTATGTCTAAATGTGTCGTCTGGCCTTGGCTGGCGTGTAAAGGCTTTGTTTTCTCTTGTGTCTTCATAGGAATCAAGACTTTGTGTTTATATTTTCTTTATTTGTTCATGTTGTCTTTTGTTTTGATTTGTTTCGTTTATTTAAAAAAAATGTTTATCTATTTTTTTATTTTTTTTATTTTTGGTCAGTCTTGGATGGTGATGAAAGGGTGATTTGTGGATTGATTTGATGAATGAATAGATGGGTTAGTGGGTGGGTAGATTGGTGGATAGGTGGAATGGGTTGGTGGATGAATGGCTGGAATGATTGTTGAAGTGTTGAAAAGTGAATATCGTTAGAATCGGAAGTTAGCGTGAAGTCTAATAGTTGCAAATATGTAAATTTGACTTAAAACTCATTGAAGAGCAATTTTCTAACAACCCCCCCCCCCCTCTCTCTCTCTCTCTCTCTCTCTCACTCTCACTCTATCTATCTATTTGTCTCTCTCTCTCTCTCTCTCTCTCTCTCTCTCTCTCTCTCTCTCTCTCATCTGCCTCTCGCATAGAGAGAGGAATGATTTGCAACTTTATAAACTCGCTCATTTATGACTTTTGTATTACGTACATGTTCCGAAAGTCTTCAAGTCAAATTTAACAATCTTTGACATGATTTGAATTATCGCCATTCATTATTTCATGATATCTTGAGACATTGTTTCATTCTGCATGGAATTTTTTTTCAGATCAAGATTTTCAAGAGTTTATAATGTTTTCTACACCTTTTATTATTTTTAGTTTATTCCTATGTTTGTTTTGGTTTTCCCCCTTTTTTTCACTCACATTTCATTAAATATTTACGTATTGACTTTAATATTGCACGTATCCAATTTTTTTTTTAAATGAGATAGATATGTGATTTATTGTAATGTGATTCCCATATTACACTTTCCCGATGTGCATCATTATACTCTGGATTTATTTATTTATTTGTTTGTTTATTTATTTATCTATCTATATATCTATTTACTGATTGATATAAATCAAATTAGACTTTAAATTTAGATTTGTATGAATTGTGATTTCCTTTTATATTGAAATTGACAGTTAAAATTCACAACCCAACAAACCTTTTTTTTAATGTTATAATTTGATTTTAAGATAATGTATGATTTTTAAAAATTACAAAATGTTTTCCTCTTATTTTATTTATTTATTTATTATTTTTTTGGTCTTAATTCTATCTTACTATTCCTCCCACCGCAAATATTGAGTTTTTTTGTATTATTTAACTGGAAGACTTTTACGTGAATTTATTTTTCAATTCCTAGGTAAACTTGAATCATAACATTATCATGGCCATTCGTATACACCATCAACTTACATGTTTTATTTACCAATTTACTTATCGCCCATATCCCACACCTGGTTAGAGGTTGAGCACCTGGTCAATGCACCTAACCCTAATCAACAGAGCTTGATTTCAGATTATGATAATGATGATGATTATTATATAATTTGTCTCCCATTAATCCACAGGTTACCGGGTGGATAGACACCGCCATGTTAATTGATTACCTATAACTAATGAACTAATTACATTCTGTCGGATTTGTGTACACTTTCGAGATATTTTTAAGGCTTTATTATCGCCTGGTGATACGCAGGTCCACTTCTCCTACTCATCCTCCTCCACTTACTCTTCTTCCTCTTCCTCCATCTTGTCTTTCTCCTCCTTACTCTTCTCCTTTTCTTCCTCCACTTCTTAATCCTCCTCCGCCTCCTCCTCTTCCTTCTCCTCCTTTTCTTAATCCTGCTCCTCCGCATGCTCTTCATCGTCCTCTTTGTCATCTCGTCATTTGATGACTAGTTTATCATGTATGATTTTGATGATGATGATGATGATGATGATGATGATGATGATGATGATGATATGTTCTATGATAATGGTATTGACAGCCATGCTTGCATGACTCATTCACCTAACTAATCAATAATTCATTCTTCCCATCCACCCTTCCACTCTCGTGCCATTCCTACAAAGATGGAGAGGTGGCCAGCCTCCCGTCTCATGACGAAGGTACTTGAAGAATCATTCAAAAAATGTCTTTTAATGTCTTAGTTTGTTTTTGTATCACGTTTGCGATCACGACCTAAAACCTAAGATTTACGACTGAAAACGTTTTAAGTCCCGAGTGAAAATCGTATTCCAGCAATCTGCTATGAATTGTTTGAGAACGAACCTTTATCTGCGTGACTGAATTTCTTTAAGTCATACTCGTATTGTATCGTTTAAGAGCGAATAGGGTTTTTTTTTAAAAAAAAAGATAATGCTCTGTTGAACTTTCAAGCATAGATAACATTTTCCAACGTTATGTAAACAGCATTCGTTGTTAATTTATCAAGTTTCGGTACATATCGCATTTTTTGTTTTAAATGATTGAATATCTAACAAACAAATAATTGTCATGGTCAAGATTCGTAGTACAATTTTCCCAATCAACATTAGTTTGAATAGTCCAATTTTATACACTTAAGAGTTTCAATTGATTGATAGACAAAATCCCAATAATATCCACTATTTTTAGGTTAAAATGTTTTTTTAGGACAAAATTAGGACAAAAATTCAGCTTCACCTCGACCTAAGACACATCTTGTCTTGAGACAAATGGTCACATCTATGCCTTTACTTTATTTACCTGGTAATCTCTGCAGGACCCTTTTCACCAAGATAACAAATTACATTGCGCGACTCAGCTTCCTCCCATTACTAAGACTTCAGCTTATTAAGTCAGTTTCGAGCCAAGTCAAATTACAGATGAATTGCACACCTAACCGTTCCCACTACTAGATAGAAAACGACAGCAACCCGTCTCGGATTCGTCGGATTGCTATGACTGTTTTTGTGAAAACGTTGGAATTAATTAGTTTAGAGTAACGTCGAACTACATATGTGAAGGGTTAACAATAGCACTTGAAATCGTTCTTGTTCGAGTACATTGAATTGCTGCACACCATCTTTTCAAGTGATTGTCTCATTAATCGAGTTTCTGGTCATTCAAAAACCGCGAGGAAACGTTATACGTCTGCGTCATGGGTTTTACGTCGTGATTTCATCTTTATTGCTTGATGTTTAGAGTTTTCGGTTTGGTACATATTGAGTAGAACTAGAACGTCAAAAAGATGCCAATTATTAAGATGAAACAACACACTGGTAGACATGCTAGCGTTGAGGTCGAAACTCAGATGACCATAATTCGGCTGAATCGCAACAATTTAGTACAGCTTTCCTATGTTTATGATTTGCGCTGATTTGATTTAACAAGTGTATCCGAAATTTCAAACACTAAAATGCTCAAGTGTGTTTTCTAGTAAGTAGTTGCTCTAATCCAATATGTACCATACTGTCAATTTGATGTCGAGGTGTACTTTGTGTTTGCTTCAGCTCTTTTTTGTCATTCCCTCCCCACTTCCCATTTTCGCTGGTCGCTGTCTTAAGATTTGCCTTATCTAATATTTAGATATTGTCTGAAGAATTTCTCCTAAATAAATATAAATAGCGTTTTATGCTTTTATGAAGTCCAAAATAAATTTCGTATTTGTATTTTGGTTTTCATCAGAAAGTAAATTATGATACGATATATCGGTTTTCCCATAAATCTTAATAAATCTAATTTATATATTGTTGCAGTAATTTATTCTTTCATATTAGTCAAATTTACAACGAGTCGACTTACAGCCTTAGATAATGACAATGATAGACGGTGTCTTTTGCTCTATTATTTAAGCTACACTTTCTTAATCATTTTACTGGTAATCAGTGAAAGACGCCATGTTTAATATAAGTATTGCTGTACTTACGCTTATGGAATCGTTAACTTTTTTATTGCCTTGAAATAAAAAGTAAACAAAATTAAAACAAGAGAGAAAAAAAAAAGATCAAATACTAGGTGAATAATTCAAGAAAAATGAAAGAGGCGAAAAGCAAATCAGATGAAAATAAACACAACAAAACGTCGTAAATTAGACATTTTGATTTTGTTTTTTCGGGGGGTCCTTTGTTTGTTTTTATTTTTTGTTTTAAAAAATATTGTTTGGGTCTATTTTTTTGGTAGGTTCTTTTATTTTTTTTTTTTGTTTTTTTTGGGGTGTTTTTTTTTTTGTTTTTTTGGGGGGGCGGGGTGGGGGGGGGGTTGTTGGGGTTTTTTTTTGGTAGGTTCTTTGGGGGGCGGAGGGGGTTGGGTTATTTAAAAATTTTTTTTTTTTTTCTCTAATTTCTCAAGAAGGCTGCTTTGGTTATTTTTGTCCCTCTTGGTGTTAGATGATCTGTAGTAGTGGATATAGTTATTATTGTTTTTCCTGTTGGTTTTTCACATAATTTCATTGTTTTAGAGACTGTATGAATTCAGACTGGTAACTGCATTGTAGAACCCTATGGTCACGCCATGCACACATTATGCTATTTCCAGGTAGCTGCGGGTTCACTTCACTGGGTGACGTCGCTGGGTTTCTTTCTTATTTGTTACGCCTCCCCCACCACCCCTCTCTCTCTCTCTCTCTCTCTCTCTCTCTCTCTATATATATATATATATATATATATATATATATATATATATATATATATATATATATATATATATATATATATATATATAAAATCCTCTCTCTCCCTATTTTTCTTTGCTTTGGTTGTCTATATTTCTACCTATCCATAATCTGTCTATCACACTAGATATATCTATCTATCCATCTATTTATCTATCTATCTGTCTATCTATTCACTAACCATTTGTCTCCACAAGAGTACATAATCAAAATTATTAAAAAATAATTTTCTCAGGTTTTCATCATTCTCAATGCGCTTCACAATGCTACAAAACGGCCACTCCTCCCCTATTATTTTTATCAATTATTTTGTTTCCTTTCAATGTGTTCCTCATCATGCTTGTCATCATCTTTTTTAAATATCTAATTTCAATTCATGTTTTCTACATCAAATCTTATTTAAGAATTCTAAGTAAAACATCGACTTCACTTAAGGTCAGAGAAATAAGAGTGAAAGAGGGAGAACAAAATCATCCAATCTATTGTCTTCCTTTTACCAGTTGCATTGCATTTAATCTAGAGGTAAATCATATCCAATGAGAAACAATTTTATATTCTGTGAATTGGCTCAATTTAAAAAAAAATTGCAATCGGCTTTATTGATACAAAAAGAAAACTCAGAATTAATTGATATCCACTTTTTTAAATTATTGAATTTAATGTTTACACTTACTATTTTTCTTATTTTGTTTGGATAAAGTCCTTCATTCACAGACATGTTTCTTACTGTTCTGTATAGAATTTATCTTCGTTTATCTTTTTTTTTATGTTCAAGTGTGCGTCTTTTTTTTTTTTTCTCTAATAATTTCCACCTGATTATATAATGTATTGACTTGATGTCCACCATGCTTTATGTAGCTATAGCTAAAATTTCGCCTGCAATTCAAGCCACCGCCAGCCTGTGAGCCATTTCAGCTAGCAATGCAGGCGGTGCCCTATTGTCGTCGTCCTTTGACTTATAGTCCACATCTTCTCAGTGTCCTCGTCATCGTCGTAGTCATCGTCCTCGTCGTCGTCATCGTCGTTGTTTTCATTATGCATGATACCCCTTTCTTCCAAAACCTGCCGCTATGACCAAAGGTAATGTCTCCATTCCGTCGTTATGTGTTTTCATGTTATCATCGTATTTGTTGTTACGATGACAACATGCCTTCATGTTACTCTTTATATGTTAAGTTGCATTGCATTTTCTCTTGGTAATTTGTTCATATGTTTCAAAATACGTTTTTTCATCACTCTATATTCGGATTTTTTTGGGTATTGGTCTAATAAAACGGATTATTATTATTATTATTATTATTATTATTATTATTATTATTATTATTATTATTATTATTATTATTATTATTATTATTATTATTATTATTATCCCTGGTATTGGCCTAATAAGTAAGAGAAGAAAAGGAGAGAAAACATTAAAACAACATATAGATATCCGCTACGTATCCAAAGTTATTAATTCTTAAAGACATGAATGTTTTCGGCAGTTTTAGTTTCAACGAGCGTAGACCAGTCTATTCTAATTATAAAATGCACTGGGTGCAATGGCATCAAAGATTAAGGGATTTTGTGTCATTTTGAAAATGCAACTAAATTCCTATCTAATAAAAAGAATATATGAATGAAACCATAAACATCAATAGACTTCGACGTATTCCAATCCAAGTGATATTTACATTATATTTGATAATCCTCTCGTATTATTTTCTCTCTCTCCGTTTACTACTTTAAAAATATTTATTTTACTTTGCATTCTTTATACTGTAAATATGTATTTTACTTTGCATTCTTTGTGCTGTCTAATCTTTATTTGAAAGGGTGCTTTATAAAAGAGCATACTTTGTGTATACAGTAGTGTTGACAAATGTCTTTATTTAGGACTTGATTGAAGTTTCAAAGTATTTTAGTTTCTTGTGGACTTTTAATTATTTACGTTTATAATTTATTTATTCGATCTGCTTTTTTGTTATAACCGATGCCGGATAATCGCAACGTCTCATTGGCAGCAATTGTTTTGCTATCATTAATTAATATTCTGATTAGGTGAAGTAACACTTGATCATTAATGGAGTTGCGATGATCCGGTTAATATTTTGATTCAGACATCAATATAGATTTTGATTTTCTATCTTATTTTGTTAATCTGTTTTCTATGTATCACCCAGCCCAAACGTTTCCCAGCCCCAATCTATGTCCCCTCGACTAATTCCGTGGCCATCTTATGTCTCTTCTCTCTCTTAATGCTTTCTTTTGGATTTGCCTGTGCCGTGTGTCTGGGTGCCTCTACAGCGTCGAAATTCACACACAAAGTCATTAGTGACGATCATGGGGGTGGTGGTGAAAGTGGTATTGGTGATCGTGGTGGTGAAGGTGGTGACGATAAGAAGATTGAAAACATTGCGGAATCTGACAATGAAGATAAAAAACTGCTAGCATCGCCCGGAAACAATTACGATCGACTTCATAGTCTCGACCAACATGAAGAGCTTTTGAGAGAGAGGCAGGAAACGGCTCAGCTTCTCAAGAGTTTTAAACAAGAGTTGTCAGAAGAGGATATAAAATCTGGACCAGAGTTGGAAGTTGAGGCCAAGACAGTCCCGGAAGTTGTGAAAGGAGAAGACAAAGTTTTGAGTGGAGTTGTCGCAGATTATGAACATTTACAAGAAGAAAAAACAGACCCAGAATCTTTTTTAGAGATGAGGCATGAACCTGGCAAAGAATCTGATTGTCATGATCATCATGATGGTGAATGGTTGAAGAAAATGGATGAAATTCCAGAAGCGTCTGCAGCAGGAAAACATGACGTATTCCAAGAGACAAAGTTTCATGCAGAGGAAATGGATAAAGTTGAGGAAAGTATTGGTCAAACCAAAAGGTCTCTTGAAGACCAGTCCCCATTGACTGACTCTAAATACATCACTCTGATTGACCCAGCAACGAATGAGTTAGTTAGAGAGCAGGTAGAAAATATTGAGGAGGTTGTCTCAAAGATGGAGCGAAAATTTGAACTGAAATCTCAAGGGCTAGAAGGGGAGAAAGAAATGATAGAGAATGAGATGGAAAAAGAAGTCTTAGACGAGGAGTTAAAGGAGTATACCAAGACTGAAACAACAGAGACGACGAGAAAGGAGGAGAGAGTTACGTCTGTAAAGGTAGAAAAGACAGAGGTTAGGGAGGAGTATTATTATCATCACGAGAAAGTCGTCCACGAAATGGTAAAGACAGACCTCTCCGAAGACAACAGCGAAACGACACAGGATGTGTCAGAAATAAAAAGTGAGTTGGTGGAGTCAATGCAAAGTCAGGATTCAGAGGTACCGGGATCCCGGGCTACAGAAATATTTGAGGAAGAAGATAAACCACGGAAAATGGTCGAGGTGGTCAGCAATACAAATGTTGATGATGAGGCTGATAAAAGCGTGACAAGAGAAACTGTGGAAGAGACTGTAGAATGTGTTCAATCATCCATAGTTCAGGCATCAGTTTCTGATGAGGATTTGTATAGGGACGAAATGCTCCAAGCTGAGGAGTACAGGGGCGTGGAAAGTGGGTTGGTGGAAGAACCAATAATGCCATCTGAGACTGGACAGACGGAGTCGGCTGTTTGTACTCTTCCTGATGAAGATGCAGACAAAGTGATCACAGATGAATATAAGGCCGTTCATGTAAAGCCAGTCCAAACAGGGAGTGTAGCCCTGCCAGATGACGAGGCAGACCAAACGGTTACAGATGAGTTCAAGGCCGTTCATGTGAAGCCAGTCCTTGCAGAGAGTGAGGCTTTGCCAGATGATGAGGCTGACCAAGTGGTTACAGATGAGTTCAAGGCCGATCATGTGGAACCAGTATTAGCAGAAAGTGTAGCCCTGCCGGATGATGAGGTAGACCAAGTGGTTACAGATGAATTCAAGGCCATTCATGTGAAACCAGTATTAGCAGAAAGTGTAGTCCTGCCGGAAGATGAGGTAGACCAAGTGGTGACAGATGAGTTCAAAGTTGTTCACATGAAGCCAGTCCACACAGAAAGCGTGACACTACCAGATGATGACGAAGGTGAAATCGAAGAGGAGCGGGAAATTATGGAAGAAATGCCTAAGGCATCAGCGCCTCCACCATCCCATGCCGATATTCCAATGTCTTCCGTACCAAGAGTAGAGAGTATTGATAAAGAAATATCATCTGAAGGCCAGGTGGAATATTCAGACATGTCAGACGACCTTGATATCAAACATTATGACAATTTAGCGTCAATGAAAGAAGAGGAGGAGGAGGAGGAGGACGCTGCTCGAAACGAGGACAAAGAAATGATGGACAGAGAGTATGACGAAGAACCTGGAGAGTCAGGTGCTGCAGGTGTTGTCAGTTGGCTGAGTAGTAGTGGTGAGGCAATTCAGAAGATTTCTTCCCATAAGGTCTTAATTGAAACTCGAATGGGTTCCATTGAAATAGAGGAAGTTGAAGAAGATGTCGTAGATGAATTTGATGTGGTGACTCAAGCCGACATTCCTGAAGAGAGAGCGGAGGATATAGTGGATGACTCGATCCATTTAGTTGTTGAGGATGACAAGAGTTTTGTCAGTGGTTTTACTGATGAGACAGGATTGGATCCTGAAATGAAAGCTGCTGTTTTTGTAGAGAAGATTGAAGACAGATCAGAAATATCTCAGTTTGAATCTGGTCATTCCGTGGTTGAAATTACTACGATTGTTAAGTCATCTTTTGAAGAGGCTGTGGAAGAACTTTGTGAAAAGTATGAACATGTTATGGCAGATGAGGTTAATAAAGAGGACCCGTCAAAATTGGATGAGACAGCCAAGGCTTATGACAAAAGCCCAATTGTTTCATCAGATGAAATGGATGACCTGGTTGATGCCAGAGAAGAGATTGATGAGAAAAAGCAGACACCATCTCCGGATGATGATTTTGAAGATGCTGTATCGGATGATGGTAAAGCTGTCGCTGTTGATTATGATGGTGATGATCGTGATAATAATGAGATGGTAGGAGAAGAGGAGGAGGGAGTTGTAGATGATGACGGTGATTTCGAAAAAGAGATGTATGAACAAGACCAATTGACACTGGCTCTCATGGCACAGACTTCAATGGAAGATGCTGCTGAAGATGAAGATGGCGATGAAGTTGTAGAGGATGACGATGAGGATATTGTTGTGGACAAATTATCTGCAACCAATCAAATGGTGACTGATGTGTCCCTGGACAGAATAACAGAGCAATCCTATGACAGTGATATCAATAAAAGTCAGGACTTTTTTGATGATAAATCAGAGGAACATTTAGACATAAAAGATGTGGAAGAATTAGAAGCTGATCCCATAACTGACGAGCAGCGTGAATCTGATTTGACCAAATATTCCAGCTCTACTGAGGAAGAGAGTTACTCAATGAGGACTGAGCCTTCTTTGAAAGAAGTCCCAGAAGAAGAACAAGAGGAAGAGGAACAATTAAGGCGAATGCAAGATGAGTCGTCGCCGTTAAGCGAACAGATGGCTTACGCAGAGAAACCGATAATGACAGAGAGGGTTGAAGAGAGAATGGAAGTTTTGATTACTCAGACTGAGATAAGAGAATATGAGATACAGTTAAGTAAAGAAATTGTCGAAGAGGCTCTCAGCTCAGGAATTGAAGCGACAATGAGGATAGGGGAAGAGGAGAAAGAGAAAGACATAATGAACCAGAGGAAAGAAGAGAAACCTCAACAAATTTCAGCTGTAATGGCAGAAATGCAGGAATTAGAAGAGTTGGGAAAAGGGGAGGTTTTGTCCGAGGACGACTTAGAGAGTGACCAGTATGAGGAGGAGCATCATAAAGAAATGGAGGGTGGATCAGAGGATTTTGAAGGAAAAGTAGATGATATTATGGAGAGATCTATTGACAGATTGGAGGAATTTACTACAACGGAGAGGGAGGAAATTGTTTCTAATGAGTTGGAGAAGAGTGTGACTAAATTGGAGGAGGAAGTGGAGGAAGACTTAAAAGCCACGGATAGAGTTGAAACTTTCACGGTGATGGAAGTTGAAAGTCTACAAGAATCTCCAAAAATGGGAAAAGGCGAAGTGTCAGAAATAATGTCATCAGCTGAAAAACCTCAGGATGCATTAGTGCAAGAGGGGGTTAAACGGATTGAATTGGAGGATGATGGTGAAATGGGAGAATTTAACGTATTTATTGATAGACAAGAAAGATTCATAGAATTGATTAGAGAGTCAGTTACGCCAGATGACCAAGATAAAGAGAGGAGGGATGCCTCTCAACCTACCCATGGCTCGCTTAATCAGTTCTTTCCTTACGTGGCCAGACCTCCTCCAGGGGGAAGTAATGCATACAATGATCAAAATCTGCTTCGAGGACAGTTTGACCAACTAAAGGGTCCAGTAGACGGTATCAACATGGCTTTACAGCCTCCTCGCTCTCCACTATATCCAACATCGTCCACAGAGGTTCATGACCGATCAAGCTCACCCAGTGATTTGGAAGAGGAAATGAGTGAGATAGAAGCAAGAAAGCAGTCAATGTCAAGGACACTACCTCGAGTGGACGAGTCAGACTCTACTTCCGAAACACATCAAGAGTCTTACATCCAGGAATATTTCCCCAACGGAAAAGCCGACCTCGAGGATAAAGAGGAGGATAAAGGAATTGTAGAGAAAGAGACAGACGTTAATGGTTACCCTCCACCAGTGGGCAGTACGTTCATGGCTTCCAGTATCTCAGGTTCTGAGTACACGACCGCATCTCAGAGCGAATACGAAATGGCCCGAAGTACTACTGGTTCCAGTTCTTTCTACACAGCTCCTAGCGAGGTTATGAGTAGCTCAGATTACACAGCACAAAGTGACTACACAGCACACAGTGAGACTATGACCGGGTCAGAGTACACAATGACTGGTTCTGAGTATGAACAAGCCGATGCCGAAGATGAAAGCGAGTCAGAAGGACGGATTGCCACAGATATATCCCAGCAAATCTACATCGCTCAGACGTTATCGTCAAGTCACAGACCAACCGATGAAGACATTTCGTCCTCCAACGACGAAGAGCCTATCAGTGTCCGGCAATTGGATCGTCCTCCCTCGCCTTCTGAGTTTACATTGGTGGCGTCACAGGACCCGGAACAACTTCAGATAGCACTAGGTCTTACAGATAGAACAACACCGGAAAAATTTGGGGAAAGATTGGACGTGAAATCGCAAGATTTGTTACGAGTACAACGTGACTCTGATATGGAGAAGGATAGTCTTCAAGGAGATGACGACGAAGAAGACGATGAGGAGGAGGAGGAACGTTTTATTGACGATGATGAGTATGACGAGGCTGCAGTAGGTGATGAGGAGGAAGAGGAAGATAGAAAGATGAGTTGTGACGAGGCGGATCCAGACAGACCCCCTTCCCCGTCTGACTATACTTTGATTGCATCACAGGATCAGGACACCTTGAATCGTGTGCTGGGCAATGTTGATGAGGGGCTGCAGTCTCCGGGACAGGAAACAGGTGAGTGGCTATTAAATTGGTGGTTTAAAAAAAGCAGTCCTTCAGAATCATGTAGTATAATACGGACAACACCCCATGCTCATTGGCGTATGGATAAGACGCTAGTTTATCACAAAATATATTTCATATTATCTAATAGTACTGGCTACCCTAGCTTGGTGGACAAAAGGATCAGAAAGAATACGTTTAATAAGTGCAAGGATTCAACCCGGAAGCGATACCTTACTCCCTATGCTTGTGAACCAAACATCCTAATTAGACAAAACTTGATAGTGCTCATATTAATGGGACTGGTTCCTGTTACACCAGATTTCCGCTGAGCCAGATTTTATGGAGAGAAAGATGAAGTGAGTAAATGTGACTCATATATAATGGAACAACACAAAACAAATGACGTTTCGGCCTTTGGCCTTCTTCAAGTAAACACGAAATGTTATATAACATATTTCGTGTTTACT
Source organism: Berghia stephanieae (assembly GCF_034508935.2). Classification (NCBI taxonomy): domain Eukaryota; kingdom Metazoa; phylum Mollusca; class Gastropoda; order Nudibranchia; family Aeolidiidae; genus Berghia; species Berghia stephanieae. The sequence continues at coordinate 16,080,936 of NC_088364.1, forward strand.
TCAAAAGGCCAAAGGCCGAAACGTCGATTATTTTGTGTTGTTCCTTTATATATGAGTTACATTTACTCACTTTATCTTTCTCTCCATCTTATTGGCTCATTTAGGCACCTCTAGTTTTTGGTTTTACTGCTAGGGTTTATGACTTTTTATATCGTTGTGTTGTTTGCATTTATCCTGATATATTATTCTATACATTACCAATGTTTTAAGTAAGTCGTTCTCAATTGTCTTTACGATCTGATGTCGTATCGACCAGATGTCGTAAACACCACAGTATACACGACCTTTCACTTGAAGGCGCATTTTCTGCAGTACCCATCACTACCGTAGGGAACTCGGTACCTATTCATACAAGTTAGGTATGGCATTGTAGTAATGAAGAGAGATACAAGTATTGACCAGGAGTAATCGAACCGTTGATACACTTTATCCCTAATAAAATCGACTGGATGTGTTCCTGTAAAGTGACTCAGTTGAGGGAGCAATGGATGAACATTAGATAGCTATTGGTACAAATGGTACAATTCGTATTTTCATTGTTGCTTAAAGTCGCATCAATTTATCTCGAGTCACAACGCTGATACTGGAAGAGGTTGATATGCATTTGGGTGAATATAAGTCCCTCTCCGGGAGGGTTGATCATACTATGTGACATGCATACTAAAGAATTATATTTATTCATGTTCTATCCACTTGTCCTTTTTTTCCAGCTGATGGTCAGATGCAATGGGAACAAGACTTGGAGCAGGCTATGTTCGACCTTGACCGACAGTCCACCGCTTCCAGCGACGCCGCTATCATGATCGGGCTCGACCGATTCTCAGCCAGTGGCGGTGATAACAACACGATGTCCGGATTCAGCTCAGAAGGACAACACATCGATAGTTCCGACTCCCCACGCGATCCAAACTGCCCGGACATTCCCGGAGATGACGAGGATGAGGAGGAGGACCAAGACCGAAGCCAGCTTTTTCACGCGTACCTCAAAGAAATGGGTGGGGATAAAACAAAAGAACTGGATAAAAGTCGAAATTATGAAGATGAGGCTAGGTTTAAACTCGATATGGACTCTGACGACCAGGAAAAAGCGCCTGAAACTGACGCATTCCCTCCTCAAGCTCATTTCGAAAAAGATTTATCAATGAGCAGTGTTAAAGAACTTGAGGAGAAGGGTGAGGGACATTCATATTTCGAAGAAGAAAAAACACAATCCATTTCGACAAAAAAAAATAATCTCATAAAAGAGGAGTTTTCGACAACTAGAATTTGCAGTTCGGAATTGAGAGAGGAAAAACAATCAGGCGACTATTCTTTTCATAGCTCCACCACCACTGCAACTGCGACTACCATTTTGAGTTCATCAATGTCAATGGGCGATGCTAGCAGTATTGGTCACTTGGAAACGACTCGAGTTGATATTGTAAAAGGAGAGACAAAAAAGGAAGAGGAGGAGGAGGTGGTAGGTGAGGGAAAGAGAGGTGATGGAGAACCCAATGACCAGAGTAGCCCACGAGTGGCGGAAGGTGAGTCTGTCACCATATCGCATCTAATCAAACACTTTCATTTTGTCACTTGATCAAACTTTCTAATTCAGGGCTGTATTAGTCATAATTTAATAATTATTAGTTATAAACTCTCTCTCTCTCTCTCTCTCTCTCTCTCTCTCTCTCTCTCTCTCTCTCTCTCTCTCTCTCTCTCTCTCTCTCTCTCTCTCTCTGTGACATATACAGGCACACGTTCACACGATCACTTGCACACATTTCGTCAGAACCTCATTTCATTTAAAATGGACATCTAATACGTTTCATGAATGCATTATGCTTTATTAGTGCAAACCATTTGATTTTATGATTTTCTTATTTTGAAAACCATTTTTGATTACTTCATTTCTAAAAAAATGCAAAATCTTTTTAAAGCTCTTTTCTTCTTATTATATCTTGTCATTTTACCGATCTTTTTCAATCGTTTAAATTTATAGACATAAACTACAATAAAGAATGATTGATACAATTTTACTTAGCTTCTCAAATAACACAAGCTTTGATACTGCTTAGTCCTAGAATCTCGACCTATTTACACAAAAGAAAACTCATATGTAATCTATGCATGAACTTTCCCCAGCAACGCCCCTCCCCTAACCTCTACTCTATGATTTGACACTAACGATAATAATATCAATTAATCCATTCAAAGTCCTCCCCCGACCAATCTCCACCTTCAATATCCCCTTTCATGTTGTTCATTTTCCCTATGCTTTCACCCTCTAGCTTTTGTTTTCTTATTTACTAATTATATCTAGGAGCTACATTATTTACCTGTTTATTTTTTAAAATATTATTTTGGATCCTATTGTATTTTGTATTAAGATTTGATTTAAGTAGATAAAATAATGTTGGTTTTAATTTCTTACTTAGTTTATACATTTGGCTATTATTAATTCTTTTGATCGTAATGATATACCATACACACAAGAGCTCGGCCATTAATATAAATGAACGGAGCCATGCTTTGGGATACAGTCTTTATGAAATTTAAGTCATTTTTAAAAAGGGACTTGCATTAGGTATCTTTATATAAAGTGTTGAAGGGAGCAGTCGGTAACGGTATTCGAATCATTGATGAAATATGTCTATCTTCCGCTCCAGTTGTTCTTACCACTATTTCATATTTCAGCTTAAATATAATGTAATTAATTATATGTTAGAAGGTTGGGAAATTGATACAAATATATATGATAGGATATGGGTACACAAACTATAACTGTAAAGCAGAACACTTTAAAAAGTTTCCAGATGATGTCAACAAGAATGTTAGTTAATCACATGAAAGCCGAGAATAAAGACAAATAAATATATAATATAAATTATATTATAGGCCTACATGTGACGACTGATTGGAATATCATGGAACGACGTCCTTCTTAATTTTCGTAAGGAGGAGGGGAGGGAAGGTTGCGGATTCGAATCGTTTAATTCTAAAACCAATTAAATAATTTAACCAATTAACTGCCGTACTATAGAAAGACAGTATTTAAAAAATTGGCCAGAAAACTTGTCCTTCAAATATCGATGACCGATATGTGGCAAAAAATTTCAAATCTCGCGAACCTCGCGAGGTCCCAGGTTTGAGAGTTTTTACCAAGATGGGGGTCATTTAAGTCATCGATATTTGAAGGACGAATTTTCTGGGCAAATTTTAAAATCTGTATCTTTCCAGAGTACGGCAGTTAAGTGGTTAAACAACCGGCAATCATTGTGTGCTATAAGAGGGATTCAATTTATATTTAGATGGCCTGTTTTGTGTTAGGTGAAGATTATAATGTTTGAAAATAATTACATAAGTTGTGCAGTTTTTGAATAACATGGTAATTTGTTTAGTTAATGTACATTAGCATTTTATTTCATATCACGTTTCTGTTAACCTTTTGAATTTTCTGTTTTAAATTAACTCATTCGGAAGTGACCGTTGAACGTGGGAAAAGTGTCATATTTCGTTGGATTTTTCCCCCCTAACATTCAACAAGTGTTTAAACAAATAAGGCACTCAGCATTCACCTCAAAATCTAACCAATTTAAAACTATCCCCTTGGGTAGTAAATGTAACACCAAAACGTATGAGCTCGCATTGATTAACATCAGATTACGTATTTTAAAAATATATACATGTAACTGTTTAGTTGAGGCAAATTTCCAGTTCTCTATCTTAAGAATGTTTACAATTCCCCCGTCTGTAATATGAAAGGTCATTTCTGATTTTTCCCCTTCACTCTTTAGCAATGCACATATTATTATATTATCATTATTACTTTGTAATATAATATTATCATCTGCTTTTGAGCGGCTTTGATTATACATTTGCTGTCTGTCACACTGCTTTGTATTCGTTAACTGTACTTGCATACTACTATCATATTTTTCATTTAAAACTAACGTATAATGATTTACCAGCCTTTAAGGATGTACGCAATGCTCTAGATTTGTTTTTCATAGTAAATGTTTGTATACAAAAATATCAGAAGCCTTTATTGTCGTGCAATGACGAGAAACTTTTTGATATACTTGGCGCGAAAGCTTTTACCTTCATCTATCGATAAAATTATAGGATGACCTCCAAATTGTCCAAACTGAGATTTTTACTCAAGTTGAGAGAGAGAGAGAGAGAGAGAGAGAGAGAGAGAGAGAGAGAGAGAGAGAGGGGGGGGGAGGGGGGGGGGGATCTTAATCTATGTATTCTGAAGTAAAAGCTTTCGAACCCAATGTCAAGTAATTAAAAGGTGTTATATCATTGTACAGTACTTATACAATCAAGTCTCTTGAACTGGTAGACAAATCAAACAGAATATTCCCTAATTCATTTATTCAATAAAAGAAACGGGTTTTAAGTTAACCAATCTCCCTTTCTAGTGTATGTCCCTCAAACCTAGCATACATATTGAGGGTATGAGCTTTATATCATCGATCTATTCAAACAATACAAATTATACTGACACCGCACATTTGTCTTTGACATCTTCGGCCAAAATTTGGTACGAGTTACATTTTACAATTATCCCTGTCCCATTATTTGACAAATGGTTCTCTTCATCGTCATTGAATCCATGATCAAATATAATTGTAGATAGTAATTACATTGACTCTCTAGTACTCATAGAACATGAATAGATGTAACTTTACACTGCCAATAAGACAGTCTATGTCATCCTCTACTACTTATACAAAATTGTTGTATAAAGACTAACGGCAAGCTCCATTAATTACATATGTGGTTTGAAAAGAGTTACACGTATTAGATATAGCATAATGTTAAACATTTGAGGATTAGAGATGATATTTTACTCTTTGATTTGACCTAACTTCTCTCTGATAACTCTACTAATTATACTTATATACACTTACATAACGCTTTACGTCAAAACCCCGAAACTCTAGAAAATATTAGTCCATGACGAAAAAAGGATTGATGTATTATATGAATTTCCCTGAGGTTATTGACGAAAATTAAGATAATGCAACTTATGGTGTCGAGCCCTCTTCATTTGATATCCACTAAAACAAAACAAAAAATAAAAAGCTACGTTAAATGAAATCTTGGAATGGCTGTTATTAACTCATAGGATTGTCTATATTGTTTACTTATGTAGTCACTTTTTACTTTTCCTAACCTATCATTATATGTGTTTTCTCTATTAAAACGTATTTTCTTTATATATAACAATAGACGTGCTGCTCTCTTTAACCAAATCTACGTCTTCTACACTTTTATTATTATTGTCATGTATACTATTAATTAGCCTAGCCTGTGCAATGCTACATGAGGTTTTCTAACTCTCAATTTAACCAAAACTGGAGATGCAGTTTACAACAGTTTCAAATCATGGTTTATGATTTTATTTTAGCAATAATTTGAGAAAATTGTCCTTCACTGAAAGAGCCTTCTATTTTTTATAAAAGGGATAACTAAAATAGTTTATCCGGCGAGGGTTTCCACTGGTGTCACGTTCGAAGTTGTTAAGCGTTTTTCTCCACAATTTATAAAAGTGTGTAAAATAAATGTGATCTTAAGTTATGAATGTACAAAGCTAAAAATACTATAGATGGAAATATTTTCTAAATTAGGGCGATGTGATGAGGGACATGAAAACGAATTTATGATTGACAGCTCTTTAATGGTAAAAGTAAAGAACTAAAAATTTAATATGTAAGGAAAGATTGGTGGCACCAAAGAACCAACTAAGAAAATGTATGATACGCTAAAAAATTTTCTTAATATTCTCGTCGTTATTTGAAGCTGTTTTAACTCATCCCCGTTTTATTCTATTTTACCTTATCCTGTTTTGATGCGGTTTGGGAAGAAGGCAGTATATTGTACTATCCGAATGCATGAACATATCAATGCATTTGTCAAAGTAACCCATGTTAATCACCAATACATTAGGCGCCTCTTCGCTACTTACTCGCCCAGCACTACGCCTTGATTTACCTTCTACTATACTGCCGTAGGCGTACAATTTTTTTTTTTCCATTTTGGCCGGAAAGCTTTTTCTCGAAATATAACCCAATGTCTCAAAACGGGAATATGTCGGGAGGAACGATGCTATGAAACTTGAATTTTGAGTCAAAATGAAAAATAAGATTTCGTCTTTTTGCAGTTCACGAAATAAGATTAATTATTTCTTATGAAGCATATCACTCTTCACTCGAAGTTCATGGTGACACTTAAAATTTAGCTTTCTACGTTTGGTTTAAACAGGCATAAAAACGTATTGAGACGGTTAGTCACAAAAATCGATCGATTAAGATGACCTCCATCTTGTCAACTAGTCTCAAACCCTGATACGTCTTAAACGCTGCTTCAAACAAAGCGCCGATTTAATCGATCGGTATTTAGAGTACAAATTTTCTGGTCACAATGAAAAAAAAAAGTTTTCTCTGAATATGGCAATATGAATATCACATTCTTTTTCTGCATCCTCCTCCTTTCTCTTGCAAATTCAATCAATCGATTCAGATCTTACACTGGTGAATAAGGATAATAATTATTATTATATCTCGGCTTGTCGCTCACACTATCTTAACTTTTGCCCCCCACCTTCACCCCTGTTCCCTGTTTTCATCTTTTCTTTGACACATCATAACCTTATTCTCCCACCCTTCTCGTTGCAACCACGTAAAACAGCCATCAGAGCATCCTCAACACCCGGCATCGCCCAGGGGGCTGTTGCCTTGACCTTCGCCCAGGAAGATAAAATTAGTTCTTCCAGCTCGGAAGTGGCGCAACTGGATGATTTTGACGACCAAGGTATTTAACCTTCCATTTTCATTCACAAGTTCTTCCCCTTTCTTCCTCTTTATAAGAACATTTTATTACATATTCTACTGTTCTTATTAAAACCGTATTTATTCCTGCTGTCTAGTGTTGCCGCCAAACTTTGCTTTATTTGAAATTATTCCATTATATACATAGCGCTGTCTTCATTCCATTGGACATTGGCTTATACCAGATTTATGTACGTGTGTTTTGTTTGAGTTTTGATCATCATTTATTTATTTTATTTTTATTTTTTAAATATATTTCCTTGTTTCCCTTCACCAATGATTTGATTAATGTGAAGAGATTGAGTTGCGCCAAATTTACAAGGCATGCTTTTTTGCCTCTATCTTCTAATTTTTATTTCCATGATTTGATTTGCCTTTCTCCTAAATATGATGTGTGACAGTCACGTCTCGTTGATCCAAACACCTCTAATCCACGTGTCTCAACAATCCGAGCACTGGGATGAAACAGTTTTTATCGGATTGTTTCTGTACTGTAATTTACAATTGGACAATCGGACATAGGTGTTCGGGTTATCGATATGTGACTGTATAATGTGTGTTTTAGGTTTCGACATTCGATTTAGATAGTCTATAGTGTAACACCACAGTTGTTTGCAAACATCTCACTATTTGACAATTTATTGCCAAAGTTTTGTTTTAATTGATTTTGGTTGAATAAAAGTTTGCAGCCAAACGTTATTAGGCAATATGGCCAATAGTTATCTGGTCCTTTTATTGAACATTTACAAGGAAATCTTTTGAATAATATTTTCGATTTTGTGAGATATCTTGCCACGCGTTTTAGAAGAGTTTGCATTCAACAGGTATAAAAGCATCAATATCAAAGCTCTTGTTATTCATGAGAAGCAAAATCATGGCTGAATATATTTTTATTTTTAATTTTAAAGTTTCTATTAAGGATACATTCATACTGTCTATAATTTTATCATCATACTATACTTTTATCATTTCAAACACGTTTTCGTTCTCATGATTTTATTTACAATGTCTTTTATTTGCATGCACCCAAAAACAACATCCACTAACACTTCTTTCCGTAGATGTTGAAATCCGAGAAATGAGCGAGGAGAAGTCCGAGGAGACAGATGTAGAAGACCAATTTTCACCCATTCCCCCTCACAGTACCAAAGACGTTGAAGTGAAAATACTAAAAGAGAAAGTTGCTGGTGATGAAAGTCTCCCATTAGAAAAAAAAATAGATATTGTTTTCCAAAAAGAAAATGAACTTGTCAGTACTTGCGAAGAAGAATTAAAATTACAAGAGGAAAGTGTATGTAAGGAGAAATTTAAAGAGGCATCGGAGTTTAGAGAAGAGGAGGAGGACGAGGAAGATGTGGAGCTGATTGATGACAATGAGTTAGAACCAGAGTTGTGTGGTTTAGGGGGTGGTGATGATGTAACGGGTAATGATGAGGATGAGGAAGATGAAGATGAGGATGGGGAAGAGAGTTATGGAGATTTGGAGCAGCTTGAAAACCTGACATTTGAAGAGGCAGAGGCCAAAATAATGAAGCAAGGAACACTAGATATATCACCAGAAGATTTGGAAGAACGTCCTGAAGCTTTCTTAGAATCGCCATCAGAAGGTAGAGATGGACAGTCATTGATGGTACAGTTTGATAGGTCCGTGTCATCACCGGCACAAGTCGAAGGGGCAGCTGCCTCTGAGGGTGCTTCAGTTGCACTGGAAAGAGAACATTTGTCATTGCAAGAATTTCACACCTACTCTCAGGAACCTTTCGATAATATGAAATCTGTTGGAGGTGGCGGGCGTGGAAGGTCTGTTGAGTTTGGTTCTGAAGAAATTTTAGAGAGTGGTGAGGAAGCGTATCCTATTCAAGAAGGTTCAGCAGAGGAGGAGTTTGAGGGAGAGTCAGATAGTAGTTCTGATGGAGGGGTAGATGTTTATGATGAGAACACAGGACAATACACCAAATTGCCATGGGAGATCGCCCATCAGTATAAAAGGCAGTTCTCGGAATCCTTTGTAGGCGAGCAGCATAAGTCAACAATGGCACCACAAAAATCGATTGACATGGGAGCTTTTTACACGAGGGATAAAGATAAAGATGAAGAGTTTTTAGAAAAGCGTTTTTACGGTGATGTTGAGGATGTTTACAGCCCAGAATCACCTAGAAAAGTTACATTCGATTTGGAATTTAGTAGTGGTGATGAAAAAATCATCGACAGAGACGAAGAAAATGAACCACATGAACAAAGTCGTGCGGCACATGATGACGCAGTCTTAACTTCCGTAATAGAGAGCAGACAACTAATGAAGAGTAGCATTGTTGAGGAGGAATACAACTTTGATTTATCCGAAACACCGCATGAATATTCAGGGGCCAGTTATGGAGCGGGAGAAACAAACAGCCAGTCAGAATGGAGGAAAGACATGGGGAGTGTTGTAAGTATGGAGTCCAGGAAAGCCCAACAGGAACTCTTACTTCAAGAGTCATTTGAAGAAGAGGATAGATCGCTGTCACCGTCCCAGGAATCCAAAACTATAAAGGGTACAAGCCTGAGCACGACATTTGAAGAAGTGACATATCACATTCCCCCGCCCCACCCGACTCATTTCCCCATGGCAGTTCACAGTATTGGCAAGATTTTGGCAGACAATGAAATTTATGAGTCCTCCGAGACAGAACGTGACTCAACAGAGGAAAAATTGTCTCCCATAGAAGAAAATCCTAGTGTAGATGACATAGAGGAAGATGAGACATGTCTAAAAACATCGAGTTTTCTAGAAAAACGAGTTACATTCCAAACAGATCAGCTGACTCCCAGGATGTCAGAGCAATCAGTGGAGGACTACAAGATCTCTTCATCTTCATCAGAGATGTCAGTGGAACCAACACTATTAGCAGCATCTTATGACCTTGATAGTGGACGTGTTAGTCACGTAGTAACTGCTTTTGACATCTCTCCAGATACTGTAGAAAAACAAGGACCAGTTGAGACAGCTGGAAAGTCCATTTTATCAAGTCCTGAAGATGATGTATTTGAAACCGATGCTGGGACGCCTCAGAAGCTTTTGGGTAGAGGTCTAGAGTCAGAGGTGTTTGAAGAAGATGCGAAAGACGGAGAGGACACCACACTTCACGAGGATGACTTGAGCTCCTCGCATGATGACACAACGTCAGTTGTAGAACGCACGGACAGAGATTTCCAGGTATTGAATGGTGGGACGTCTTTTGATCTTCAAGACCAATTGGATTCGACCCTTGGGGATGACGAAGATGAGGATATGCTTCCTTCAGAGATTGCTGATGATAAAATTTCGGGTGTATCCGTTTTAAATGGACCTACGGAAGTTGATTACATTCCTGAATTTGATGGGGCCAATAACACGGACTCAAGGCCAGCCGGAAACAATGATAAAGTTGTTTCAGATGAAAGAAATGAAGATATCAAAGAAAGGCCACTTGAATCGGAAGAAAAAGATTCTGAGAGACAGCAACTGGCAGACGAGGATGACGGGGACAGAATTGATGGAGATTTCTCCTCAGAACCAATTCATATCACTGCAATAAGGCCAGTTCAGGCCAAGCCAGATGTGGAACAACCCAAGGAAGAGGAAGTGGACAGTGCTGATGGCGCTTTGTCCTCAGACCTTATTCAACCAACCATAATTTCAACTATTGAGGCTAAGCCGGATATCCAGCAAGTAAAAGATGATGATGGACATGGAGAGATAGTCCAAGAAACTATCAAAGCCTCGACAATTTCAACAATTGAAGCCAAACCAGATGTCCAACAACCCAGGGATGAAGAAGGAAATGGACAAATTGTACAAGAACCCATACAACCAACAGTAATTTCAACTATCGACGCCAAGCCTGATATACAACAAGTGAGGGATGATGACGGTGCGGGTGGCCAAATTATTCAAGAGACTGTTGAAACCACCTCTGTCGCAGCAATCCAAGCCAAGCCTGATGTAGTACAACCCAGAGAGGATATTGAAAACGGCCAGACTATTCAAGAAACATTTGAATCTACTAAATCATCTTCAATGGAGGCCAAGCCAGATGTTCAACAGCCAAGAGAAGATAGTCTAGACGGAATCATTCAAGAGACAATTGAAGCCACTTCCATTGCAATCATTGAAGCTAAACCAGATGTTGCTCAACCGAGAGATGAGGAAGGAAACGGCCAAACCGTACATGAACCAATCCAGCCAACATCATTGTCATCAGTTGAAGCCAAACCAGATGCCCATCAGCCTAAAGATGAAGACGGGAAGAGCCATATTGTTCAGGAACCCATAAAGCCAGCAATCGTGTCTCCAATTGATGCCAAGCCTGATGTTCAACAAACAAAAGGTGATGACGACGGCCCAGGGGAGATCATCCAAGAAACACTTGAAGCTATTTCTATTTCAATTGTCGAAGCTAAGCCAGATGTTCAACAGCCCAGAGATGAGGAAATAAGCGATGGTCAGATTATTTCCGAGCCAATTCAGCCTACCTGCATCTCAACCATTGAAGCCAAACCAGATGTTGCTCAACCTAGAGAAGATGAAGGGAATGGGCAAATCATTCAAGAAACCATTGAGACCACGGTCATTGCAACAATTGAGGCCAAACCAGACATTCAACAAGTGAGAGACGACGACAATGGTAGTGGTAAAATTGTACAAGAATCCATGGAGGGCAAGTATGTTTCAACAGTAGAAGCTAAACCCAGTGTCCAGCAGCCAAGAGATGATGAGGGTTATGGTGATCAGGTTGCGGAAGAAACTGTTCAAGTCACAACCATTTCAACAGTTGAGGCAAAACCAGATGTCCAGCAGCCAAGAGAAGATGAGGGTAATGGTCAGATCGTTTATGAACCAGTTCAACCCACCACCATTATAACAATTGAAGCAAAGCCAGACGTTCAGCAACCTAGGGACGATGACGGGGACAATGGTCAAGTGGCCCAAGAACCCATTCAGCCAACAACTATAACAACTATCGAGGCCAAACCAGACATTCAGCAGGCAAGAGACGACGATGACGATGACCACCTTTTTCAAGATTCCGTACACATCTCTGTGATAACATCTGCCCAAACTGACCCAATTATCACCATTCCTGTAGAACCACATGGAGACTTCGATCATCTTGAGGAAACTAGGCAGAATCTTGATTTAGTGGCCGACGATTTTAATGAAAATGTGGAGGATTCAGTAAGGGTACATATCCAGGAACCTGGGTTTTATGAGGAGAAGGATGTCTTACGAGAAAGGATGTCTATTGATGAAACTTCACAGGAGCTCTATTTGCAAGAGGAATATCAACAGGAGGACATCTACCACGGTCGTAGGGCTCTGGAGGTAAATTTATCCATGGCTGTAGCCAGCGAGGGAGGAGAAACAGCGTCTGGAGGATTTATTGAGGGCGAGTTTTATGGAGGAGGCGAGGAAGGAGACGATGACATTGATTTGGTAGACGAAGAAGAGGAATTTGAAGAAAGACCTGAGGAAGAGTTGATAAGACTTGAAGATGCTGCTGCTGGCTCAGATAGAGATGAGGAAGATGATGAGGATGATGATTATAATGACAATGAAGACAATGATGATGATGAGAATAAGAAACGGACAGATGTAGAGGTTGATGACGGACGAACCACTGAATCGGCAGGTGCGTGGTCTGGAGAACTTCTTCGAATAAGTTCCGGTTCTTACTCTGACCTTGACAGACCACTATCTCCAACCCCAGATGCCATAAGGCAGGGATTCTTTGGAGGCACATTCACTCCTCCACAAAGTGGAATGTACACCCCGCCCACAGGGGCCTTCACTCCACCCTTTTCTGGGACATACACCCCACCTCAGACAACTGTTGAAGTTGCTGAAGATTCAGAAGTTCTTGAAAAAACAGCTACAACCTTTGTTGAATCTATTTTAGAAGATGTTAAGACTAGAGTATCGTCAGAAACTGACGATGAACCTGTATCTAAACCAATTACTACCACTGTAGAGGAAACAAAGGAGCATATTGATCAAATTGAGACAAGTCACGAAGAAAATTATGAGCCCAGTTCTATTCCTAAATCGGGCGTGACCTTGATGCGACAAATATCTGAAGATATTCCTGGAATTATATTGACTCAACATTTGCATGATGAGGAAGAAGAAGATGGAGAATATTATGGCTACGTTCCAACTGAAGTGGACATTGTTGAGGAGGAACTCACTGAAGAACAAGAAGAAGAGGAGGGAAAAGAAGAATTGGAAGAATATGAGGACCAGAAGGATGAGTTTGAAGAGCAGCAAATAGGGTCTTTACACACATCGATCGAAGATAATGACAAAAAGGTTGTGGTTAGTGCTTTAGGAAAGTCTCTTGAAGACAGTGGACAGGACTTTTCAATTGCTTTGAAATCTACCAAGAGCATGGAAGATTTGGACTTGGATGCAGAGTCGGATGTTTCTCCTAAACAATATGAAAGTACTGAAGCTGAAGAAACTGAAGAAGAAGAAAATAAGTCACCCGAACGACCACAGTTCCGGGACCCAGTGGCTGTGGCTTCAGTACAGTCAGTTGTTGTATCGAAAAGGGCAGCAATAACTGGATTTGAGGTTGAAGGACAGGAGGAGACAGAAGAAACAGGAGAAGAAGAAGAAGAAGAAGATGAAGAAGAAGAGGAGGAGGAGGAGGAAGAAGAGACAGGCGAAGAGGAGGAAGAGGAGGAGGAGGAAGAAGAAGAGGATGGTGAAGAAGAAGGAGAGGAAGAGAGTAGTAGTGAGGAAGAGAAAGAAAAAAGATCATTTAAGAAATCAGATTTTGTAGTGGGCTCTGATCCAAGCCTGGCCCTGGCAGTTTTCGATACAGACCTTGAACCTCATTCAGAACAGGACGATTACGGTGATACATCGAGTGTGGACAGTTTTGCTACCGTCGTGGCTGTTGACCCTGTTATGGAAGATGACGAAGATGCAATCATGGACGACAGACTGGCCGAGATTGCTTCCATGACATCTTCCTTTACCTCAGATATCCTAATCAGCCACACAGATGGCAAGGAATCAGGACCAGAGACAGAGGAATCAGAAGCAGAGCAGATTCAGGATTGGCCAGGGCTGGGATCCACTCCAGATAGTGCTTCCTCACTAGAGAGTGATCGGTTTGAGTACGTAGACAGGGCAGGTCTTTCAGTCATTACAGAAATGTCTGACGAAGATCGATGTGAGATGACAGAAAAGGAAGATCGTTACTCTGATCAATTTGGAAGCTCTCCTGACAACGGAGTGCAACAATCTCCTGGTGTGTCTCATCTAAGATTTTTCGGAAGAAATCAGGAAAGAGATTGTGTTTCCATTTCATCATCCCTCGCTGAATTCGAACAATTGGAACAGTCAATCCCTTTGTCGGGATCTTTAACTTCTATAGGAAAAGAAAAAGTTGATC
>NC_088364.1:16100171-16112671 GCF_034508935.2 Berghia stephanieae
ATGCCCACTACAACAATAAACTCAGGCATAATTGGGTATTACTAATGATGGAAATTCAAACACTTGCGTCATCAAAGGATGGAACGATGGCTTCTTTTTTTTTTTCTCTCTCTCTTTTTTTTCCCCCCTTTCATTTCGATCTCACGTGTGGCTCTAAACTGAAATTAAAATCTTAACAATTTAACCATTGACTCGATTGGAGCTTCATTAAGACAGGAATCGCATCGCTGTTACTGTTACTACTTTCTGTGTGAAAACTGTATGTGTTAAGTTAGTTATAACCAGGTAAATAATGAAAGGAATTTACGTTTGGAAGAAAATAATATCTCCTCTCTCCATTCAGGAATGATTTACCTATTCCATCAACTTCTTTTAAATTATTGCACTGTCATACTCTGAGAAAACTCCCTGTTTTCATTTTGACCAGATTTTTACTAGAAATATCGATGGATTAATGATGGCCCTCAACTCGTCTACGTTTTTCCATCGATAAACACTTGAAGTAAAAGATGTCTGGCCAATATATTTTTAAAGCACAATTTATTTTCTTTATCAGAGAATGGCAGTCTTACAGCGTTTTGTTTTTTTTAATTTATTTATTTATTTATTTTTTTTTATTTTTTTTTTTTGGGGGGGGGGGGTTGTTTTGTTTAGAAAATCGATTCCTGATTTTGATCTTTACTATCAATCCAGTGCCGTCGTCTCTAGCTCCTTGAAGTTGTATGTTGTAGTCTTGTATGGATTATTGTGTTAGTTTTATTTAGTTATTTGTTTGTCTCTTTATTTTTGTTTGTTTTGTTTTTTTAGAATGATGTACGAGTATTTCATATCAGCCCCATTGAACTTGTATGGTTAGATTTATTTTTTAGTTTACGTGTAATGAATGGTAAATAAATTTGTCTTTTATAGTGATATCATTGCCAGTCTAAATTAAGATATTACTTGCATTGGGTGAAATAGATTATTGGTTTTTATATCAAATGATTTTCACATTAAGTCAGTGCTAGTTCCATTGACAATATTTTGGTCATTTAACATGACCAGCTGCTGGTAATGAAAACAGTTTAAGAGACTGTTCATGTTTTCATTATATAAAGCTTTTGTTTTCTTCAATATTATGGTTTGAAATCCAACGATTTCTTTCATTGCATCTGCGTGGTGACAAAACTGAGGGCTTTTCTATTTTAAAGCACCCAATGGTTTTAATTTTATAATAAATTATGGTGATTTTCGTTTGCCTGCTTTACGATCTACCAATAAGGTTTTTCTCTTGTTTCATGTCTTGAAACAAATGGCATTAAAAATACAGTTATATGTTTTGGGTAGCAGTTTTTTTCCCCCTCTGTTTTAGACTGAATATTTTGATTTCACCCAACCAGATGGCAGGAGAGGCGACAGTGACCACACCAGTGATAACGAGGACGTCAATCGCGAGGCTGGACTTTAGACAACCACGTGATCACGTTCGTCACATTTTATTAACGCCTCATTTTTTCTTTCTTAATTTGTTTATTATTTTTTGCGTGTGTCATTGCTTTGATCGGTGTTTGACTGTCGTATCCAAAACGGTTATTACGAAATTATTATTGGTTTGAAAACAGTGGTGGAATGAAATATTTTCGAAGGTCCATTGAAAAATGTGTTTGTTTTTTGTTTTTTAATTTGGGCCAAAGAAATGATATTTCTTTTCAAATATTGATGAATGTGAATACAGTCTTAACCTATTATCTTTTTGAAGGATTTTTGATGAGCTGAGGGCCACTTTTATGGATCGATATTTGATATTTGCAATAACAACAAAAAATGCCCTGTATTGTATAACGGAAAACCGTATTGCTGTTTTGTTTTTTTTTTCAAAATTTCGTGACATTCCCACAAAGGGGCATCAAATGAACGATAAAGTTTGTGTTTGACCAGAATTTCATGAGAACCGTTTTGTTCCCTTTTATGTTTTCAGTGATTTTAATTTTTAGTCATTTTATTTTTATTTGTAATATAGCTTTTGATTGGTGTTTTAAAAAAATAAATTTATTCTTATTTCATTTACGCGTACAGGCCAGCCAAAATGGGACCAAGCCATGTTGCAAAACAAATCAGAAGCCCACAAAAACATTTGAGCATTTTCTGTCATCAAGATCAGACTGATACTCTTTAATATTTCTTTTATGCTTATAAATTTTCAGTGTTTTAATCTCTTTGTCGACAGTAATCTGTAGCAGAAGAGTGAAGCGCATTGAGCATGATGGAAAAAAACTAAAAAGACATACTTTTATAATTTTATTTTTTTAATGATGATGATGTTATTATTATTGTTGTTGCTGTTGTTTTGATTTTTTGTGACGTTGAGCTGTTACTATATACCAAATGACAAGTATCATATATTTGTAGTATATTATTTTCATCATCCAGAATTAAATTTTCAATTAGATGCTTTTTTCATCCCCATTCCCTTTTTCAATAATTTTTGTTGTTGCTGTTGAATCACCTATGTTTATTTTAACTATAGACACATGATTTTATCTTCCACCCCCTCCCACCCCTACCAGGAGCCAAATTATTATAATTATTATTGTTTTTATTTTGTAATATGAATAGTTCACTCTTGATAATGATTCTCACATAATTAACCTCAATTCACTTTTCTTTTTCTTTTCTTTTTTTTTTTTCTTTTTTTTTTTTTGGGGGGGGTTGTTTGTTGTTGTTGTTTTTGTTTTGTTTGTTTGTTTTTTTTATATAAAGAAATTAAAAGGATAGCTATGTCTAGCTCCTTTAATTAAATCACCGTATTCAGTTGACATTTAAAGTTTTTTGACCTCACTTCATTATTGTAGTTGTGGTTGCAGCATGTTCCTCAACAAGGCGCCAAGCAATGTTTCTTTATTGTCTTTATTGCCCATGGAGCCGGACTTTATCCCGGTTTCTATAGCGTAAAGGAATATATAGATAATCCGTCAAACAAGATGTCTGATGTCAACAGGAGTAGCCCATGTTGTCCAAAGTTTATTATTATTATTATTATTATTATTATTATTATTATTATTATATTATTATTATTATTATTATTATTATTATTATTATTATTATTATTATTATTATTATTATTATTATTGTTATTATTGTTGTTGTTGTTGTTATTACTAGAATTGCTCTTACTCGTAATGAATATGCTTAAAACATTTTTTTAATGGAATTATTGATCATATGACTTTTTGTTCCTTTGGTTTTGTCTGTACATTTTTACTTATCTTTTATTCCTTCACTCTCTTTTCTCCTTGAAATATCGCCTATTACTAATTTTTGTTTTGTTTTCCTATTTTTTCCTGTGTTTCAGTTTGATTTTCGTAAAGTGCCTTGTATGTATACTTGTATTGATGACATTTTGAATACTTGTAGGCTTGCAGGTTATCTTGATGACACACGGGAACAATGCCACCGCCACTTCTCTTTTTTATTTCCAGAACTGTTAGCAGATTATGATTTGGGATGTAGGAGTCAAAATCTTGTTGTATTATCAATCAGCTCTCCTCTTACCATCCAACCAAGGTCTACTGTATTCATCATATCATGTGTAGTAGACCTTGCTCTCAAACTCAAACCATTGAAAAAATCACATATTATCATTTGTCTATTAACCCCAAACTTGTTAAAATGTCAAATTATATGCAAAGGTCCCGGTCGTGATGGTTCAACAAGATTTGACAAGTCTTTGTTTTGATTTGTTTTCTTTTAGTTTGTTTTGTTTTTATATTACAATGTTCACTGTATATTATACCCTGAGACGTTTATAACGTTGAATGTAATCCACTAACCCTCCCCATGCCCCTAAATAGAACATTTCGAGCTCAATCGTTTCTTCAGCCGATGGCATTTGAAAATGATTAATTTATATACAATTTATATATTTTAGGATTAAGACGGGATATCAAGTAAGTTTTTGTATCGTGCGAGGGGTATAATATATTTATATCGTTTTTGCTGTTGCTTAATTATGAGCCCAAAATGACAGTTCCTTGTCATGAAACTTATAATATTCTGTTAGGTTTTGTTCATCCCTTGACACTTGTAGTAGCCAGCATATGAACATTCATGCAGCTACCATATTATCGTTAGAGAGAGAGAGAGAGAGAGAGAGAGAGAGAGAGAGAGAGAGAGAGAGAGAGAGAGAGAGAGAGAGAGAGAGAGAGAGAGATGAGGAGGAGGAGAGGAGGAAAGAGGGGGGGGGGGAAGGAGGAGTGAGAGGGAGAGGAAAGGAGGGGGGGGGGGGGGGGGTGTGGGGGGATCATTGTTACTATTTATTTTTCAATGTATTTGTTTCATTTCTTTCTGTTTTGCCACCCACCGCCTCCTGTCAGACTGCCGCCAAAATCTTATTTCTGTGTCACTTGTGTGTGTTTGTTTGTTTATATGTCTAATCGTTATTGTTTTCATTTGTTATCGTCATTTTTCCCTATTGCTTCAGTCTTTACACAATGTTAAAAAGAAACAATGTTCTTGTTCAGGGTTTATCGGTTGATCTTTTATTATTATTTTAATATAGGTCTAGGAGGATTTGTTTGTTTTTTTTGTATTTTATTTATTTTTGGGTTTGGGGGGAGGGGGGGTATTTTTCTTTGTTTTCTGTTCTTTTCTTTTGTTTCTTTCTTACTTTCTTTTTTTTTTTTTAATCAAAGAAAAAAAAAATATATATCCGTTAAAGTAAAAAGACGTTCTTTTAAAAATGAACAGAAATAATGATCGTCATTCATGTTTTCTTTCTTTCTTTTTAGTATTTTTTTTTCTACTTAATGTCTTCATTGAAGAATCATAAGTCTCATGAACTGATGATTTAAAACATACCACACATCTTTGGAACATTGATTCTGTATTCGGCTAATTATGATTGACAAGATGACAGAAGTGAAGAAGAAGAAGAATGGGAATTAGGATGATGTGGTGATTGAGAAGGAGGCGAGCGAGGGGAGAGAAGAACAAGCATGGTTTAAAAGAAACAAATACACCGTATAATATTTATCCCCCTTTTTAAAAAGCATTTTCAATAAATGATTATGAGTGTAGATAAATGAACTTTTTAAACAGTTTTAGAAGATAAATAAAAACTAAAAATTAAGAAGTGAAGATGCTTTGCCATTAAATTTGGATATTTTTGAAGTTATTTTTTTTTTAAGAAGGAAAGTTATCCATTTTGCGGTACGAAAAAAAGTGTTATGATAATTCTGAAATATTCACTGCCTATTTTTAGGAGCAATTTTTAATGTCATAATTTATAAGCCAATTATGTTAAAAGGATTTTTCATCTCGAGTACAGATGTATTGTATTTGTCTCTCAAGAGGTTTTGTTTTTTCTAAGAAAAATGTCCTACATCAGTATAAAAATTATTGTAATTATTTTGTGTATTATATTTTACTCAATCTTTGCTAATGTTTCGCATTCACCGTTTGTCTTCATCCACACTTAATCCAGGGGACGAAACAGACGGACGATTACAAGAGCAAGATGAGGATCTAAGCACACACAGGTATGTTTGTGTGTTTTGCAAATATCTGGAGTCCAAATAAGTAGAACTTTCTACTCACAAATTCAAGGGAACAAATTTCTATCAATTTATACACTCAGAAATGATTAGGTAGCTGGGTCTGTTATATCTGGTGGAAAGATCTTTGTTGTAGACTTGTATCCTATCCAAATAGCTGGGTGGGGTTCCTGACCTCCCATAGTGGGCAGGGAGGTACATACTGTGTCTTCTATCCCCTTATATCTATTTTCCAACATGGTCTCTATCTTTGTCTTGGAATGGGATAACTTGGTTTCGTCCTGGCCCTGACTGGGAGGGAAACAGTCAAATGCATAGTTATTGTTTTGGGAGATGATCTTTTTTACCTTGTAAATCATCTCTCTATTATGTATTATTATATTTATTTTGAATGTATAATGTAAGCATTTGAGTGTATTCCTCTTTGTTGGATCTTGTGCTGTGTCCGGATGGTACTTTTAGGTGATCTCAAACTAAGTACATTGGTGGTATGCTCTTGGAATCTACATCTGATCCCTATTTGTTCCCAGTTCCCCTTTGTCTTACTTTCTCCTGGATGCTTTAACTTTAATTCTAGAACTTTTTACTATCCCATTTTCTTCCTTTTTACTGGCACTGATATAACCTAAATGTGTTGCAAGCGCGTTGCAAGCGCTGTAAGACCCTTAAAAACAAACAAAATCATATCCAAATGGCAGCACACACAAAAAAAAAAGTTAAATAGCATGATGAAGAAAAAGAAAAAGAAGGAAGAGAAGAAGAAGAAAAAGGAGGATAATGAAGAGAAGAAGAATAAGGAGGAGAAGAGGAAGAAGTTTTACCTCAAAAAGATAAATTTTCTAGAACGCTTATTGTTCTGGTAGTGCTTGTTAGCTCACGGATTTGTACTGCCGTGTTTAGGACCACATCCTTCATTGTCTGTGTTTGGATGAAGGAATGCAAGGAATTAATTCACCCAGGACACCCAGATAGCTCAATTTATATAGCACTGAATTCTCAAAGCAGACTGGTTCCAAATCTGGGTGGATTCAGAGTCTAAATCGAACCTCTTTATTGAAGGGGGCCTTTTATTAAACTATCATTATTGTTTTTATAAAGCTATTAATTTGCCGTACTTCATTTTGTTATTTTATGACATGCATGTGTTAATTCTTTTTTTTTAAATCAATTATTTTTTTAACTGTTACTGAATTTCAAATTTTGTACTTTGAGCTGTATCACAGGATAGGTCAGTATTTCTTTATTTTTATTATTATTATTATTATTATTATTATTATTATTATTATTATTATTATTATTATTATTATTATTATTATTATTATTATTAATGTGCCTTGTAATATACCTGCCATTTTAGATTTTTATATAGTAAAGTATTTGATCTTTCCCTTTCCAACAGAGTGATGATGAAGAAGGAGGTCCATAAGAAGACAATGCTTGGAGCAGATGGACAGGAACATGTGACCATTCATGAAGATTCGCAAGTTCAGCAGGACAATGAACCACCTGAGGAGCTACGGGAATCGATGCAGGAAATCATCAATCAGTTTATGGAATCTGACCCGGCCCCGCCCCAGCTGGAAGACGGTGATGAAGGGGAAGACGGACACCGTAATGAATCGGAGGTTTAGGAGTACCAGCACTTATCCAGGCTGTATATGAAATAAAGTGATAGGATTATGGTTTTCAATGGAGATTAATAGATTTACGCAATTCCTTATTAAAATGGTGATATAGATTTATGTCAACATCTTTTCTTTGTCTTCATTCATCTTTAGAATAATTAATATTTGTTTCAAAACAATTATTATATGCTAGTTTCAAAATTTTTTAAATGCCAACACAACCACTATCAAATTCAGATGATTGTGTCATTTTTTTCTCTTTCATTTTTTAAATAACTCACAGTTTAATCCTATTTTTCGTGCTTTGGATTAAATTACTTATTGTGGGTAAATCAGAGATTCATATTTATATACAGAATTTGAATTTTAGAATTTCTTATTCTTTTATATTTTTTATATTTAAAAATATGGTGTGGTAGCAAGAATCACAACAGCTCTTATATGTTTTCCAATAACTTTTATTTCTTTTCAGTGCAATCTCAACTTGAAATAATAGCTTTCAGTCTTATTTAGCCGAAAGAGAAATAGATGATGGTGACTTGGTGTGTTGGCAAATTATACAGCTTCGTCTCTGTAGACTTTTCTAGAAATAGTTTATCTTGACTTTTGACCCATTCGCTATTCAAGCAGAAGGCATCCCCTGGTATGCTTGCAGAAAGACTGGAGAGAAATGTAATCAATATGGTATACATAATAGCTGTTCATATTTGTAATGGGTAGCCATGTAAATTGCAGATTGTATATAGCGACTGAAAAATCGAGGAGATGACACTGGTGCAAGATAAAAAATCTGGAAACTGGTTTATAAGATCTCATTTTCTGGACTTTTAACTTTTATGCACTATATTTACCTCATTAGGTAATAGGCATTCTTTTGCATTTGATCTGTTTCGTTTTCGACTCACCAGTGTTGAAGCAAAGATAATTGTTTTTTTTTAGAAAAGTCTATAAGTATTTTACCCCTCTGTCTATGAAGAGCATGATATTCCATTGTAAATGTAGGTTAACTTACCATGAACATTCTATGTATAGGAAATGCACACCTCGATTTGATTTATAACCATTTTGGTGATTTTGCCATATTGGACAAAATTATCTTAATTTCACTTGAATGTACCAAATTGAATTGACTTTAACTTCAGATCGGCCAATTAAGGATCTTTTGTCATAAAAAATTAATTCAAAGTTGTTTTTGTTGCTTCTTGTTTTGTTTTGTTCTTGTTTATTTGCTGTAAATGTGTAAAGAATCAGTGGGATAATTTCATGCAATATTTTACATTGAATTATCAGCTTATTTTTATTAACGCATCAGTACGTTTTGATCCAATCAAAATGAATAATGAATCGGTTGTGAAAGAAATTAATTTTAAATTGAAGTTATTTATTGCACTTTACCCTTTTCTAACAATATTTATATTTTTGTTTTGTTTTTTTTTGTTTTGTTTTTTAAATATAGTTAAATATATTTATAAACTGAATGTAATTAATTTATCCTAGCAGTCCTGTGAAATACTAGACTACACTATACTTTACTACATTATCATTAGAAACAAGAGGTCAGACATGGCAAGGGGTTGAGATGTCCAATTGATGACCTATTTGGCCAGGTGTCATGTGACTTATCCTTGTGATTGTGATCAAATGGCTACATTTTATATCATGGCCTTTCTCTCTCTCTCTCTCTCTCTCTCTCTCTCTCTCTCTCTCTCTCTCTCTCTCTCTCTCTCTCTCTCTCTCTCTCTCTCTCTCTCTCTCTTTCTCTTTCTATTCTTTATAAATATTCCATCTTCTGTCACATTCATGTTATTTATAACAAACTACTACCACATCTTGTATCTGTGTTCAGATTGTTCTAGAAATAATAAATCTACCATAGCCCGTTTATAGATGTCAGGAGAGAAAAACAAAACAAGAAACTTTTGCTACATTTGTTTTCACTCTTAATTAAACTATTATTCTTATCACCACTTTCTCAGCATGACAGATTTTACAATTTATCGGTGTTATGTGTACCTACACCACGGTCATGAAATGAAAAGCCTTCTTGACTACAGGAAGCTTATTGATTATTCATGTATTGATCCATTCTAACCACCATCCATCCTTAACTTTCTTAGATTTGTTTTGCTCTTGACCAGGAGAGACAACTCGCATCAATTTCCATCTAGCCACTATTATGATTTCTGATTGCATTCAATTCATATTGGTGTCGCTTTTGTCACTAGATTGCTTTTTTTCTGTCTCCTTTTTAATTAAAAAAAATGTATATGAATTAATATTCACAAATTTCCAATCATTTATTGTGTCTACAAAGGATATGCTTCATAGTTATGTTGTCTCTTCAAATACCAACCGCCTACACGTAAAAAAAACCTAGTGTGATCGTAACTATTATTTTCTGTGTCCTATGTTGTGACAATAGAAATATGTTTGTTCTACGTTTTCTTTCACTTAAAAAAAATGGTGATTGTGAAGAGAAAACGCTGTTCCCTATTTCTTATATATTTATTACATGAAATAAGTTTAGAATATGATATAATTTGAATTGGTTCATAAATTTTCCATGAAATGTATTGTTAGATATGATCATATTTTAAAATTAAATAGGGATATTATATTCAAATATTCTGTTTTAAAATTCAGCAATTTTTTTAAAAGCATCTTTTTTTTGTTAATGATACTGGTACTATAACTTTATATTCTAGATGTTATTGTTACCATTATTGTTATTATTACCAATTATAACAATTTGAAAGTGCTCCATACACCCCTTCCCCCACCCTCTATCCCTTTCCATCTCCTTATTTTCATGTTCCCTGCCTTCAGTGGTCTGCTTATTTCACTGCATACAGCTTTAGTCCACATCGCATATTACTATATATTATACCATTTTATTTGTATTTTTCCTTAGAAGTCACGTCAGTCAAAAAGAATAACAACACTTAGTATTATGTCTGTGATGTCAGTGGTTGTCATGGACGCTTTTCACTGTCTTATACATATTCATGTTATTGAAATGTTTTTGGTTTTGTTCCAATTAAAACTGCTTCGGTATTAGTAAATACTCTATTGGCGTTTTGCTTTTTAAATTTTTAATTTGGTTTTGTTTGTTTTTCTTTATTGTTTAATTATTTATTATTTATTGTTGTTGTTTTGAATACTGGGTGGGGTTCCTGACCTCCCATAGTGGGCAGGGAGGTACATACTGTGTCTTCTATCCCCTTATATGTTTTCCAACATGCTTTCTGTCTTTGTCTTGGGATGAGATTACTTGGTTTTGCCCTGACCCTGGCTGGGAGGGAAACAGTCAAATGCATTGATATTGCTTTGGGAGATGATATTTGTTATTATTTCGAATGTATAATGTAAGCATTTGAGTGTATTCCTTTTTGTTGGGATTTTGTACTTGTGTTCGGATGAGACTTAAAGGTGATCTCAAACTAAGTACATCGGTGGTATGCTCTTGGAATCTACATCTGATCCCTATTTGTTCCCAGTTCCCCTTTGTCTCTTTCTCTTGGGTGCTTTAATTGTAATTCGAGAACTTTTTACTAACCCATATTCTTCCTTTTTACTGGCGCTGATATAGCCTTAATGTGTTGCAAGCGGCCGTGAAACACTTAAAAGACAACGAACAATACTGAACACATAATTATGAATCCAGTGTTACTGAATGATACTAGTGAAATTATGTCTTATAGAAGGAATTGCATGACAAAGCCCCCCCCCCCCTTATCCTGTCTTGGGTGGGGTTCCTTACCTCCCATAGTGGGGAGGGAGTCACTGAGTCTTCTATCCCCCTATATCTGTTTTCCAATTTGCTTCTGTCTTTGTCTTGGAATGAGATTACTTGTTTTGTCCCGGCCCTGGCAAGGAGGGAAACAGTCAAATACATAGTTATTTGGGAGATGTTATTTTTTCCTTGTAAATCATTTCTCTTTTAACCACTGTATTATTTTTGTAAACAGTTGAGTGTAATTCTCTTAGTGGGGACATGTGCTCGTTTCAGGATTGGGACATTTAGGTGGTCTCAAGTACACTGATAGTGTGCTCTTGGAATCTACATCCTTATTCTAGTTCTTTTCACTATCCCATTTTCTTCTTTTCTACTGGCGCTGATATGACCTAAATGTTGCAAGCGCTGTAAAATCCTTAAAAACAACAACAAAAGGGTTATTTTATTTACTGGTACTGGTACTGAAATGACCTAAATATGTTGCTTGCACCATAAACCAGAAACAAACAATTTTATCTTCAATTGACTACAGTGATGATGATACAACATAAGGAGTAACTGGACCAAAACAAACAACTACAAAAAAAAAGGCACATGTTGATTCCAAAAGCCTTGATTGTTGACATAAAATTAACCGACAAAAGGAACACTAAAAGCTACCTCCTATAAATGCAAATCTACAATTGGTTCACCCTAAAATCTCTTAATTACTATGCATGCAACCCCTGGATAACTACAATTTGGGGGCCAGAAAATGATGTCGTAATCCAGGGGTGTCGTTATTCTGAGGTTTTCAAGATGATAGAAAAAGGGGGGCATGGTGAGACCCATGAATACATAACAACAGTGCGATGCGGTGCGGACCAGTGCCTGAGAGGAAACATGTCCCAACAACGTTAAAATGATTATTTATCCTGTTTACAAAGCTTATACCAGTACCAGTGTACACTTTCACTCTCCAATGTGTATTATCATTGTTTTGAGAAAATCAAGTGCTATTATGTGCGGCTATGTGGTCTAGTGGTATGACTCTCGCTTTCGGATCGGATCGTTTGTCCCTGTCTGGGATCATTTGAAGATAATAATATGTTCTTATATACTTTTTGTACATCATCTCTTTTTGGAGCATTTCTATTAGTAAATGCCGTCCTTCAAAGCCGTCATACTTAAAGAATGAGTATTTCCTGATTTGCACGGTCTTAAAATGGCAGCAGCAATTGATTGACAATAATTGGATTGGATGCCATTCTATCGTCAAGTACTTTCTGACAAGTTGAATGGAACTAAATGTGTGATGTTTATTATTTAAACACATTGTTGTAGCCAAATCAGTTTGGCAAGGTTAAGACTGTTTAAGCTCCTGAGATTTTATTATGGTCAAAAATAAATAAATCATGATTCGTTTCATCGAAAGAAGTATTACAGAGTTACGTTATTTTGATACAGTGCCAGGAAAAATTTGCCAGACTACACTGCAAACAATTGTTTGATTCAGGTAATAAAATGTTGCACAGTTAATTTAAATAAAATGAATATAGCGGCATAAATTTAAAAAGAAAATAAGTCTTGAACTTTATTATTATTATTATTATTATTATTATTATTATT
>NC_088364.1:16117671-16165171 GCF_034508935.2 Berghia stephanieae
TTGTTCTCAATATTTGTTGGATCGTGATCGGTATCAAGTGAAGGAGTCTCCACACTACACATGTTCACGAAAATCAGAGCTACGATGTGTCAAGATTACAGAAGAGCAAACCTGAGACAACAACAAGGCAAGATTTGTTTGTGTGTGTTGTATTGTCTATATGTTCTTGAATAGGTACGTTTTGTTTGACAAAACTTTCATTTTTATTATTTTACATTTTCTTTATCTTTTAAAAATTATAATTTAATTTAACCAGCAGACATCATCATCATCATCATCATCATCATCATCATCATCATCATCATCATCATCATCATCATCATCATTACAATAGTCATCATCATAATTTGCATTTGCATTGTCAGTATTATCATTATCATCAATATCATCAGTAAACAAACAAAAAAAAAAAGAAAAACAAACGATGATACCCAGCTATACACTCCCATTTCATAAAAAAAATATTGAAGAAACAAAAGAGCGACTTGCAGCATGTCTAGATAACGTTAGAGCATGGATGACAAACAGGAAGCTTACATTCAACAAGGACAAAACTGAGCTGCTTGGATTCAAAAAGACAGGAAAGGATATACTCATTGACCAACTGTCCTTCGGCAAATCTGTTATCAAAAATTCCAATGTTGTTCAAAAGCTTGGTTTCTATTTTGACACTCACCTAGACATGCGTGCACACATAACAAAGTGCTGTCAGGCGGTTCATAGCACACTCCAAATGATAGAATACGAAATGTTATTGATGACGAAACATGCAAAACATTTATCTATGCCCTTGATACCAGCCGCTTGGATTATTGCATCTCTCTACTGTACGGCCTACCAAAAATATCGCTGAAAAGACTAAGGTTGATGCAAAACAAAGCTGCTCATATAGTTACAAGGACAAAGCCTTGGGACCAATAACACCGGTCCTTAAGTCACTACACTGGCTTCCAATAGAGAAAAGAATAAAATACAAAATCACATATTTTACTAACAATTGCCTCCACCATACATCACCTGAATACCTTGAATGCCTTGTGAGGGAATATAAACCAACTCGATCTCTGCAATCTGCCAGTTCTTCACTAATGGAGAAAAACATCCCAAGAACAAAGTTTGCTGAGTGCTGTTTTGCATTTTCGGTTCCAATCATATGGAATTCTTTACCACCTAAAACCCAACAATGTGAAAGTCTACTAGTCTTCAAATGGCATTTAAAAACCAATTTTTTCATTCTGTTTATCGTGATTCTATGTGAACTTCGAACAAGATATGTATGTGACAGTTGTGGTGATTTTGTAGTCGAATGAATGAACTTGTGTGATACCAAAAAAAATATTGTAAAGCACCTCTCAGCACTACTTGTAGATACTGGCGCTATATCAAATAATAATTACCATAATAATAATAATAATAATAATAATAATAATAATAATAATAATAATAATAATAATAATAATAATAATAATAATAATAACCCGACAAAATAACTTAGCATTCTCACCAAGAAAACAGAAATGCATTTCCAGCCTGTGAAAGCAGGCTAATATTAGGAGGTACTGCGATTTTTAAGTAATTTTATATCTTTTTTTTTTCGTGATTCTCATTCTATTCTAAACAATAGAAACAGACAGACTCAGTCAATTGTCAAGTGCATATCACACACACACATACACAGACACACACACAGACACACACACACAGACACACACACATACAGACACACACACACACATACACAGACACACACACAGACACACACACACACACACAGACACACACACATACAGACACACACACATACACAGACACAAACAAACACACACACACACACTCAAATATATAATAATAATAATAATAATAATAATAATAATAATAATAATAATAATAATAATAATAATAATAATAATAATAATAATAATAATAATAATAATAATGACAATAATAATAATAATGTAATTTATTAATATAGCGTATCTCCCATACAATAATATAGCTCTAGGTGCACAATATACCAGGCATGCTATATATGTCATTTTTTAAAAATTACTCTATCAAATTATCAACATGTAAAAGATGAGAATAAATAATTATTTTAAAAAATATAATATGGAATCTTCCTATATTGAAAGTCTGTAGTGCATTTTCAATAGTTTGATACATGAAGGTAGACTGTTGTAGAAAGAGAACACAACATTTGGGAGAAAAGAGTAAAGATGGCAGTCAATTACAACATAAGGTGGAGGAATATCAAATGTTTGATAGCCTGTCTGCCAAGCAATTCAAATGTTTAATTCATTCTTTAATATACCATGATATATATAGTGGAATAATGGGGGAAAAAACACCCCAGAAAATGATGGATCATCACGTTATCCATCAGTTCCTTCTATTTTTCACCATTTCATACGTTTTCCTCCTGAGCGTCATGATAATCCAATCAGAGACACCACCTGGCAGCCATGTTAATGCGTTACATCAGTGGGGTCTAACTTCCTGTCCTTTATGTCCACGCTGTGGGCAAGAACCCGAAACGGCAGAGCATCTAGTCGAAAGGTGTGTTGTGACGATGCTACCGGGCGGGTTCGCGACGGTGCACGAATGCGGACCGGACTTTGCTGATTGGGTCGATCGTCATAACATAATAGTGTGAACCATAAGAAGCTGCTGCTGCCATGTTAATGGAATGAAAAGCAGTTTGGCATCCCATCCTACGACATACCGTGTTCTAGGGTATCGGGCTACGATGGCGTGGGTGTAAGCATCAATCACTAGGGATGTGTTAGGGTTGGCCTTTTTAACAACTTCGTCAAACAGACTTATGTCTAGAGAGAAGAAACAGATAAATAAATAAATAAATAAATAAATAAATGATATTATATATATTTTTTAA
This sequence comes from Berghia stephanieae, assembly GCF_034508935.2. Classification (NCBI taxonomy): domain Eukaryota; kingdom Metazoa; phylum Mollusca; class Gastropoda; order Nudibranchia; family Aeolidiidae; genus Berghia; species Berghia stephanieae. The sequence continues at coordinate 16,120,565 of NC_088364.1, forward strand.
AAATTACATTTGGAGAGTGAGAGTGTATTTTTTTTTTAAAAGTATTTACATTTATGTTGCATATTTCCACTGCTTTATCATGCTAAATGATTCCTAATGATTTAATTTTTCTTCTGCCCCTCCACTACTAAGCCATCACTTTCTAAAACCAGGTTCTCAGTCACACCTCGGTCGAAAGATTGGAAGGTGTGTTAAGCAAGAACACAATGCCATTGCCAGAAGTTTGTTGCTTTTGTCATCCATCCAGTCACTGACACTGATTGACATTATTTGACTTTGTTATAAGACAAGAATAGGCGCTTAAAATAGAGTAAGACAAAAGAGGAATGTAGTAAATGCAGGCTAAACCAAAATAAAGAAAATTAATTATCTATTTTGGTTTTAAGCATTTTGTTGTAAAGGATATCCACTCATATCCATTAGGCACAAATATAATTGGAGAAAATGGATAATGGATAAAATATTTTTCAGATTCAATGATTAAATGGGAAATGTTCTATCCATGAGATTCAGCGGATTCACATTAAAGTCAAACGACCATTAAACCTGGAGAGAGTCATTTCCTAAAGAAAGAAAGGCTAACAATGGTGTATCTTATCACTATGTGTTGACCGATGTACAGTATATACTTATTTCATTCCTTGAGTGTCAAAATAACATTAATTACAGATGCCATTTGTATTACATTTCTTTCTCATTCTTTCTTTTTTTTTTCTTGGTTAAATTTAAAATGCATTTTGATCTATTAGCTGAGAGCTTTTTTTTCCTCTCTGACTAGAACCAGCTAATTTGCATCATGCAAATGTTCTTTGGGTCAAATGATAAGAAATAAGATAATAACGAATGCAAATGGCTTAATCTATTCGGGTTTGATTAAATAACTGATTCATTTCATTATTCATTTTTTAACCCTTGAAATAGTGGGATTATTTTTTTTTTTCAAATCCTAATTTTCCTCATTACTTATCTTGTTTGCACTGCGTAAATCTTCATATGTCGTCAGGTTAGAATACATATGAACCATGTGTGTTAAGAATAGAAGTGATAATTTGAGTTAAAATCCAATGTACTAACTTTCATCAATAAAGTTTTCCCCATAGGCTTTCTTCACCTCATCATCAGCTCGTGTGTGATATTTGACAAGTTCGTTAAACATTGGTTCTCGGTCCATCACCTTTGTCAGGAAACCGCCCGGCTCTATTAGGGACACCTTGACACCCAGGTTGTAAAGCTCCAATCTAAAGAATAATCCAAAGTTAATGGTTATCTATAGCAATCATTATCATAATCAAAGTTGTATTATTAATCATCACGATCATTATCATCAAAATCATGCGACCATCATCATCTAATCACCACAATCAATAGTCCCTATCAAACTATACCTATAATTAATTAACAAGTCTAATAACTTAATTCAAATTATTGGCTTATTTATCATTGTTGCAAAGGACAATATTGAATATTGGATTGAGAGGGGTTTTTTTTCATTAGTTATCAGAGTAGTAAATGAGTAGATGTAGCGATTAAATAGCTACAAAAATCAACAGCATTTGATGTGAATTATTGTATAGTAGAGGTTACAAAATTAATATTTTTTAAAAAACAAAAACATTTTAATGATGTTTCACACCCCCCCCCCCCCAAATTAAAAAATGAAAAGTTCACCCACCTAAGGGAGTCTGAAAATCCTTCCATTCCAAACTTGCTGGCACAGTAAGCAGATGTGACACAGCCATTGCGACCCATCACACTGGTCATATTTACCACCCGACCTTTCACCTTACGCAGCAGAGGCAGGAATTTACGACAAATTTCCACTGGTCCCAATAAATTGACGACACATGTCTTATGGAATTCTTCCATAGGGCACATTTCAGTGGGAACAGGAGGCCCGACAGTTCCTGCATTATTGACTATAGCCCACAACCCTGCAAAGTGAAGAATCAGATTTCAAGTCAGTGAAATTCAATCAGATTTGTGGCTGATCGTGTCAAACTGGTGTAAGATGTCAAGATGAAGCATTTGCCCAATGTTAATATTAAGTTTACAATGATCATGGAATTCTGACTCTGAGTTAAAATAATTTACGAAACTGTATTGATTCTCCTCAATAAAACAATTTAATGTAATTATCATATCTTTTTTCTCCCCAAATTCAATTTTCAGCATCCACATCACTCCGGCATAATACCCTTTTGAGACGATGAGTCACTTTTGATGTTGAACAATTGCTGGTCATATTAAGGAAAAGATGCTATTATATTGCAATGTATTTTCTACCGAATCTAAAAGGGATATATACCCAATCACTACTGGGTGGGGAGAAGGACGATAGAAAAACGTGACCATACCATGCAACAAAGCTATCAGCATATTTTTTCAGAATTGAATATAGACAATGCTGTGTACAAAATGCTCAAGATATAAAACACACACACACACACACATAGACACACACACACACAAAAACACACAATAGTGATAAAAAATTTTAAAACAACAAAAAAACAAGACCATGTATAGGTATATACCTCTTCTTTTGAATAACTCTGCTCACATCAACTAAATTTACACGAGACTCATCGCCTCAACCTGATATCCTTCAGGATGCAATTGATAAAGATAACTGAGCTAAAAAGACAAAATAATCAGAAGCAAAAAATTTAAGCTTTTTGGAATTTTTTTTTTTTAAACAACAAAATTCACTCTCCTGAATGAAGGCATCAAAGTTAACTTTAATTTTATAATCAAGTTATAAATTCCATTTAAGTTACCTTACCATTACCTTAAATCTCTCAGCGCCAGGAGGCCTATAAGGCCTAGACATTATCCTTCCATTTATTCCAATCCTTGGCTACAGTCCTGACCCTCTGCCAGGAGCGCCATCCAAATTTCAGACCTTTCTTTTTCCACCATCCTGCTCCATATTGTTTTGGGCCTTCTTTGTCAACCATAATATCGATGGTCGGCGGATCAAAACTCTGAAGTCTACATACGAGCTTTGCACACCATGTTTTATTTAATTTTGGGTGGATCAGACCTCTGACTGTTTAAGTCACGTATAATTTGTAACCTGGACATGTTCACATGACAGGATTCCTTTACGATTAAAAATCACCTTGCAGTTAATAAGGGAAAGAAGAAAAAAACCACTCCAAACCTGAACCTTGAGGTAGTTTTGACTGTACAAGTTCAAAAGCATTGTGAATGCTGGCTGAGTCTGAGACATCTAGAGACAGAGTGACAAGACGTGTGGATGCTTTATCAGTCAGATCCTTCTCACCATCCTCTGTCAAACAGGCAGCAAAAACGGGGAAACCCAAGTTATCTAAATGTCTGGGGACATAAAAGGTAATTCAAATAAATTAACAAAATAAATAAATAAGCAAATAAATAAATAAAAAGGACAATGATTGATACATATTCATTAATTTAACCTTATACCGGTAAGGTTCAAGTATTTTTTTAACCTGAAAAAACATCAATTTCCCCTATTATTGATATGGGCATGACCACTGACAGAGCAGTGCTTTCTGTGTTAAATTGGTGTAATTTGTGGTTGTATTCAGATAATGGGGGGGGGGGGGGGGGGAGGGGTATTGTTGTTTTGAAAAATTCAGGCTTGCAATAAAGTACAAATTAGTACATCATTCAATACATTTCTAGCTTGAGTTGTGGGTCCAAGTACTTCAGTCGGTAAAATATCTGATATAAATGCCGATAAACAATGTTCAACACAGTTTGAAAGACTCTGTTTTGTTCGAAAACACCAACACCTCACTTCTTCCTTCTTGCGAGAGAGAGAGAGAGAGAGAGAGAGAGAGAGAGAGAGAGAGAGAGAGAGAGAGAGAGAGAGAGAGAGAGAGAGAGAGAGAGAGAGAGAGAGAGAGAGAGAGAGCGAGAGAAAATGATTGGACCCATCGTCCCGAAACGGTATAAATTAAATTGATGAGAAATACAAAACTTTGGATGTTTTTTTTTTTAATGTAAGAAAATACATTTATTTATTCTTCACCATTATGAATAGGAATTGACCCCAACATTCATGTTTGTGGTCATTAATTCAATTTTACGCCCCAGTTCCTCCCGACATAAAACCCGTTTGAAACGATGGGTCACTAATGCCTTTTCTCCTATGGTGGAAAAGTGAAATTTAATTATTTTTTTTTAATGAAACATAAAATGCAGTGCCTGTATTAATCCAAGTGTGGAGTAAAGCTAGGGGACAGTTCGTATTTACTAGGTATGTGTTTTTCTCAATAATTTGCCCTCCCTTAAACAAACAACTACTGCTACTCCTATTATCTGTGTAAATTTATAGTATTTTATGTCGCTATTTGTTTTTGCACCCACATGATTTATTTATACCTATATTTTTAACACACACATTCCTGTACACAAATGTCCTTTTTTGGGGGGACGAATTATTATTATTATTATTATTATTATTATTATTATTATTATTATTATTATTATTATTATTATTATTATTATTATTATTTTATTATTATTTTCATCATCAATATCATCATTATTACTATTATTATTATTATCATCATCATCATCATCATCATCATCATCATCATCATCATCATCATCATCATCATCATCATCATCATCATCATCATCATTATTATTATTATTATTATTATTATTATTATTATTATTATTATTATTATTATTATTATTATTATTATTAGCAGTAGTAGTAGTCGTTGTAGTAGTAGTAATAGTAATAGTAGTAGTAGTATGTAGTAGTAGTAGTAGTAGTAGTAGTAGTAGTAGTAGTAGTAGTATAGTAAGTAGTAGTAGTAGTAGTAAGTAGTAGTAGTAGTAGTAGTAGTGATAGTGTAGTAGTAGTAGTATAGTGTAGTAGTAGTAGTTAGTAGTAGTAGTGATATAGTAAGTAGTAGTAGTAGTAGTAGTAGTAGTAGTATAGTAGTAGTAGTAGTAGTAGTAGTAGTAGTAGTAGTATAGTAGTAGTAGATAGTAGTAGTAGTAGTAGTAGTAGTAGTAGTAGTAGTAGTAGTAGTAGTAGTGATTAGTAGTAGTAGAAGTAGTAGTTGTCGTTATGGTTGTAATAATATCATCTCACTCAAATTTCACATTTCCTCACCCTCATATTAACACACATCTAAAACTCCTTTTAGCCATCAACCGTGACTGAAACAAATCTGAAGCCACTGGAAACCAGGCAAATACAACAATATCATGAACCACTGAGTAAACTAACGACCACAATATTCTTCAAAGACTGAAGCTGTGGTAGAAGAAGATGAAGAATAATAATAATAATGAAAGAGAAAAAAAAAAAAAAAGAACAATATTCGCACCAAGGATAAGTGTATCTACGTGGCCCATCGTCTCAAAACGGTATTATGTCGGGATGAATTGGATCCTGAAAAAGTGAATTTAGACTAGAATTAAAATGATAAGAAATACGAGTTTTTGGCCCATTTTTTCAATTTATGAAATTGTATTTTTATTCTCCAGTATAATGAATAGAAATTGTATTTATTTTCCAGTATAATAAAAAGAAATTGTATTTATTCCCCAGCATAATAAAAAGAAATTGTATTTATTTCCCAGCATAATAAAAAGAAATTGTATTTATTCTCCAGCGTAATGATTAGAAATTGACCCCACGTTTTATATTCGTGGTTGTGTGAATACGGTTTTCAGACAGTGGGTCAGAATATTGCATTAGATACTCACAATGCAAGTTGGTGCCCAAATCCAGTGTCACAACCAGTGATGAAAATGTACTTCTGACCAAAACCGCCAACTTTGAAGGAGCGGATAACTTTATCCAGCACATAGAAGACTAGCAATATCCCAGTAATAAATAGAAACATGTCTGCAGCACTTTCAATGTCCAGGTTCACAACACTATTACTAAAACACTTGAGAGAGTTGTTTTTTGTTATCAGCAGATGAGAGAGTTGTTTTTTGTTATCAGCAGAATTTTTTATCACATTAACACATCAAAGCTGGGTATAGACAAATATGTAATAATGTTCTTGGCCTGTTTCTATCTGTCACACAAAGGGTCGGATAAATTCTTGCAATTTATGTAATAAGAAATATCTAATAACTTTTAAACTCTTCAAACATGTTTATGTTTGTTTGGATTTTGGGGTTTTACGGCGCTTGCAACACATTTAGGTCATATCAGCGCCAGTAAAAAATAAGAAAATTGGATAGTATAAATATTCTAGATGTACAATTAAAAGGACTTGAGGAAAAAGTAAGACAAAGGGGAAATGGTTCAAATAGGGAACAGATGTAGATTCCAAGAGCACACTATCAGTGTACTTAGTTTGATATCACTTAAAAGTCTCACCCAGACACCAGCACAAGATCCCACTAGGAGAAATACACTCAAATGTTTGCAAATCATATGTTTAAGATGAAAAAATAACAGTACATAACAGAGAGATGATTTACAAGGAAAAAAATATCATCTCTCAAACTATAACTATACATTCGACTGTTTCCCTCCCAGCCAAGGACTCCGGCCAGGGTCAGGATAAAACTTAGTAATCTCATTCCAAGACAAGGACAGAAAGCAATTGGAAAACAGATACAAGGGGATAGAAGACACAGTAAATACCTCCCTGCCTACTATGGGGGGTCGGGAACCCCACCCAGAAACATGTTTACTTTATAAAACACAAACTTCCCATGACTATTACTGACCAGAGTTAACTCATTTAATCAAAAGTTTTAAAAATGGGGAGAAGGAATGGTAGACTGCAGGGTTGAAAATAATATTTGAAATCAGTTTACGGCTGGCTTAGGATATTATCTAGTTTATATCAATAATATCATTAAAATTGAACAATATAACCCATGTAGCCATAGTTTTTCCAAGTATCCTTGTCTTAAATGGACACTCACAATTTATTGCTACCCTTTGGATAGGATCCAAATTGATCGCAAAGTACTTTTTATTACTTAACAGAGCCAGCATAATCAAGGCTGGGTGGACAGGGGTTTGAACAGGATTTATATCGATCCATTTGCTTGTGAAGTGAGTGCTCTATCGAATGAGCTACCGGGATCCACAAAGGTCAATAGTAGACTTTGATTATGGTACTTAAATCCATTTGTTCATTGTAATATCACGTCAAGCTAATTGCCAGAACAGTGGTATCACAACACTTCATTTCAAGACAAAGACAGAAAGCAACCTTGAAAAGGAAATATAGGGGGATAGAAGACACAGCAACAGTGACCCCCCCCCCCCCCCTCTCCCCGCCCTTCCACCCCCATCCACTTTGGGAGGTCAAAATACCCCACTCATGACTTCCTGCATCAATCTGGTAATGATTATGATATGTCAAGAGTGAGCAAATGCCACAGGGAGCATGTCATATTATGTGGAACCATTTGTTTTTTATACCTAAATAATAGCATTTGGCCTTGACCACAACACCAAGTCAATTCAGTATACGACTGCTATCATCATGGCAAAGGATTATTTACATTAAAAAAAAAAAAGATATGGTAAATTAAACATATAGTATCAATCATGACTTTCAAAGGGTCATGGCCTTCCCAAATCATAGGCCTGTCCCTTAAGAAATAATGACTTGCACTTATTTGCAAGTCTGATAACCCATTCATTATCGGCTCATTGTTGTAATGAAAATCTAAAAAAAAAAAAATGACGCAAAATATTGTCCATTACAACAATATTAATATAGGTCCATAATTGCGTTCGGATGTCAGATCTGCATGTTGTACATGTCGGAAGTGGCACAACTAGCAGTATGCCATATTCTTATTTTCTCTTAGTTGTGCAATTAAAATCATAAAGCATGAACGTATTCTCTGATGACACTTGAAAGATTATAGAATGCCTTCTCTAAACTGAGCTGCTTGAAAATAGGACATAGTACATAGAGAATCCTGGTTATCAGTCCAGTCTGGTGTGCATTAAAAATAATAATAATAATAATTTAAAAAAACAGTAATAAGAACAACAACAACAACAATAATAATAATAATAAATAATAATAATAATAATAATAATAATAATAATAAATAATAATAATAATAATAATAATAATAATAATAATAATAATAATAATAGAAGAAGAAGAAGAAGAAGAAGAAGAAGAAGAAGAACAACAACAACAACAACAACAACAACAACAACAACAACAACAACAACAAACAATAATAATAATAATAATAATAATAATAATAATAATAATAATAATAATAATGATAATAAAAATCATCATCATTATGGCTTATCCCTCCTGGATGTGGCCTCCAGAACTGCCAACCGAAACAAGCTTCTGTCCTGCGTCAACATTCCACATTCAATCACTGGCTTATTCATCCACCCGCTGATGTCTTGTGACCATCTTCGTGGTCTCTGTCTCCCTCTTTCACCTCCATAATACCCTCTAGAAAAAAAAAAAAACTTTCAAGGTGTCTTGTCTCTTGATATGTCAAAAAAAATAGGGGCAAGTTTTAGTTTCTATTTCGGTATCATCTTGATATGTCTCCCTAATGCCCAGGGACTCTTACACATTAGTTTCCTTAGCTGTCCAGGGAATGTGGAGAATTCTCCGGTAGCTTTTCATTTGAAATGCATTATTTTATTTTCATCGATTTTTGTGATTGTTCACCATTCACATACATATAATGCTGTTGGAAATAATATGCATGTTCTTATCATTTTAATTTTCATTTGGAAGCTTTCACTTTTCTATACTGTCATCATTTTTGTTAATAATAATAATAATAATAATAATAATAATAATAATAATAATAATAATAATAATAATAATAATAATAATAATAATAATAATAATAATAATAATAATGATGATGATAAAATTAAAAAATTATGCCTTTTGCGCCACGATATCATAAGATAAGATATCATAAGATATCGTCGCCTAGGCATTCCACGAAGGAATATAGATAACTCATCAAACAAGATGTCTGATATCAACAGGAATCACCCATGTTGTCCAAGTAAGCAAATTGGGGGTTAATAATCTTGCTCAAGGAATAAAACGAAAGTGCCTGAAGCAGGGCTCGAACCCCGGGTCATCCGGATCACAGTGCAATGCCTTAACCACTCGGCCACTTCGCCCCCCAATAATAATAATAATAATAATAATAATAATAATAATAATAATAATAATAATAATAATAATAATTACTATTATTATTATTATTATTATTATTATTATTATTATTATTATTATTATTATCATTATTATTATTATTATTTTTATTATTATTACTATTATTATTATTATTATTATTATTATTATTATTATTATTATTATTATTATTATCATTATTATAATCGTTTGCTTTTTGAAGGTTTTACGGCACTTGGCAACACATATTAAAAAGGAAGAAAATGGGATAGTAAAAGTTCTAGAATTAAAATTAAAGACAAAGTAAGACAAAGAGAAATGGTTCAAATAGGGACAGGTTGTAAATTCCAAAGAGAATTGGATAGTAAAAACATTCAAGATGTACAATTAAAAGGACTTGAGGAAAAAGTAAGACAAAGGGGAATGGTACAAATAGGGAACAGTTGTAGATTCCAAGAGCACACGATCAGTGTACTTAGTTTGAGATTACCTAAAAGTCTCACCCAGACACCAGCACAAAATCCCACTAAAAGGAATACACTCAAATGTTTACAAATCATATGTTAAAATAACAAAATAAGAGAGATGATTTACAAGGAAAAAAATATCATCTCCCTGAACGATAACTATAATTCGACTGTTTCCCTCTCAGCCAAGGACTCCGGCCAGGGTCAGGGCAAAACTAAATAATCTCATTCCAAGACAAAGACAGAAAGCAATTGGAAAACAGATACAGGGGGATAGAAGTACTTCCCTGTCCACTATAGGGGGTTGGGAACCCCACCCAGTGTATTTAGTTTGAGATCACCTAAAAATTTCATCCAGACACAAGCGCTGGTCCCCTCTAACAGGAATACATTCAAATGTTAACAAATCATGTTTTGTTTGTTTGTTTTTAAGGGTTTTACGGCGCTTGCAACACATTAAGGTCATATCCGCGCCAGTAAAAAGGAAGAAAATGGGAAAGTCAAAAGTTCTAGAATTACAATAAAAGCACCCAAGAAAAGGTAAGACAAAGGGGAATTGGTTCAAATATGGAACAGATGTAGATTCCAAGAGCACACTATCAAAGTACTTAGCTTGAGATAACCTAAAAGTCTGTTTTTGTTTGTTTTTAAGGGTTTTACGGCGCTTGCAACGCATTTATGTTATATCAGCGCCAGTAAAAAAGGAAGAAAATGGGATAGTAAAAAGTTCTAGAATTACAATTAAAGCACCCAAGAAAAAGTAAGACATAGGGGAACTGGGAACAAATAGGGATCAGATGTAGATTCCAAGAGCACACCACCAATGTACTTAGTTTGAGATCACCTATAAGTCTCATCCGGACACAAGCACAAAATCCAACAAAGAGGAATACACTCAAATGCTTACATTATACATTCAAAATAACAAATATAATAATACATAACAAAGAAATGATTTACAAGGAAAAAAAATCATCTCCCAAAACAATAACTATGCATTTGACTGTTTCCCTCCCAGCTAGGAATCCGGCCAAGGCCAGGACAAAACCAAGTAATCTTTCCAAGACAAAGACAGAAAGCATGTTGGAAAACAAATATAAGGGGATAGAAAACACAGTATGTACCCCCCCCCCCCCCCCTCCCCCTATATGGGAGGTCAAGAACCCCACCCAGACCTAAATGTCTCATCCAGACAGAAGCGCAGGTCCCCATTAAGGGAAATACACTCAAATGTTTACAAATCACATAATATACTATGTAGACGAAACATAATACAATGCATAACAGAGAGATGATTTACAAGGAAAAAAATATCATCTCCCAAAAACTATACATTTGACTGTTTCCCTTCAGCCAGGGTATCCAACCAGAGCTGGGACAAACCAAGTAATCTCCTTCCAAGACAAAGACAGAAAGCAGCTCCCAAAACAGATAAAGGAGGATTAAGGACGAAGCAAGTGACTTCATGCCCACCTTGGGAGGTCAAAGGACCCCACCATAATATAATAATAATAATAATTAATAATAATAATAATAAAATAATAATAATAATAATAACCACAACAACAATAATAAAAAAAATATCATAATAATAACAATGCAAGTTGGCGATTTCTTAACATGTGATAAATTACACTCACAAAATTATTAGTTTTTGCTGTGTACCGCCCACAACTGTGCACACAAGGGCATGGGCTCGTCTGCTTTTTGCATATATCTATTATTAGCATAATTTATTAGTCTCACATGTAGATTAGTATGGTCTATCGATCAACTTCCTGTCAAACTATCACACGAGCTTTTCACTAACAGTCCTTCCAATACTGTTGTCGACTAGAGGCCAAAAGTCGCTTTTGTATCATTATTACTATCATTATTATTATTATTATTATTATTATTATTATTATATATTATTTATTATTATTATTATTATTATTATATTATTATTATTATTATTATTATTATTATTATTATTATTATTATTATTATTATTATTATCAGTATCATTCTTATCATCATCACTATTATTATTATTATTATTATTATTATTATTATTATTATTATTATTATATTTTATTATTATATTATTATTATTATTATTATTATTATTATTATGACCTTATCAAAACTTTCTCAGTTTAGAAAAGATAAAACCCTCTGCACATTATTTTATAAAGCAGTAATCGAGAGTGTCTTGTCATATTGTTTACCAGCTTGGGGAGGCAATTGCTTAGCAGTGGAAAGGAACAAAATAAATTAAAATATCAAAAAATCCATTAAAAATCCTATATAAATGATGTTGACAATGTAGATCTTTTATATGAGAAATTTTGCATTGAAATATATAATATTTGTTTCTCAAATGTTTACATGTTCAAAGCAAAAAATATAACTATCAGGACATAAGATAGAGATGATTTACAAGGAAAAAAATATCACCTCCTAAAACAAACACTAAACATTTGACTGTTTCCCACTCAGCCAAACACTCCGACAAAGGTCAGAACAAAATCAAGTAATCCCATTCCAAGACAAAGACAAAAAGCAACTCAGAAAATAGATATAGAGGGATAGAAGACCCCACTCAGTTAGAGAATGACACAGTCGACATAATGTTTATCTCTGTTTTTAGGGATGTTACAGCATTTGCAAGACATTGTTGTTGTTTTAAATGTTTTACGGCGCTTGCAACCCATTTAGGTCATATCAGCGCCAGTAAAAAGGAAGAAAATTAGATAGTGAAAAGATTCTAGATGTACAACTAAAAGGACTTGGGGAAAAAGGAAGACAATGGGGAATCGGTTCAAATAGGGAACAGATGTAGATTCCAAGAACACACCGTCAATGTACTTAGTTTGAGGTCACTTAAATGTCTCACCCATACACCACCACAAGATCCCACTAAGAGGAATGCGCTCAAATGCTTACATTATACATTAAAAATAACAAACATAGCAATACATAACAGAGAGATGATTTACAAGGAAAAAAATATCATCTCCCAAAACAATAACTATGCATTTGACTGTTTCCCTCCCAGCCAAGCACTACAGCCAGGGCCAGGGCAAAACCAAGTAATCTCATTCCAAGACAAAGACAAAGCAAGTTGGAAAACAGTATAGGGGATAGAAGACACAGCAAGTACCTCCCTGCCCACTATGGGAGGCCAGGACCCCACCCAGTTGCAAAACATTCAAGTCATTTCAGCACTATTGAAAAGGAAGAATAGAAGACCTAACGGAAAAACGTCAAAGCAAAGCCGTGTTCATAGAGATCAAACAAATGACGTCCAAACCAACAGCAACTAGCGGATGCATCAAAAGCAAAGACGGAGATATTATGTTTGAAAGTGAAAAAAATCATAGAAAGATGGAAAGAATATGTGGAAGACATTTTTAAAGACAATAGACCAGACAACCCAATCACAGACTTCTTTCAAGGGCCAGCAATCATCAAATCTGAAGTTAAAGATGCCTTGAAGCAAATGAGCAAAGGAAAAGCCATTGGTGTGGACAACATCTCAACAGAAGCCCTACAAGCACTGGGAAACTTTGGTGAAGAACAACTCACAGACCTGTGCAATGATATGTCAGCTCAGCATACATCCCAGAAGACTTGAAAACATCTGTCTTTATAGTACTACCGAAGAAATCAAAAGCCACAGAGTGTTCAGATCACCAAACCATTAGTATTATGTGCCATACCCTAAAGCTCCTTCTAATCATTATTCTCAGAAGAATATCTGACAAGATCAACAGAAATGTCGGCCCAGAACAGGCAGGATTAAGGAAAAACAGTGGTACTCGAGAGGCCATTTTCAATCTTCGAATGCTCATAGAAAAGTATATAGATACTCAAAAAGATATATATGCCTGCTTCACTGATTATTCAAAAGCCTTTGACACCGTTAAACACAAGGAGTTGATAGAAAGTCTCAGAACCACCGACATAGATGATAACGACATTGCTGTAATATCAAACCTGTACTGGCAACAGGTAACAAAAATCAGAATCAACAACGATATTTCTGAGCCCCTAACCATTCAAAGAGGAGTATCAGCATTATTCAACCTATACACAGACATAATATTCAGGAACTCGGAACACCTGCCAGGTCTTAATGTTGGGGGAGTGAATATTAATAATCTCCGCTATGCTGATGATACAGTGCTTATAGCAGAAACTGAACAAGATCTACAAGCCATTGTAGATATAGTCAAAACTGAAAGTGAAAAGTTTGGCCTGCTCATGAATGTGAAAAAAACAAAGACAATGCTATTTAGCAAGAGAAAAAAAAATTGGGAAAATATCAATTGAAATAGATGGAAAGATCATAGAGCAAGTAAAGTCATTCCAATATCTAGGAGCATTATTGACAGAAGATGGAAAATGTGATGCACAAATCATCAGACAAATTGCATTGGCCAAGAGTAAATTTTCAAAAATGCATTCCCTAATCACATCCCACGACCTATCACTTACTACAAAAACACGTCTGGCAAAATGCTACATTTGGTCAACACTACTTTATGGATATGAAACATGGTCTCTGACAAAGACACTAGAAAAGAAACTCAGAGCATTTGAGATGTGGACCTATAGAAGAATTGCAAGGGTATCCTGGAAGAAAGAAAACAAATCATCAAGTACTCCAAACTTTAGGAATAACATCAACAACGATCATTTCAACTATTAGAAAGAGGATAACCCGATATTTCGGCCACATCAGAAGGCACGACTCACTACAGATGACCATTGCAGAGGGAAAGATAGAAGGCAAGCGTGGTCGAGGACGAAGAAGGACAAGCTGGCTTGGAAATGTTGCAGCGTAAGTAGGAAGCCCCATAAATCAATGTGCGAAACTCGCAGATGAGAGAGAGAGCTGGCGAATCATGATCTCCAACGTCGTGTCCGACATGGAATATCGGTAAAGGTAAAGAAAAGGAAGATGATAGTGGTAAAGTTGGGTTGTTTGTTTTTTGTTTTTTGGGGGTTTTTTGGTGTATATTATCTGAAAATTAAAGCAAGACAGAGGGGAGGGAACAGAAGATTCCCTGAACTATATATCAACTAGCCTATTTTAACGGCAACTAAAAGTCTCATCCAGGCTCATGCAAAGAAGGATCCCACTAACAGGGAGACACTCACATGTTTACAAAGTACAATACATTCAAAACTAATTACTGAAGTAGTACATAACAAAGAGATGATTTACACGAAAAAAAATGTCATCTCTCAAAAACAAAGGTAAAATACATATGCCCAGCTTCCTCCCACCTGAAGGTCCCCACCAGGACAATTTTTTAAAAAGTCTCAATCCAGAACAAAGAAAGAGAGCAACATGGAAAGGGAAAAGACCTATGGGGGATAGAAACAGCAAGTGACTTCTTTGACCACAATGGGAGTTTAGAAGACCCGACCCAGTTTGGTTCTGTTTTTAAGGGTTTTATGGCGTTTGCTACACATTAAGGTCATAGAAGAAAATGGGAAAGTAAAAAGTTCTAGAACTGCAATTAAAGCACCGATGAAATGGTAAGACAAAGGGGAATTCGTTAAAATAGGAAACAGATGTAGATTTCAAGAGCTCACTATCAATGTACTTAGTTTGAGATCGCCTAAAAGTCTCATCCAGACACAAGCATAGGTCCCCACTAAGAGGAACACACTCAAATGTTTACAAATCATATATTTTAAAAATTAAAAAAATACAGTGCATAACAGAGAGATGATATACAAGACAAAAAATATAATCTCCCAAAAGTCTAGAAATTTGACTGTGTCCCTTCCAGCCAGGGTCAGTAATCTCATTCCAAGGCAAAGACAGAAAGCATGTTGGAAAACAGATATAGGGGGATAGAGGACACAGTAAGTGCCTCCCTGTTTTTGATTTTAAGGGTTTTACGGCCCTTGCAACACATTTAGCGCCAGTAAAAAGGAAGAAAATGGGATAGTAAAAAGTTCTAGAATTACAACTAAAAAGCACCCAAGAGAAAGTAAGAATAAGGGGAAGTGGAAACAAATAGGGATCAGATCTAGATGTAGATTCCAACAGAATACCATCAATGTACTTAGTTTGAGATCACCTATAAGTCTCATCCGGACACAAGTACAAAATCCAACAAAGAGGAATACACTCAAATGCTTACATTATACATTCAAAATAACAAATATAATAATACATAACAGAGAGATGATTTACAAGGAAAAAAATATCTCCCAAAACAATAACTATGCATTTGACTGTTTCCCTCCCAGCCAGGACTCCGACCAGGGCCATGAAAAAAACAAGTAATCTCATTCCAAGACAAAGACAGAAGACATGTTGGAAAACAGATATAATGGGATAGAAGACACAGTATATACCCCCCTCCCCCCCGCCCACTATGGGAGGTCAGGTTCCCCACCCAGTAAATGCCTCCCTGTCCACTACGGGAGGTCAGGAACCCCACCCAGCGGTTGGTGGATAAGAAACAAGAATTAAAATCAAACAAAAATAAAGTCTAAGCAACAGTAGACGACATTACAGAATGTACCTTCTGCCTTAGCATATGAACTCTACAGTTATATGGAAATGTAAAGTTTTGTGTTTATTCCGCTAGAGTCCATCAGGAATAGAAAATAGGTATAAAAATTCATAAAATACAGATTGTTATGGCAACTAAGCATAACATTGAGAAATTGATGAATTTCAAATTGCTATAAAAATGTCTTGATTAATGGAATCTTGACATCAATAAAAACTCCCAACAAATTTCCAAGATCACAAGACTCGTTAAAAATTTTTAATTGAAGTTCTGATCCCTGACAAAAAAATTAAATATGTAAAATACAAATTGTTATCATAAATGGCACCTAAGCACTAATGAAGAAATTGATGAATTTCAAATTACTATAAAAACATCTTGATTAATTACATCTTGACATTGGCAAGGTGGCCGAGTTATTAAGGCATTGCATTGTAACCTGTGTGGTACCGGGTTTTAGCCCTGCTTCTGGCACTTTCACTTTTTTCCTTGGGCAAGGTTGTTAACCCCCAATTTGGTCAATTTGGACAACATGGGTGATTCCAGTTGACATCAGGCTTTTGGTGGATAATCTATATTCCTTCGGGAATGCCTAAGCAACGGCTTCTCAGATTCCGCACAGAATGGCATATTTTTTTTAATCTTTTCGGATGGCATGGTTTTTAAAATTATATTTTTTTAAGTCAATAAAAACTCAGACAAAAATTCGAATATCAAAAGACTCACTAAAAATTAAGATTGAAGTACCAATCTCTGGCGACTTAATAGAAGAAATAAATAAATAGCCTGTGGAGCGCAAAGCAAATAAACAGCAGTTTGTTACTAATGTATTCCATATTCAAATAAAATAACTAAGTGCGATAAAGGGGTATTAGTTTAAAATAAGTGGTTAAAGTATTAAGATAAATAAAAATACATTCCGAGGAAGACAGCAATTGATGAATGACAAAGACATTTCTTTTTCTTTTATAAAAAAAAGCGTTTTATGGCGCTTGCAACACATTTAAGTCATTTCAGTGCCAGTAAAAAGGAAGAAAATGGGATTGTCAAAAAAGTTATTGTTTTTAAAATGAAGGAACACGAGAAAAAGTAAGACAAAGGGGAAGGATTTAAATAGGGAACAGATGTCGATTCCAAGAGTACACTATCAATGTACTTGCTATGAGATCACATAAACAAGCACAGGTCCCACTAAGAGGAATACACTAAAATGTTTACAAATCATACAAATAATATAATACAGTACATGAAAGAGAGATGATTAATAAGGAAAAAATATCATCTCCCAAAACTAACTATACTTTGACTGGTTCCCTCTCAGCCAGGGTATCTGGCCAGGACCAGGACAAAACCAAAGAATCTCATCCCAAGACAAAGACAGAAAGCATGTTGGAAAATAGAAACAGGGGGATAGAAAAGAAAGTAAGTTCCTCCCTGCCCACTATGGGAGGTTAGGAACCCCACCCAAAGGAATGAAGTTGTTTGTTTTTAAGGGTTTTATAGCACTTGCCACACATTTAGGCCATTTCAGCGCCAGTAAAAATGGAAGAAAAATGGGAATGTCAAAAAATTCTAGATTTACAATTGAAAAGACATGAGACCAAGTAAGACTAGGGGGATTGGTTCAAATAGGGAACAGATTTAGATTCCAAGAGTATACTATCAGTGTTCTTAGTTTGAGATCACCTAAAAGTCTCATCTAGACACAAGTGCAGGATCCCACTAAGATGAACACAATCACATGTTTACAAATCATAACGTATTCAAACCAACAATTATAACAGTACATAATAGAGAGATGATTCACAATGGAAAAAAATATCTCCAAAAACCGTACATTATAATTATACTGTTTCCATCTCAGACAAGGTTTCTGCAAGGGCCAGGACAAAACCAAGCAATCCCATTTCAAGACAAAGACAGAGAGCAACTCGGAAAACAGATATAAGAGGACCTCGCCCAGAGGAATGAAGTTAGTCTACGAAGAGAAAATTCTACAATTATATAACAGAAAAACCAAAATAGCTTTATAATAACAAAAACGGAGTTTAAAGTTTCATTTATAAATGGGAATTTTTAACAGGGAGTTAAGGTAACATCATAAGTTTATATTATAAGTTCACACAAACATTTCAACAGAAAATTAAGGTTGCATCATAAGTTCTATACAAATATATATTTGTAAATAAATCAAAAGCTCTAATTTTAAACATTTGCATCTTATTTGTATGTCACTATATTTATTCACTTTTTTTTTCATTTGTATTATTTTAAAAATTCACACTCAATTTATCTCCTTATAGATTGTGATAAAAGCGCATAACTGTTAAAATATAATTGATTTATATAATATGTCCATGCAATTTTTGCTAGATGCTGGCCATGACTTTAGAAGCTACATTGTTGTTCACTCCAGAATTATAATTACAATCATATGAATGTCTAAACAGAAAATAAACCACTCTAGTTTTTTAAAAATATATATCATAAATGCAATCACAGGAAGGTTCAACATGGAATAAAAACATCATCACAAGTTCAATAAGATATTTAATAAATGCGATAACAACAACAGAAAATGCAAACATCATCATAAGTTCTGTAAAAAATAAATAAAGTATAGGTAATCACTACAAAATCGAACAGAGAATTAAAGCAACATCACAGGTTCTATTAAAAATAAAAGTAATCACATGAATAGTTCAACATAATAGTAAGGCAACATAATAAGTTCTATAAAAATATTTATAAAAGCGCAGAATAAGATGGTACCCAAGAAATAATATTGACCAAAAGTGGGCATATAAAGGATAATTAGATAAAAGCTATTGACCGGTAATTCATTGGCATAGAGGTTAAGTTAGTCGTAATTCGTTGTCATAATAGTGGAATGGGTATTGTTTAGTTGGTGAGAATTGTTGTTGTTACACTACAGTCAGAAGCAATAGCCATTGCAAAATCTGTATTTTCATTAGAAACAATCTTCAGATTTTCCAGATTTTAAGAAAAATATCAGTGTGAATATAGGCAGTAAAAATAACATACCATTTCTACCAATATCATAAAAAAAACAATGTGCTTATAGTAAGAAACAGATCTTTTTTTTAAAAGACTTCTTTCACTAATTTTCCTTTAAAAATGTATATAAAATGTTATGAATCTATAAGAAAACAAAATCCGAATTCGGCTAAAATTTGATCTCCAAAAGTCTTTGTAACCAAACTTTATTGATAGATGTGGGCAGGTGTGAATGGTATCGACATTGCTT
Source organism: Berghia stephanieae (assembly GCF_034508935.2). Taxonomy (NCBI): domain Eukaryota; kingdom Metazoa; phylum Mollusca; class Gastropoda; order Nudibranchia; family Aeolidiidae; genus Berghia; species Berghia stephanieae. The sequence goes on from NC_088364.1 coordinate 16,139,958, forward strand.
GCATAATCAATAATAGTTATTTTGTCAACACTTGGGTCTCCTCACTTCTTATGATTGAGGGCCAAAGGGGTTAATATCAGGTCAAATGGACTCATTTTCAACTAAGATGAAAATAAGACCACATGTGTAATGGTATGACAAAACGTTTTAGAGGTTGCCGGAGCAGTTTAAGAGAATCAAACGAGAGCTGACAATTTTCTTTTGTTTATTTTTTCCATTTAGTGTATCAAAAATTATTGTTTAATTACCTAGAAAAGATAGCATAATCTAGTTGCAATCATATCATGGTTTTTATTTTCCCCATTTCTGGATTGATTTGTCCGGCCATTAATCATATGTTTTATATCTTTTAAAAATGTTAATATTGGCAACATAAAGAATTTACAGAGACCTCAAATATAACCAAGTCCCATAAATCTTGTGTTATCGAAATTCCACTCTAATAATTACCAACACGGAAAGAGAGAGCAAAGAGATCTCTTCTGAAATAATCAACATCTACACACAACATAGGCAGTCTATGACCCAAATATCAAATTAAGAAATTAAGAAGCAGGCACCGGTGTAAGATAAAGAACTGAACAAGTGTGTATGAAAGGTGCCTGACAAAGCAAGAAAGAAAAATACAAGTAAAAAATCATCCCAGAAAATCAGTCAACCTCGAAGTACTGATTTTTTGGGATGTTTCATTTTCTTTCTTGCTTTGTCTGGCACCTTTCATACACACTTGTTCAGTTCTTTATCTATGATCCAAAGCATATTGGTGAGCAAACCAATAAGATTAGTATATATAAATTCAACGTGTAATAAAAGAAAATACTGTTTGGTAATACATTTAACTTTGTTGATTGAATATGAAAATCCCATATTGTAAATTAAAAATCATGATCTCAATGTATGTGATGTACGAGACATTCACGTATGACGAGAGAGGGGAAGAGGTGGCACAAGCCTACTTATCACCTCCAGACAAGGACAAAATAACAACATAACCTTTTCCCCCATTCCTACAAAATCAAACGACATGTTTCATCACCAGTGATAATCTGAGCAAACCTTGGCAATGCAATTGGATTATAAAATTATCTATAAGGCTTTGTTTGTTTTGTTTTTAAGGGTTTTATGGCGCTTGCAACTGTTTTGTTTTTAAGGGTTTTATGGCGCTTGCAACACATTTAGGTTATATCAGCGCCATTATCTATAAGGGAAAATTGCATTAAAATATGTCCATATATTTTTTTAAAAACATCTTATAAAATTAAATATTTAGCTAAATCGTGGTGTACGGTGAAAGTTTGAAAGAGGACTTCAATATTTTCATACTAACATAATTGTTTTACTTATCATTACCATCATCATCAATTGTCAACTCATAATCCTTGATATTTCATAAATGTGAATTACCGCCTCAAAGCAGTATTACATCAGGGTTATCTAGATATTACAAGATATTATAAATGGAATTCATTGTCAAGAAGAGGTTTTATATTTCAACAAGGAGAATGAATAAAATTTCTTAGAGTCACCAAAACAAAAATTTCACTTTCTAGTCATTTTCACTTCAAAATCCCATTTTTCATTTGATTGGCCCTGACATAAGACAATGAGTCACCAATGCTTTTAGTTCTGCTTCTTTTTTGCTGCTTCGTATGCCTTGGCCCTCAGTTTCATGATAATCCAATCTGACACCCCACCTGGCAGCCATGACAGTGGGACAAAAAGCAGTTTGGCATCCCAACCTAGGAGGTAGCGAGTTCGAGGGTACTTGGAGACAATTGCGTGGGTGTAAGCATCCACCACCAGGGATGGATTAGGGTTTGCATATTTGTTCATCTCATCCACCAATACAGATGCTAAAGAACGACAAAAATAAGAAAAATGCAAAACAGTCAAGCAATATTGAGTATGGTCAGGGAATTGATAGGTGACATTGATTGCCTTTGGTATGCAATTTACCACGTTTAACATAGGTGTGAATAAGTACCTAAGCCTAAGGCAGTGACAGATGTAAGATTGGTAGAACAAAAAAGGCACTGAGTAATAGATTTGGTCTGTATGACATGGAAATTGATTGCATTTGTAACCTTAACCTCAACCTGACATTACGTCAAAATGAAGGTGATGTCATAAAGTGAATTTAAAATAAAAACGATGAAAAACATAATATTTTAGGTTATTCTGGTTTTAAAAAACTGGACGTTAAAGCATGTCGCAATATTGTCATGGATGCATGTAACAACTCTCCTTCACCTTTTAAAATGTTTCAAATTTTTAACACAGCTTTAATCATTTCTAATATTATTGTTGAAAAAATTGGATGTATTACATTTAATGAAGTTGACAACACCTTCTCAGTTATGCTTTCCCATAAATAATCTTATAGTAATGTGTCATCATAGCCATGTACGCAATTGATTTATCTAAGACATAAAAAAAACATATTTATCATTCTTTTTTGTTAGATGTTAAAATAGATAAAAAGATCTCATCTCTCAAAAGCAAATATTATAAAAGCAAAGGGGTTTACTTATGGATACTTATGGATTGTTTCCAGCACAGGTCCTTATAGGTCCTCTTCGCCAGATTCTATTTCTTCATTGTTTAGGTGCTCAGACTGTGTTAATTCTGGACAATAATGATCTAATGTGCATATATATGGCAACAAACCTGGTTCTCACAAAGGCTCATTTTGTATGAAAGATTCAGTTTTCAGTTTCTGTTTCACCCCAACTTAATACCAATTAAAGACAATAGGTCACAGATGGCCTGATTGAAGAATGCGTCAAGTGCATTAATGAAACTGCTTTATCTGTGCTGCACCAGAATGGAATCACAAGTTTAATTTATTATGACACGTTTTTATAGTTAATTCTTCCCATTTTAGCAACAAAATGATGGAAGCAAAAAAAATATACAAAAAGGTTTCATATACAGTAATAAAGACTGGATAGATCATAATGATATCACTTAGCCTGCATTGGCATTTTGACATAAACCTGACTGGCAACCAGGAATTTGTAACCGAATATACAAAGATGTCTTAACAAATGACCTGATATTTCTTACCTTTGCAATATCAAACAGCTGATGTATTCCATACTTAATTTAATAATTTAATAAAATAGCACTAGGTGCTAAAACATTTTTTAAACCCAAAACATGACAACCCTCTTATATCCAAGTTTTTAATAAAGCTGTGTCCCATTCCTATGGGTGTTGAGATGGTAAAGAGGACATAGTACTATAGCCCAGCAATCCTAGATTCGAGTTGTTCCTCCGGTACAATGTTGCTTTTTCCTGAGTAAGATTATTTATTAACCTCAAATTTGTTCAACTGGACAACATAAAAGACTGCTGTTGACATCAGACATTTGTTTGATGAATTATCTACATTCCTTTATGGAATGCCTAAGACACAGCATCTTAGATGTTTCACTAAAGGGTGTAATTTATATATAAAGTGTGCCCCCATCTCAACTCATTGACCAATTGAAGAGAAGGTAACTCTTATCCACTTGAAGGACTTGGGTTAGAGCTCCGAGTAAGGGACTGTCAATTTTGTCTTTGGGCAAGACTGTTTACACCTGACTGCTCAATCTCAATTGAGCAATGTGGACGATTCCTGCTGGCATCAAAGGTTTGAGGAATTGGCTATACTTTCCCTTATGGAATGATAAAATATTTTAATGTTGCCTGGAAGGGTGTTCATTTTAATAAATCTATTATAATTAAAAATCAGTTGTTCAAATTTGCTTGTATGATTGTTAAACCTCTATGAGCATTGCAGATTGATAAAGTTCTTTTTTTCTCTCTCCAGATATGGCTTAGATTAAAAATAAAATATAAATAGAAAAAGTCTCTAACACTAGCTATGATATACTTACACCAGTCAATGAATTCATCTCCGTAGGCCTCCTTCACTTCTGTGTCAGCCTGACTGTAATGTTTTTTTATACTGTTCAGAAGTAGGTCTTTGTCTATGATATTGGTCTGGAAAAAGCCTGGCTCTAGAATTGACACCTTTATTCCCTGCATGTAAACATCACGCCTAAAGGTATGAGAAAATGTAACAACAATTACTTCCAAAAGAAATTTAAGAATATCTCAATAGAAACTATCATATGTGTGTGGATAAAGTCAAAATCTTTGGTTTGTGTTACAGGTAGGCTTTATTTTTTCCATATTTGACTATGAATGTGGTGTGCAAGTACTGTTGTGATGATAATGTAACTGTATTCAAACATTGACAGATACGCCACAAACAATTCAAACTGCTTCAAAATCCCACAGACAAGAACACAAAACTACAGAAATTCTTTCTTCATTAGAACTATCTCGGAGTGGAATGGGCTGGATGAACTGGTCATCATGGCACCACACCTAAACGATTTCAAGGCCCGACTGACATGGGCCCGCGCCCAATGAGGACGCCGCTGAAATACAACCAGACCATTGGTTTCTTCAGCGCCAACCATACAGATACAGATACAGTATGTTGTATCCACGTAAAAAAAAAAAGCGATTTTCTCCATTAAAAAATTTTTTGACCCCTCCCTTCAAATATGAATAACTTAGGTTCTACTTAAAATAATTACAAAATTTAAACAACATTTTGCCCAAAGACGGTGCTTCTATTCGAATGTATATTTATATTTGTTTCAAATTTTTCTGAAATCCGACCGGTTTTGCCACATTACCACATATATTATTTACTTTTAAAGTGGTGGAATTTACACATAAATAATATTAGGAAAAAAAATTAACACACCCATGTCAACATCGTCAGGACTGGGATAATATATCAATATAAGCATCATGTCGATTATCAGTCCTTCCAACAAAATGAAAGAGAAACAAATGGAAAATGGAAGATTACAACAAGGGAAGTCAATCTGAATGATATGATGGCCCTTTCAATGGCCGATTTGAAATTTATGATGTCTCCTTTAAAAAGTCAGTTATCATTTTACATATCCTAGGCACTGGCAATGACATCAACTAAAGAAGTGCTCTCAGAATGATGTTGTGCAAAGCAGAGAAGGGTCTTGATAGCTGCTATAGTGGCATGCCCAGAAACTGGTCCCAATGAAGCTGTATCCTCCTCATCTAATTCCACGTTAGACGTTTTTGTCACATCAACAACAATGACACCAACTCACCGATTAATTACAAACATAACAGACCTTGAGCAAGTATTGATGAATGGAACAATATCCCTCAGTGATTTTTTCAAAATTTCAACCACAGCATGAGATCTCATTTCCAAGTGGTGATGAATGCAAAAGGAAACCATATTCGCTATTAGAGTACAATATTATACAACAGTATGTCCATAAGTTTATCAGTCATTTTCAAGACTGCCACAGAACCGTTTTTTTTTTCAAGAATAAACCATACTTTAAGGCTTGGAGATCTAGACAACCCTTCAAGAGAATTAATGACAAAAATTTGGAATTCTGAAAGTGACCCAACACTACAAAAATGGTCTACAAAGTTGCTTAAAAAAGCACAATAAACCGTGAAAATGTGTACTTATGAACAAATAACAAAAGAAAAAAAAACATTGGAACAATTAATTCATAATGCAGCATAATCTCTAGAATCAAACAGTGATGTCAGTTAATATGGCTGCAAGACGAATGGAATAATTAAAACAAAAATCAAGGTCAAATGGAAAATTTCATATAGAATCTGTCTCAATCATGAAATATCTCACAGGATACAACAAAAAAATGGGCTTTTGTGTGCGGAATGTATGCTGTTCCTTACATAGTAAATTTTGTTTTACATATCAAATGGCACTGGTATGTCCTAAAAGAAAAAGTGTTTAAAACACTGTTAAACTCTAAAAACAAATATAATCTATTCAGGAAGTTTAACATTATTTGCTATTTGGCAAATGGATATTATTTCAGCAATCAAGCAAACAACAATTTTACATTAAAAAGCCCACTATTACAAACAGCAGTCCTTTGATACATAGGGCACCTTGATCGCATTATCCAGTTGTTTTTGATAGTTTTCACTCTTTATATAAGGTGTTGACACTAGTACTTCAGATATTCTAAATGTGGCTCAAAAACATCTTTGTCTTTCTTCTGGTAGATTCTGAAATCCACGGAATTTTGGATTAGTGGGAAAAATCATTCCATACTTTCTGACTGTACATAAATCACCCTTATTCAGATTATTCATTATTCAGAATAACATTGGCACAACTAAATAATATGTCCTTAAAAAATACAAAACAAACAAAACAAAATAATACACAATGACAAACCTTAAAGAATCAGAGAATCCTTCCATTCCAAACTTGCTTGCAGTATAAGCAGCAGTGACACAAGCACTACGACCCATAACACTTGCCATGTTCACAATGCGACCTTTTTCCCTTCGTACCAGAGGAAGAAATTTATGACAAATTTCCACAGGTCCGAGCAAGTTGATGACACAAGTTTTGTAGAACTCATCCATGGGACACATGTCTACGGGAACCACAGGGCCACCAATACCGGCATTATTTACAATGGCCCACAATCCTGTGGAATGGACAATGAGAATCCTATGATAAAAATAGACAGTGGCCTTTGTCTGTGCTGTCACATGTAACTTAAGATCATACATCATATGTCTGCAAGGTAAAAACCATTGAATAAATAATTTGCTATTTTGAAGCTGTTATATTCATTTTTGTTTCTCACTTTTTCGAATCTTGCCTTTGAAAGGTTTATTATTGATGAAGATACAGAAAGAAGTAAACCCTGGTCTAACATAAAAGGTAAAAACAAAGAAAACATGGGAATAGCTCCACTGAAAGACAAATATAAAAAGCTAACCCAAGACCCAGTAAGAAAGGCAAAATATCCCTAATGAACAATTTTCATCAGTACTCTCCAAACCAAAGTCGATGGCAAACTTATTGGAAATAAAGTAGACCAAATGGAGCAAATCATTCTCTTTACGAATGGCATTCTCATATTTATAAGATATTATAATTCATTAGGTCATTGAGTTTGAGATAGTAGGCATATGCCATGAAAGTAAAATAAATAAAATAATGTGAGGATATCAAACTTAATTGCCCACTTTCATTGAACATACTGCTTATCGATATTATCATCTCAAGTAACCACACTGACCCTAATGGGGATGGTCTACATCACCTTTCCATGGGCTCGAGCTCATTGGTCACAATGCAAAATGTGCTCAAAGTGACTCACATTGTGAAAAGTGTTCACAGTTTTTGAAATATCTAAAATCATGATTGGTCATTTTATTCAGCTTGACACATGGGTATGTTTAAAACTTTCATAAACAAAGCAGCGTGTTTACTTTTGTTAAGAAATATCCCATCGTTGGACAGAAACAAATCATGTGATTGATGACTTGATTGGACGAAAACCTGAATATAGATTATGACTATTCAAAATATAAAGGAAAGGCTGGTAGAAATAGAAAAACTGAATTCTGGGCATCACAACCACATCTGGGCGCGGTTGTGAGAGATCTGCTTTGAGAAAAGGCCACCAATTGCCCATCACTAAACCTTCACAAAGTTTGATGAGATTGAAAAAAAAAAAAAATCAAGCAAGTAATGTTTTGAATGACTCCAAATAAAGAGCATGTATCATATTGCTCTGCAAACTATACCACTCTGTCATTGTTCTCTTTAAAACTGTATTTATGGGTGCCTGTTCTTGTGAAATAACTCAAGCCAAACAGGCCTTCATGGACCTGGGAAACATTTTGAAAAACAAACAGATGTCGTTCGGGATTAGATTCCGAGTCTTGAAGTGCTACGTGTGGCCAATCTTGTTATACGGATGCGAAAGCTGGACTACAAATGCAGAAACACAAAAGAACATTGAAGCTTTTGAAATGTGGTGCTTGAGAAGGATGCAGAGAATATCGTATACTGCACACAAAACGAACGAAGAAGTGTTAAAACAAACATACCAACAAAGGAAACTAATGCCCTTAATAGTGGATCGACAACTATCCTTTTTCGGACACATAGTAAGGAAAGATAAGAATGAATACCTGGCAAGTTGTGGAAAAATACCTGGTAAACGCGCCCGGGGGAGACAAAGAAAAACACTCATAGACCAACTGAAGGGCTTCACCAACCTAACAATCCAAGAGCTGTTTGAAAAAGCAAGAAACAGGGAGGAATGGAGAGAGATAATTCATGCAGTATCCGAAGCCTGGACCAGGCATGGAACCTAGAAGAAGAAGATGTTCTTGTGAAACAGACTATGAATTTGAATGTGTGACAACTAAGTGCATAGGGCCCAAAAGAGCTGAAACCAGACACTCTTGAATATTTTCCATTTGTCTCTTCCTTGTTTATGTTTTAATTAGATGGTCAAACATAAAGCAAAAAGCTGGAACATTACCCAATTTATTTTCCTTTCCCTGATTGCTAAATCGGGAAGTCCTGATTTTATCAGAACAGTTGGCCGCTATGTGTGTGATGGATGTGTGTAGCATTTAGTAAGGTTTGACAGGAGAGTACTTGCAGCTTCTTGGTCATTTGAAATTTTGAACATTTACTGAAAAGCATTTATTTTTCATATGTGTCTCAAATTTTCCTCAAATGTGTGTAACACATCCTGGTTGTTTTGACTGACAGTGGTGTACTCTTGTACTTGTGTGGGTTCACTAATCAGTTATAAGGCAAATGTATTGTAAAGTGTAATGCAGGGTAGGGAGACATCGACTGACAGTACCATAGGAGATATCAGGTAATTGAAGTCTGATATATGTGCCAAACATAAGGCTCAGGAGACGCCTAAAAAACTTTATTATCTTTTTTTTTTTTTAATTGCCCTCAATAAGAGATCTCCCTGTTCCAAGCATAGAACCTTCTCTAACATTGTTCTTTGTTATGTCCACCTTCATATGTCCATGATAAAAACTTAGTTGTATCGCTAACCTAATTTATGAAGAGCCTTGACTGTTTAAGATTAATAATATCTTATTGGTTGTAGAACTGACGAGGCCCAAACTAAAGCAGTATAGTATAATAAGATTTTACTAGAAGTACAAAGAGATAATATATAGAAACACAAACCTGAGCCTTGAGGTAATTTTGACTCTATAAATTCCAAAGCTCTCTGGATGCTGCCAGAGTCAGTGACATCTAAAGAAAAAGTGGTGAGACGGGTGGATGTTTTATCTGACAGATTTTTCTGACCTGCTTCTGTCAAACAGGCAGCAAAGACAGGAAAACCTAGGCCATCTAGACGCCTACACAGAAGAAGAAAAAAAAATGGATGATGTTAGTTAATCAATGGTAAACTCAAAATAATCATATTCAAATTTCTGTTTCAGTTTGATGCTTCAGGGTTTTATTGGTGATCTTATAAGTATAGGTTCTGGTTTATATATATATATATATATATATATATATATATATATATATATATATATATATATATATATATATATATATATATATATATATATATATATATATATAAACCAGAACCCATACTTATAAGATCACCAATAAAACCCTGAAGCATCAAACTGAAACAGAAATTTGAATATGATTATTTTGAGTATATATATATATATATATATATATATATATATATATATATATATATATATATATATATATATATATATATATATTACGATAAATACTTCAGGGTTTTATTGGTGATCTTATAAGTATGGGTTCTGGTTTATATATATATATATATATATATATATATATATATATATATATATATATATATATATATATATATATATATATATATATATATATATATATAATATCACGATAAACACAACAATCTACTTTCACTTCCTGATGAGAACAAAATATTCGTTCTCATCAGGAAGTGAAAGTAGATTGTTGTGTTTATCGTGATATATATATATATATATATATATATATATATATATATATCAAAGACACCTGTACCATGAGAAAAATGCTACTCTGTACCAAACTTCCCTGAAGAAAGCTCGATTGGCCGAATGAGCGGTGAGTTGCTACTACAGTGGAACCTCCCAATTACGACACCTCCGAATCGTGACAACCTCCAGATAACGACATTGATTTTTTTTCTATTTAAGATCAATAAAAAAAAACCTCCAAATAACGACACACTTTTTGATAAAACCTCATAATAACGACATCATTTTGACGATTTTCGGCAGTTTTCGTAGATATTTGATACTAAAAATACAGAGTATGAGTACTCAAAGTTTATAAAAACGATTCCTGCTTGAACCAATGATAACACAGCTTTTGAAACCAATGAGAACGTAGACAAAGACACCAACAACAGAAAATCAAGACGATGATGATCTTGACGGCGATGCTCCAAACATTTTTAATGCGGCCATGTGTTCCGTTGTATTCAAACAGCTGTTCACATGCCAGTCCCCAACCCGGATAAACTGCAGAGGGAAAATGGTACTGTTGTGGCGTGGTTCATAAAAACTGCAAAATAGTGAGCTTTGAGAGATTTGAACCCAGGACTACTTTACAATATTCTTGCTTGTTTATTACACATCAAGTTCCTGCTCTATTCTTGTTTATAATTACTATTTTCCTTGGGTTGTTCTTATTCTAATACAATTTTATCTTCCCCCCCCCCCCACTCCCCCACATTTTTCACTCTTTAATAAAAAGTTTGTCCTATATTAAGCACTATTATAGAAGCAGAAGATCCCCCCCCCCCCCCCCCACTCCACTCCACTCCTAATAAATATAAGATTGTGTTTGAAAGACCCCTTACTTAGAAAGGCTGCCAGTTTTAGGATTGGGATTAGGGGATGGGGGGGGGGGGTGATACATAATTTTATGGAAACAACTTAAAAGTCAAAGTTGTATTAAAATTAATATTTGGTAGGAAGTGTAAGTTTTTAGTAGCACAAGTGACATAATGATAAGAATTTGCTCATTACCAGCCATTGAGGGTTTTATTTTTTCATCCATCCCTTTTACCATCCACTTATACCTTTCAAAACATTATTTATTGATATCCAGAGGTAAGAAAATACGAAGGAGTTAACACAGCTGATAGAAATCAATCGCCTTCGCTAGCGAAGTCAGAAAATCAGTCATGCGCGTCCTTGATATATATATTTATCGGCCACAAAAAATGTGAGTGACAATTTCTATTCTATATACTATATATATATATATATATATATATATATATATATATATATATATATATATAATACATATATATATAACATATAACAGTGTCCATCATTACACATAATCTGGTCCTCATTCATGCCTGAATCAATTGGGTCAATGTGCGTTAACTTGTAGCCAGAGTAGTGTAGTCATTGTCATCTAGCAAATTGGGTTCCTATATTCTGATCGATTCGATTGTCATCTATCCAGCCATTGATCATACTCATATACTCAGTTGGTCAATCACTCCTGATAACAAGCAAAAAGGACCAGTATCAGTCAGTCCTTATGCAGTCGATTAAAAATAGATATATATCGTTAAGGAATTATTAACTTTGTGTATCTAGATGACAATAAATGTGGGAGAGAGAGAGAGAGAGAGAGAGAGAGAGAGAGAGAGAGAGAGAGAGAGAGAGAGAGAGAGAGAGAGAGAGAGAGAGAGGGGGGGGGCGGATAGTGACGGGATGGGCGGGGTTACTCACAGAGCAAGTTGATGTCCAAACCCGGAGTCACAACCTGTGATGAAAATGTACTTCTGACCAAACCCGTCAACTTTGAGAGAACGAACCAAATTATCCAAAATATATACCACACAGCAAATCACAATGATAAGGAACAACATATTTGATGTTTTTCAGTGCCACATTCAACCAATTTGACTCGTTCCGATCTTACTTAGGCGGCTGGACTGGACTGCTACTGGGGTTGCAAACATTGCAAACAAAAGGAAGATTGAAGCTTAACGCCTTCAAAAACTTGGGTTCACAGTTCACGTGTCAAAGAAAAAAGGTCAGAGGTCATGTAAAGTGTCAACACACCAAATTACCAAATATTTCTTCTACATAATCCAAATGATTCGTTGACAAGATTAGCATTATCGTGTCAGTGTCCTTGAGAGAGAAAAATAATGAACTAAACAACAACGACAAAACAACAAAAAACAAAAAACAAAAAATACTTTAAAAGCCAAACAAATTTAAAAAAAAAAAGAGGAAAAGCAGGGACAATGGGACCGAGGAGTGAAGATGAATGCTAAATTTTATTTTTATAACACCACCACACCACGATAAGGTCAACGCAACGCGTGTCAACGACATCAATAACAAATAATTGTTATATAGATAGAATGCGCTTGGCCAAGGAGTTCACAACATTGCCATCCGGAAGTATAACGGACCAACACACAAACTCTGTGTAACCATGAACTTTTATAGTCTGGTTAATACAGTTTAGTGAGAACAACTCACAAACGCGGATGGCAAAAACAATAACAAAGGCCTGAGTGACGTCATCTGCATACTATCTATAGATAGTATGCGCTCGGCTAAGAAGCTCATAACATGGCCATCCGGAAGTATGACGGACCAACACACAAAACTGTGTGTATCCATGAACGTTTATAGTCAGGTTAATACAGTTCAGTGAGCATTACCTACTCATAAACGCGGATGGCAAAAAACAATAACAAAGACCTGAGTGACATCATCTTCGAACTATCTCTCTCTCTCTCTCTCTCTCTCTCTCTCTATATATATATATATATATATATATATATATAATATATATATATATATATATATGAGTGTTGGTGGGTACTTGTAGGTACGAAAGTGCTCGATAATGATGGTTAGACTAATATCGAATGCAAATTTTCACTCACATTTTTGTGGCCGAGACGACTCGTTTCTGAAACGAGTCGTCTCGGCCACAAAAATGTGAGTGAAAATTTGCATCATATATATATATATATATATAATATATATATATATATATATATATATATATAAGAGAGAGGAGAGAGAGAGAGAGAGAGAGAGAGAGAGAGAGAGAGAGAGAGAGAGAGAGAGAGAGAGAGAGAGAGACTTGAAGTGCCAAGTTTATGAGTTTTTGAGATGTCTGAGTTTACCCGAAGTCATCGATTACTTCAAATAAATTCGAGTCAAAATAAATAAACAAATAAATTTAAAAATTGGATGCAATATGATGGCTCTATGTTTTCTAATGTCACATGCTTATAGTCGAGAGAGTTGGAACTCAATGTCTTTACCTGAAATGCACATCGCATTATCTTCAAGACTGTGGCTGGCTTTTCACAGTTGACAAAATAACACACCAAAGTAAATCTGATAGCATTCCAAAATAGTTGTGCCTATAGTTGAAACGAGAATAATGTAAACACTAAAACGGCTTCTTTTCTGCTGTTTTCCTGATATCCAAAATAACGCCACCGAAAAAACTTAAATGAAATGCAATCCGCAAACTAATGGGCCAAATTGCAACAGAATAATTACCAAAACGTCTGGAAAGATAAAGGCCAAGTAAAACATCCTAAAATGCACGCATATAGAGCCTTGCGATTCCAACAGACGCTAGGAGGAAGGAAAGGAGTACAGCTGGGTACAGCACAGCAATTGCTTTGGTTTTAAAGGGGGTGGGGGGGGGGGGGGGGGGAGGGGGAGGGGGAAGGTAGACTAACGAACAGGCACATATCCATCTTATTTATTTTCCTGCTGTCTTGTTGAAATTAACATCTTTTTAGCCATCAACGATCAAAATCGATCCGGTTATAAAGTATAATAGATATAGGTAAGCGAAAGGAATCTGGCAAGAGGGTAGCCAGACGGCTATTCCCAACGTCAAATTACATCTCATTATGCCCAAGCAGATTTTATAAATAATTATTTGAGTCAACGAATGATAGAATTACCCTTAATCATAAAAAAGGTTTATGAGTTCCTGGATACCAACCTGTAACAAAGAAAGTATTATTTGTTTTAGATCAGCCAGTATTTCTGTGCTCTTTGGCAAAAATCAGACATAGGCTCTACGGAACAATTTTGACCCCCAACTGACATGCACTTATTTGCAGGTCTGATAACCCTATTTTGTGAGGGGCTCGTTGTTTTGATAGACATCTAAAATAAAAAAATGACGCAAAATATTGTCCATTAAAACAATGCCCATAAACCAGGCCCATAAGGTATTCGGGTGTCAGATCTGCACATGTGTAACCTTTGCCCCCAAGCCTAGATTTTAAAAGAATAGATTGATTCCATTGAACCAACCAACTTTGGCACAATGTCGGTCCTTGCAAAAATTGTAATCATCATCATCATCATCATCATCATCATCATCATCATCATCATCATCATCATCATCATTATTATTATTATTATTATTATTATTATTATTATTATTATTATCATTATTATTATTATTATTATTATTATCAACATCATCATCATTATCATTATCATTATTATTATTATTATTATATCATTATTATTATTATCATCATCATCATCATCATCATCATCATCATCATCATCATCAACATCATTGCCATCATATTAATACTCATTGTCGTTGTCATCATTATCATCATCCCTATCCTCTCTCTCTCTCTCTCTCTCTCTCTCTCTCTCTCTCTCCTCTCTCTCTCTCTCTCTCTCTCTCATCTTTTAATTGTAATACCTTCCTCACCCATATCCCTTTGCACAGATTTTAAAAATTGCAAAAACTTACTGTGAATAACTGACGTTGGAGTTAATCGTCGACCCCCCCCCCCTCTCTCTCTCTCTCTCTCTCTCTCTCTCTCTCTCTCTCTCTCTCTCTCTCTCTCTCTCTCTCTCGTTCTCTTCTCTGCTCGGTCACTCTCTAGTTCCCATTCTCCGTCTTTTTCCATAGCTCCCCCACTCCTCTCTCTCTCTCTCTCCCTCTCCCTCTCTATCTCCAGTCTGTACCCTAGTCGGTTGACATCGCACAAGTTTGTTACAAGTGGGGCGGGCTGCGGGTTGGTTATTGTAAAAGGTAAACGGGCATATAAAACACAACAGAACAGTCTTGGTATAATAGCTGACCTCGTGTATTCATAGGGCCATGTCCTTATAATGTTATTATTCGTTTTTTCCCAACACTTCCTCTATTGTTGTTTTGTGACTTCGTCCAGAGGGAGTTATGTAGCGAGAAGAGGGTAGAATAGGAAAGACGTATTGTCGTTTTATGTGCTAGGATTTCTTTACCTTGGATATCTCAGTGTTCGTACTTTTTAAGGGTAGGTATTCAAATCCTATTTAAAACTAGACAAGCTATTTTCCATTCAATGTGTTAACTCCTCATCGATCATGATATGTTAATATGGTGGAAATATAAGCCCTATATAACTTATTTGACTCCTTCATTCCTATTTTGTGACCGGCCGTGTCGATCCGGTATTGTTTCAGAATTTATCAGATAATATTTTATTCAGTCAAATTGATCAGAATAAGGACATTTAAGTGTTTTGAAACAAAAACTCACTTTTCTCAATGAAGGCGTTAAGAGGAGGCATAATGACGTCTTCAGATGATTGGTACATTCGTCTTGTCTCACTCTGAGTATAGTATGGTCTACTTACCTTTTACTTTTTACTTGTACACACACACACACACACACATTATTATTTTATTTTATTTTTTTTAAAATTGATAAAAAAAAAAATTCAAAACAAAACCCTTAAGAAAAGGGGAACAAACCCCAAGGATTTAAATTCCCAGTTAAAAAAATTCAAAACCCGAACCCCATAAATAAAAGCAAAAAAGGGGTAACCCATTATTCCAGTCATTTTTTCTTTCCAAAAATTAGGTTCTTAAAATTTAAGGGGGGAAATAGGGTTTTTCAACGTTAAAATTGGAAAATTAAAAGTTGGGGGGAACAAAAGGTAAAAAAAAAATTTTATCAGAGTCAAATGGAAAAAAAAAAGTCTGGGGGGAGTTGGCGGGGGGAAAAAAGGGAAAATGAGGTGGGGGGGGAGGAGGAGGAGGAAAGGAGGGGGAGGGGTTTTTGGGGGGTTTTGGGGTTTTTGGTTTTTTGGGTTGGTGTGTGGAGAAGGAGAGAGGAAGGGAGGAAGGAAGAAATTGCCCTTAACAAAAAATGTTGTTTGGTTTTAAAAAAAAGAAAAAGAAAAAATTTTTTGAATAGGGGGAAAAAAAATGTGCGTGGGGTTTGGGGGGGGGGGGGGGGGGGGGGGGGTCCCCCCCAAAAAAAACCCAATACATAAAAAATTTTTTAAAAAAAAAAAAAATTTAAAACTAATTTTCATAATTTTGAAAAAACCCAAAAACAGGGGGGAAAATTTTTAAAAAAAATTGGGCCAACAATTGATACATTTTTAAACAAAAACCTTTCAAAAAGGGTTTACCACCAACCCGGGGAAATTATTCCCAATGTTTTTATTTAAAAAATTTTATTTTAATTTTTATTATTTTATATTTTTTTTTAATATTTTTATTTAAAAATTTATCCTTTTAAAAATTTTAAAAAAAATAATATTTTTTAAAAATAATTTTTAAAAAATTTTTTAAAAAATATTTTTTAATAAAATATAAAAAAATTTAATAAAAAAAAATTTAAAATTTTTTTTTAATTTATAATATTAATTTTAAAAAATTTTTCTTAAATAATTAAATTTCCCCTTCAAAATAAAAATTTACAAAATCAAGACCATTTAAACCCTTTCCCCCAAAAAATAGCCAAAATATTTTTCCCCGTTTTTAAAAAATTTTTTTTAAATTTTAACGAAAATTTTTTTAAAAGTAGTTTTTAAAAATATTCAATTTTTAAAGAAAAAACCCCCAAAGATTTTTTTAAAAAGGGAAAATTTGGGCCCTTTTGCCCTTTTAAAAAAAAAAAAAAAAACTTGGGTTTTTTTTTAGGCAATCCCCTTTTTCAAATTTTAAAAAGGCAAAAAAAATGTCCCCCCTAGAACGGGGCCCCTGTTAAAAAATAAAAAATTTTTTTCTTTACCCAAATCTTTTCCCTGATCGGAAAAATGTGGGAAAACCCTACCGGGATAAACCCCTTCCTAGGATCTAAAAACTTTTTTTCTTCCACCCAAAAGGATTTCATACAATAAAGGGGGGAACCCAGTGTTGATTTAATTTTTTTTTTTAAATTAAATTTTTTAAAAATTTTTTTTATTTTAAAAATTTTTTATAAATTTTTTTCAAAATTTTTAAAAATTCGGGAATTATAAAAAATTAAAAAAGATTTCAAAAATTTGTTAAAAACAACAAAAAAACCTACCCCCAAAAACTTTTTGGCCAAAAAAAATATTTTGGGGCACTGACCCCAAAAAAAAAAATTTAAGGATTTCCTTTCCATATCTTTTTAAAATGTACAAATTTATTTAAAAACCCCGGACTTCCCCCAGATTTTTTGGGGGAAATAAAAAATTGAAATCAATGTACAGTTTTGGGGTTGGTTTCAAACAGACAAACCAGCCCCGCAAAAAAAAACCGCACAGAAAACAGCAAAGGGCAAGATAAGTTCAAAAGACGAAGGTAATGGTCATGAAAAGAACCCTAAAAAAGGAAAACCAAAAAATAATCAAAACATCAAAAGTTTTTCCTTTTAAATATCTTAAAAATGAAAAGGAAAAAAATTATTTTTAATGAAAAAAGTTGTATGCAATCATTCAGTCCTGAAAAACATTAATTGAAAAACCCCAATAAAAAAAAAAGAATAAAATTGTTTTATAAACTTCCTATTTTTTAAAAACATAATTGAAAAAAAAATTTTGGAAAAAGTTTAGGTTTAAATTTGATTTTTCCCCCCTTAAAAAATTCTTTTAAAGAAAAAAAAAAAAAGAATTTCGGAATTTTAACAGCCCGCCCCTAATAAAGAATAAAAAAAAGGAATTTTGGCCCAAAATTCCCCGGGCAGGTAAGGGGGTTCCCTTAGCTACCCCGAACAAAAAAATTCTTTTAAAACCCAAAAAGTCTTTTTGATTTTCCCCAAATTTCGAGCCCCTTCGTTAACCTAAAATAATTTTGCCGAAATTAATGAAACTATAAAAACAAAAATTGAAACAGGGGGAAGTGGTGGGGGGGAAAATTTTTTAATTCAAAAAGGAGGGGGGGAAAAAATTTGTGGAAAAAAAGAATGAAGGGAAAAAAGGGCCCCAAACCCAAAAAAAAAAATTTTTTGGGCGGGGGGGTTTTAAAAGGAAGGAAAAGGGAGGTGGGGTGTTAGGGGATCCAGAAAAAAAAGAAAAAAGTTTTTTAAAACCCCTTTCCCCCCATTCTTGAATGGCTTAAACCCCCCGGGAAAAAATTTTTCCAAAGAACAAACCCAATTTTCTCTACAAAAAAAAATGCGTTGGTGGTATTGGGGGGGGAAAAACGGGGGGAGCGGATTATGTTTAACAAAAATAAAAGGGGGTTTTAAAAAATAAAAAAATGAAAAAAAAAATTTTTTTTTTCCCGGGCGGTGGTGGGGGAAGCCTTTTTAAAAACAACTGTGGAGGTAGGCGGGGCCTAGGTGGGGGCATCCAAAAACACAAAAAACTTTTTCAAAAAAAAGTATTTCTAGATCCCCCCAAAAATTTTTTTTCTTATTTATTGTTTCTTTTAAAGGGGGTTTTATAAATTTGGCTTTTAATTTAAAATTTTCCCCAAAATTATTTCGCAAGGTTGCGAATGGGCCCATTAAAAGGGGGGTAGGGGTTAAAATATTTGGGGTTTGAAACAAATTTTTGTGTTTAAGCCCACGTAGAGAAGTTTGGGGGGATTTTGGACCAATAATCCATTTAAAAACCCCAAAAGGCGAAAAAAATTTTTATTCCCTTTTATTGTTTGGATTTTCTACCCCTTTTTAAATTTGGTTACCAAAAAGGGGCCCCCCCCCTTTCAATTTAAAAAATTTTAACCCATAAGGAGCATACCGCCCTCAAGGGTTTTTTTTTTTTTATAAAAAATTTTGGGTTTAATTAACTTTTTTCAAAATTTTTGGAGGGGGGGTAACTGACCAAAAGTTTAAAGGGGTTTTTTTAAAAGAAATGACTTTGGGTTTAAAAAAAAATTTTTTTTTATAGCCAAAAACCCATTCCCCTGCCAGGGGGTTTGGGACCAAAAAAGGTGCGGGTTTTAAACCCCCCAAACCGCCGCGAAAAAATTTTTTTTTTGCCGGACTTTTTCCCATTATACGGTGAAATAAAAAAAGAAAAAAATTTTTTTGGGGAAACACCAAAAACCCCCATAAACCCTGTAACAAAAACATTTGGGGAATTGGGGGGGGAAAAAAGGGGCCCCGAAGACTTATAATTTAAATTTTTTAAGGATTTAAATCGTCAGAAGGGAACAAAGTTCTTCATTTTCAATGTCAAAAGGTTTAATGGAAAAGGGGAAAATTGCTGCAAAAGATAAATAAAAGAGATAAGATCAAGGGGGTATTCCTAAAAAAAATTAAAAAAAAATTTTTATAGCCCTTTCATAGATTTTTTTCCCCTTCTGAAACGTATAAAAAAGAACCCTAAACCCAAGCGAACAGGGGAAGTCATTAATTTTTGATGTTTTTAAAAAATAAAAAAATAATAATAATAAAAAAAAAAATAATAAAAATTAATAATAAAAAAATAAAAATTTTAAAAATTTTAAAAAATTTAAAAAATTTTAAAAAAAATAATAAAATTAATAAAAAATAATAATAAAAAATTAAAAAAAATTTTTAATAATAGTGAATAATAATGATATTTTTTTTATTATTATTTTATTATTTTTTTATTATTATTATTATTTTTTTTTTTAAAATTTTTATTTTTTTTTATTTTCCCTTATTATTAATTTTTTTTTTAAAAATTTTATTATTAAAATTTTTAAATTTTTAAAATTTTTATTTTATTATTCTTTTGAAAAAGGGGGAAATTCAACGTTCTCCAACCAAGCGGGAAAATTTGGAATAGAAAGATAGGGGGGTTTAAAAATTAAATGAATTACCCCCGCTGCCCAAAAAAAACAGCAAAATTGTCTTTTAAAATTCCCTGGGTTCGTCCCTTTTGTCACCCCCTATTTAACCCAAAACAGAAAAAACAACATGCTTTTGATTTTTTAATTGTTTTTTGGGGGTTAAATCAAAAAAAAAGATAGGGGTTTGGTCGAAAAAGGGGGTGCCCTTATTTGTACACGTCGGTTTTAATGGTATAAACCCCTTCCATCGTCAAAAGACTAAATTTAAAAAAGAAACCCGATGTTATCGAAAAAAATTTTTTGTTATTATCATCTTATCACATCATATCATCATCATATCACCCCAAATTTATCATCTCATCAAATCTTTTCGCGGCGTCGTGTTTGATTATTATTTTTTTTTTATTATATTATTTTATTTTATTATTATTATTTTTATTTTATATTATTATTTTATCTATCATCATCATTTTATTTTTTTTTTTTACAAACAACTACTACTACTCTATCACTACTACTAAAACTACTACTACTACTTTTTTTTTTTAAAAATTTCTTTAAATTTCTACTACAATACTTACTACTATACTACTACTACAAAAAAATACAAAATACTACTACTATAACTACTAAACATTTAAATACTTATTTTTTTTTTTTTTTCTACTAATATATATACTACTAAAACCCAATACAACTACTACCTACTACTACTACTACTAATACTACTACACTTTTTACAAAATACTACTACTATTTCCCCATTTCTATACTTTTACTATATACAAATTCTACACAACCACTACATCTACCATTTTTTTCTCCCCTATTTTTTAAAAAAAACCCCCAAACTAATACTACTATACTACACACTCTACCACTACTCTACTCTACATTAAATTTTTATTTTATTATTATTATTTTTTTTTTTTATTTTTATTTTTATTATTATTTTTTTTTGTTGTTTTTTATGTGATGATGATGATGTGATGATGATGATTGAAAATGATGTTGATGATGAAATTGATGAGGGGTGTTTTAGGGGGGTGATAAAGTTTTTAAATTTCTTATTTTTAATTATTATTATTTTTATTATTATTTTTATTTTATTATTATTAATTTTTATTATTATTTTTTTTTATATTATTTTTTTTTATTATTTCATCTTTTCATTATCATTTTTATATTCTTCTTCTTCTTCCTTCTTATTATTATTTTTTATTTTTTTATTATTATTATTTTATTATTAAATTTTTATTATATTATTATTTTATTATTATTATTATTTTATTTTTATTAATTTAAAATTTTTTTAAAAATAATAAAAAATTTTAATTTTAATAATAAAAATAATAATAATAAAAATAATAATAATAAAAAAAAAATTTTAAAAATAATAATAATAATATTTTTGGGTTTTTTTTTTTTGGGGTTTTTTTTGGGGGGGTTTTGGCTCTTGCCACATTAAGGTAGAGAAGCGAAATTTTTTTAAAAGGAAGAAAAAAATGAGACAGTAAAAGCTTAAAAATAAAAACAAAGCCCCCAAAAATAATAAGACAAAGGGGAAAGGTTAAATAGGGAAATGGGGAGTTCCCGAGCAACCAAAAGGGTTTACTTAGTTTGAGATCATTAAAAATTTTTTTTTCAGACTAAAAATAGGTGACAAAAAGGAACAACTAAATGCTAAATTTACATTTTTAAAAAACCATATTTTTAAAAAATAACAGTAATTTATATAAAAAAAAAAATTAAAACATTTGACGCTTCCCCCCGCAATGCCCCTCAGGGGAAAAAAAAAATAAAATATTAAAAATTTCCCCAAAACAGAGACAGAAAGAAATTGGGGAAAAAAATTTTGGGGTATATAAGACACGTAAGTGACCCCCCTGCCCCCAAAAGGGAGGTCCCCGGGCGCCCACATAAGCCTTTTGGGTTTAAAAAAATGTTTATTTTTTTTTGTATCAAAAAGGGAATAAATTTTCAACACAAAAAGACATGGTAAACCTGAACGTTTATAGTCGGATAAAATTTAGTGAGAACTAATAAATTTTAAAAAAGGGTGTCTAAAACAATAAAAAAAAAGCTGAAACGACATCAATTTTGTTCCCCCCACGGGACGGAGTTGGGTTTTTGGGGGTGGGCGTTTAGATTTTGGGGTTTTTTGGGGGGGAGGGGGGAAGGGGATTGGGGAGGGTGGAGACAAGGGGGGGGGGGGGGGGGGGGGGGGGGGGGGGGGGGGGGGGGGGGGGGGGGGGGGGGGGGGGGGGGGGGAAAAAGGCCGTCAAAATTGGGTTTTTGGGGGTTTTTGGTTTTTTAAAAATGTGGTTTGTTTTTTTTTGTTTTTTGTGGAGACGGGTGTGGGTAAATAAAGGTGGTAGGGTGATGGAGATGGTTTTAAGTGATGAAATTATGAGATGATGATGGATGATGATGATGATAAATTGTGATGAGTTGATGATGATGGAATGGTTAAAATAAAGATTCCCCTTTGGTTTAATTCTTTTTTTTTTAAAGGGGGTTTTTAAATTCTCTATTCGGAAAAATAATTGAATTGACTTGTTGGCTGCCTTTTTTTTCCAGATGGCTGAAAAAAAAGTATTCAGGCTTTTTTTGCCCGGTATATTTTCTTCTTTTTGGGGGGATCGGTAATCCCAAAAAACCCCTCTTTTTTTCCGGTTTTAATTGATAGGGGTCTTTCATTGTCTTTTCATAAGTGTTTTTTTTCTTATTTTTGTGGGGTTCGTATATTCCCGGACTCTTTTAAATTTTTTTTCTATTAATTCTGTCTAATATTGCTGTTCAATTTGGTCTTGCCCCCTGTTTTCCCCAGTTTTAATTGCAAAGGATTTACAACAGTTTTTGTATGATTTAATTTTTGTGTTTTTTTTTATTTTAAACTTTTCTAAATCCTATTTTAATAGTTTTTTTTCAACCCTCGTAAACTTTTTTTTTTTCGTCTTCCCCTTTTTCCTTTAGTGAAAAACCCCCAAATTTTTTCGTAGCTCACCATCCCCTTTCTTCCCCTTTTTGGGAAATTTCAAACTGCTTTGGGCGTATTAAAATACGCTGGGGGTTTTTTTAAACTTTTTGGATGTTTTTATCTGGCTTGTTTTGGGCCCCCAAAAAGGGAAAATTTTCCCCCGGGGGTTTTTTTTCAAACTGATTGGGGGCCCCCGGTAAAAAGATTTAAAGTACACTTTTAAAAAAATTTTTTGAGGTAAATATAAATAAACGGGCTTAAACTGTCTCCTTTTTTTTTACCGGGGTTTCCAAAGGGGTGCCCTTTTTCCCCTTTTGAGCCGATTTTTTTGGGGGGGATCCCTTATCAAGTCCGGGTTAATTTTTAAAAATTTAAATTCCCAAAATTATTTTTTCCCTAACTTTACAAGTTTTGGCAATTGAAGGTTTTAAAAAAAGGAAAAATAAAATTTTACCGTTTTAAAAATTTTTTTTTTTTTTTTTTGACGGGGGTTTTTTGGGGGGAAACCTTTTTGGGCCAAAATACTCTCAGTCTTTTTTCCGTCCTGAAAGTTTGAAATTTTGTGACAAAAAATTGGGCAACAACGGTTAAAATTTTAGTGTGGATTAGGAGACCAATTTCTAATTTTTTTGCAGCGTAATTGTCTCAAATTCTTTAGAGGTCCTTTTTGGTTTTCCGGGCTTTTTTTTTGTTTATCGGGTCCCCTCAAATTTTTCAACGTCCGTTTTTTTTTTTTTTTTTTTTTTTTTGAAAATTTGTTTTTTAAAATTAAAAAGCTTTAAAAATTTTTTTGGGGGTTTAAATTTTTTTATAAAATAAATACTTTTATCACATCATCATCTTTAAAAAAACAAACATCCATCATCAAACATCATTATTATTTTTAAATTTTTTTTATTTTTTATTTTTTTTATTATTTAAAATTTTATTTTATTTTTTTTATTAAAATTTTTTTATTTTAATTATATTATTATTTTAAATTTTCAAATTTTTTTTTTATTTGGGGTTTTTGGTTTTGTTTTGTTGGGTTTTTTGGGTTTTTTTTGGGGTGTTTGTTTTGTTTTCCTTTATTTAGTTAGGGGGTCTATTTTTTTTTTTGTTTTTATTTTCTGTGGTATCTTGGCTCGTGACCCCTTTTTTTTTCATTTTCAGCTTTTTTGTGTTGTTTTAAAAAAATTTGCAAACCCATTGATTTTTAAATTTTTTTATTCATAGCCACCCCCCTTCCTGCTTTTTTTTTGCCGTCGTGTCATCTTCGACATCGCTGTTAAAAATTTGGCCCTTGTTGTTTGGGTTTTTTCTTCCATAGCCCCCGACTTTTAAAGGGTTTTAAAAAAAAAAGGGGTTTGTCATGATTTTTCGAAAATTTTATTCAACCGGTCAATAACGATGCTTTTTAAAACGAAATCAAAATACGGGATTGTGGGAAAATGAGGGTGATGATGATTCATCGGCCCCTTAATTTTTTTTTATATTTTTTTTTTTTTTTGGGTATGGGGTTTTTCAAAAAGTATTTATTTATTTTTTTTTTTTTTTTATTTTTTTTGTGTTCCCTCCCCCAACCCCCCCCCCCCCCCCCCCCCCCCCCCCCCCCCCCCCCCCCCCCCCCCCCCCCCCCAACAAACAAAAAAAAAAAAGTTTGGAGATGAATGAAGGGGGAAAAAACCCATAATTGGGTAATGAAAAATGAAAAAAGGAAGTTTCAAAAAGCAGTTGGGGGGTGGGGGATGGAAAAGGGGGGGTGGATACATTTTCATAGATTGTTCGGGGGCTTTTTTGAAAGCTTGTTTAAGATCCCAGCTAAATGGATTCAGTGCTTTGTCGCGCGCCCCGGGTGAATGGGAAGTCAGTCAGACGAATATACCGACGTCAGTCGAAAGATAAATGGGGGAAAAGTTAAAAGCTGGTGGATAGATAATGTAGATGGATGGATAGATGATAGATAAATAGATAGATAGTAGACAGAAGAAAAAAAAGGGTTTGATAGTAGATTTTGATAGTTTTTTAGATAGGGGGGATAGGGGGATAGAAGATAGATAGAAGTTTGAAGATAATAGATTTTAAAAAAAAACGTTTTATACACACCCACACATAACAAACAACACGCCCCACAAATATTCAAAAGAAAAGAGAGAGAAGGGGAGAGAGAGGGGAGAGAGGGAGAGAGGGGAGAGAAAGAGAGGGGGAAAGGGGTAAGGAAATTGGGGGGGGGGGGGGGGGGGGCGGATAGAGTTTCTTTTTTTTAACATTTTTCAACAGTGAAATGGGAAAAAAAAAAAATAAAATGAAAAATTAAAAAAAAAAATATAGTTCTTTTTTTTAAAAAAAAAGCAATGGTTCA
>NC_088364.1:16170171-16175171 GCF_034508935.2 Berghia stephanieae
AAATCCTGCACTGCTTGCAAAAATTCACACCAAAAGGCAGATAGATAGGAATGTATCCACCACATGGAACTTTGATCGTAAGCTGTCCATAAAATATTTTTAGACCTATATAATAAGATATTATGTATTAAACATAAAAACTTTGCATCCAATATTATTTTAATGTGAGCATATCAATACATAAATGTTTAGCGTTTTCTTCTACCCAATGCGCCCTAATGTGGTTGTTATGGCAACCTACAAGCAAATTCAACGTATCTTTGAGTTCTCTCCATGTGTTCTGTAGCTTTTGTGGTATGATGGATTCAATAACAGCCCTTATTTTTCGTGGTAATTGTTCCAACACAAGTGCCAGCGCTGAATAAATAATGTCTTTGATGTAGTAACATAGGAAAAAGTCACACAGAGAAATGTCCGGTGACCCACTCGGTTGAATCCATTTTTCCCCAATTAATTTTTTTTTTAATTGAGCTTATATATAGCGCAATATCCACTAATGTGCTCAAGCGCTTTACAGAGGTCCCTGGCCAACAGCAACATTTAACATTTTAGACGGGACATGACGCCTATTAGGCGATATTACAATTTTTCGGACAAAGACAACGCTGTTAACGGCCAGGACTCATTTTACCAATAAGTACGGTGAGAGAATGTGAGTAAAGAGCCTTTTCCAATGACTCAACTATGCGCCGAGCGCGAGGCTCGAACCCAGGACCTTCCGATCCGAAAGCGAGTGCTATACCACGAGACCGCACAATTAATCTGTCTGGAAACGATTAATTTAGAAATTCGCAAACGGACTATCTCCAATGTGGAGAGAACCGCCTTACTGAAATATTATAATATTCACAATGTTGGGATGCTACATAACATTCGATAGAGATTTACAGTAGCCTAATAGTTTTATCGGGATGACAATAGGCTTAAAGCTATTTTGTGCAGCTGCGCACACCCATTCACTTTTAGACTGGCTTTTGCTCTCTCAATTCCATTATGCAGTAATGATCCCCAATTTCTGACATTACGTCTGTTGTTTTATGAAATGTAAACTCGTCTGAAAAGCGAAATGATTGAAGAAATTATCATCTTCGCATATGCCTCGCGCCATCTTCTGTTCAAATCGCTTCTTAGCAAGCCAGTTGTTTTTGAAAATATGTACGAACAAAACAGAAAGACGTGACAAGCATTTCTGTATTACAAAGGTCTGACGGATCACAGGCAATAGACACCACAGAAAAATGCAATATTTTGAATAAGCAATACCAAAGTGTCTTTACAATAGAAGATGAAACGAGGACTTGAACTTGAGCTTGAAGCGACCATTTGAGTGCGGTGTTTGGACGACTTGCAGTTTTTAAGAAAACAAATAAGTTATTTTTATTATTTCAAAATTTTGTGAACGATTCTCTTTGGAATGCCGAGGGCAGTCGATTATTTGCGTGTACATTAAGCTCGATGATGATGATGATGATGATGATGATGATGATGATGATGATGATGATGATGATGATGATGATGATGAAAGAGAGAGAAGGGGGGTGGGGTACATTTTCTTATTAATGCTATGCGCTTAGGTAAAATACCTACATTTGCCCGCCAACATACCAACATTTAAAACTATGCGTAATCTTAAACGTAGCCTTGACTTAGGTATATAGTTTGATTATTTATTTCAGTGAGACTATCACCTATTTGGCGGTCTGAAAATAAAAACAAATAGCGGAAGACGTCATCTTCATTCGTTCTGTAGTAGATGTAAGATTGTTTTCAAATCTCTGATCTTGGCACCATTATAATATACTATGATGACGTCACGCCGCCGGATATGATAATAAAATTCTTGAACTCCTGCTTTTGAGATTTCGAACACATTACAAACCCGCGGTCTCAAGATCGCGCAGCGACGTTGGGAACTTGTTCGAACTTGTTCAAGAATCTTATCATGTGGGTTACGAAGGTCAAACGCAAGAGTTTAAGAATCTTGTATTCTTCAACTATTACTTTTTTAAAACACCGGTCGACTTTGCTGGAAACAAAGTTAGGTTTTCAGAAAAGAAATGATAATTTTATAAAAGAAAGAAGCAAACTAATAAGAAAAGGATATATAAAAACAACAACAACAACACTAACAATAACAAAAGCAAAACTAAAACAAACGACAAACAAAACAAAACAAAACAATACGAAAAATCATCATCATCATTGCTCCCGTAGTAGTCATGAACATCATCACCAACGTCACCATCTTGACGATTATATATTTGTTTTTTTATCATCTATTCATGTTTCCTTCTATACGATGAAGTAATGTTTGTTTCTACTTTAGTCGTGTGTGCTAGTGTATGTAGCCTATGGGATTGTGGGATGTGCAATGTGTATAAGTCCATTTTACTGTAGGCCTAATTGTATTTTATATTGGCATCAATGTAAACCGAAATGGATTTCCATTTCTTTTGACAATAAAGTTCTATTATTATTATTATTATTATTATTATTATTTATTATTATTATTATTATTATTATTATTATTATTATTATTATTATTATTATTATTATTATTTTATTATTATTATTATTATTATTATTATTATTATTATTATTATTATTATTATTATTATTATTATTATTATTATTATTATTACTTAGATTAAACTCTAGTCATTTTGACATCAACATGAACTGTTTATGGGGAATTAATGTATCTATGAGTCTGTTTGGCACGATACGGGTGTGATTATGGTATGTTAATATTGTAAAGCGCTTTGAGGCTTAGGCATTTAGCACTATAGAAGAATACTTTATTATTATTGTTGATTTTTTTGTTGTCAGAATTGTTTTATTTCAAATCGATGATGACCCTCAACTTGTAAAATATTCCCACCAAATCTCATTCTCATTCCAGAGCCGACGGACCTCTGGTGGTTTGCCTGGCGCCAAGATGAAGACGGCGCAAGATTTCGATTCCCTCCAAGAGGAACTCCTCAAGGCACGGGCCTTGTTCGCCGACCCCCACTTTCCCCACACATGCAGTCCATCTATCCCTCGGGCAGAATGAAGTCAGATAGGTTTCCTGGTGCCATCGTGTGGAAAAGACCAACGGTAATTTTCGTCAAATATGTTTTTATTTTTTTAAATATGATTTGAATTTAATATGATTTTTTTTGTTTGTTTGTTTGTTTGCTTTTTTTTCAAAATGTATATATTATTGTTTGTTGTGTTTTTTCTGGGGTTTTTTTTTTTTTTTTGTTTTTGTTTTTTTTTGTTGTTGTTGTTGTTCTTTTT
The DNA here is from genome assembly GCF_034508935.2 of Berghia stephanieae. Taxonomy (NCBI): domain Eukaryota; kingdom Metazoa; phylum Mollusca; class Gastropoda; order Nudibranchia; family Aeolidiidae; genus Berghia; species Berghia stephanieae. The sequence continues at coordinate 16,173,454 of NC_088364.1, forward strand.
TTTTTTTTGTTTTTGTTGTCTATTTGTTTTGATATTAATTTTTGATGCATAATATTATTTACACACTTCAGGAGGTGACTTTCAAAACCTGTTAGAACTGTTAAGTTGCATTTTCAACATTCAGAGAAAACTGCAATTTATTTATTTATCTGGTGGTTTTTTTCATGACTTAAAGAGGAAAATCTTGTCTTGTTTGCCTCATAGAACAATATCGTGAGTGGATTAAAAAATTCAAATTTTCTCTGGTGGTGACCCAGCGGTTTTTGAAAGTCAGCTCCTCACTTAACCCTTTTCTCTCTTTTCTAAATAGTGTCTTTAAAAGTTTGGCCCGCATCACTTGCCCAACTTTTATTCATTCTCTCCTTTTTCTTTTCCGACAAAGTTTTGTGACAATTTGTCATCTTTCAGGAAATGTCTTCAGACTGAATAATTGCATAAGGCTTTTTAAACGAAGGATATGTAGGCTATGTTGTGTCATGAAGTTGATGTCTTTATATATATATATATATAATATATATATATATAATATATATATATATATATATATATATATATATATGTGTGTGTGTGTGTGTGTGTGTGTAATATATATATTTATGAATGTTGGTGTGTATTTGTAGGTACGAGAGTGCTCGATAATGTAGGTTAGAGCTAATATAAAATATCAATGGGGTCAATCAACTATATGTGGCCGAAAGACATGTTTCTGTGGTTTCTATCCACGTCGTCAATAGACATATTGTCCGTAGAATGATTTTATTCCCTTTGGGATCCCAAAGGGAATAAAATCATTCTCGGACAATATGCCGAATATATGAATTCCATTATTTATTTATTGTTAATGTTCTCTACTAAGAATTGATTCTATGAATGAGACAGGACGTCTCAAATTTAATATAAAGAAGAAGAAGAGAGAGGCATGAGTCAAACTTGCTTTTAATTAAGATTTATTTAAATGTAAAATTATCTGTTCCCACAAAGACTGGAACCCGAGAGCTTTCCGCAACTCACTTCCTCTCCTCATACGCCGTTTGCACGCCTACTTTTCTTTTCTTTTTCTTGATTATTTTTTAATTCGGCTCTCTCTCTCTCTCTCTCTCTCTCCTCTCTCTCTCTCTCTCTCTCTCTCTCTCTCTCTCTCTCTCTCTCTCTCTCTCTCTCTTACTTTTTGTTGGCATTCCAGGACTTGTGCAAGAATCCCAAGTTTATCTACGGTGAAGCCCGGCGTCATGACCTTGACCAAGGATATCTAGGTATGCGTCTTTTCTCAAATTTGGGGTTAATACTGTTTATAGTTAACATAACATAACATAACATAACATAACGTAACATATGGTATAGGGCGAAATATGATAACATCCCTTGAATGCCCTTAATATTAAATTGATTGAAAGATTACAATAATGATACACACGGTAAAGATAGTATAGATAGAATGCGCTTGGCCAAGGAGTTCACAACATTGCCATCCGGAAGTATAACGGACCAACACACAAACTCTGTGTAACCATGAACTTTTATAGATAGTATGCAGATGACGTCACTCGGGCCTTTGTTATTGTTTTTGCCATCCGCGTTTGTGAGTTGTTCTCACTAAACTGTATTAACCAGACTATAAAAGTTCATGGTTACACAGAGTTTGTGTGGTCCGTTATACTTCCGGATGGCAATGTTGTGAACTCCTTGGCCAAGCGCATTCTATCTATCGTCTTGTTAAT
>NC_088364.1:16188824-16211324 GCF_034508935.2 Berghia stephanieae
GGCCAAAATGATACGATGACAATGACGATCACAATGTTATAGTAGGTTGGCCCTTGCGAAACTTTCAGATCCTTGAATGCCATTAAATTATTTTTTTTTTAAAAGAAGAATAATATGACCAAATTTACTGAATTTACTGATGGATCTGAAATTGTATTATTTAAAGTGGTGAACAAGTGTAAATTATTATCAATTAGTGTCTACTTTCTTACTTTCTTGTGACTAACATCGTTTGAAGTTTCAACTAGATGTAATAGGCTTAAAACAATTCCAAATATAGAATTATGTTTAGCATCATCATCATCATCATCATCATCATCATCATCATCATCATATTATTATTATTATTATTATTATTATTATTATTATTATTATTATTATTATTATTATTATTATTATTATTATTACCTATTATTATTAATTTTCTTCTTCTTCTTCTTCTTCTTCTTCTTCTTTTCTTCTTCTTCTTCTTCTTCTTCTTCTTCTTCTTCTTTCTTCTTCTTCTTCTTTTATTTTATTATTATTATTATTATTATTATTATTATTATTATTATTATTATTATTATTATATTATTATTATTATTATCATCATCATATTATTATTATTATTATTATTATTATTATTATTATTATTATTATTTAATTATTATATATTGATTATTATTTTTCTTTTATTTTAATCTATTGCCTCACTCTTCTTTCTCCCCCCCCCTCTCCCCCCCCTCCTCTCTCTCTCTCTCTCTCTCTTCTCTCTCTCTCTCTCATCTCTCTCTCTCTTCTATTATTATATATTATATATATATTTATATATATATATATATATATATATATATATATATATATTGTATATTACACACACCACAAACATAAACAAACACTTGGACATGACACACTCACACACAAACATACACACCAATATATAGTATTACAATCATCCCTTGCATAATCGTTCTGCTCGACTGGTCACCATTCGGGTTCGATCAGCTGAAAATGACACACAAACAAGCACACACACAGAACAACTGCAATAGGATACTCTAGGCAGAGACAGACACACCTGCTTATGTTGTATTTTGGCAGAGGTGTGTCATCGCTGATAATAAGAATCATTTCAGTGTGCACTCTGCACAACACGACAGTGATGTGCTTCGGTTATTCGTAGAAAGTGTTGATATAAATGGTTAAATAGGCTACTTCTATCATGATTTTGAAATACTGGGCTGTGATTTATTGCCGTTCTTAGTCCTTACTTGATATGGTTTAACGAAGTAGACGAGGCAGTGATTTAATCGGAAGGGCAGTCAACATTTTGGGGCAACATAGTGAATTAACACTTCGAGGGGCATAGATTTTTAAAATAAATATAATATAGATCTATATCTGGTACAAAAAGAGATTTCGTTAAAATGATCAGAGAAAGGTAGAACATTTGCAACAGCAATGGCGGTGAGTAGCCAAGTCTTTTCATTTTGATAGAATTATATTTATTTATTTATTTATTTATTTATTTATTTATTTATTTATCTATTTATTTATGAAAAAGAAGAATGCCAACCGTCGCAAAACCCTAAATTGGAACAATTGCATTGTTGAATATGTTCCAATTACACCGCATTCTATCTAATATAATAATAATAATAATAATAATAATATATAATAATAATAATAATAATAATAATAATAATAATAATAATATATAATAATAATAATGGTGAAAATGAAAATAATAATGATGTCAACAACAAACAATAACATTAATAATAATAATAATAATAATATAATATAATAATAATAATAATATAATAATAATAATAATAATGAATAATGATAATAATTATAATAATAATAATAATAATAATAATAATAATAATAATAATAATAATAATAATAATATAATAATAATAATAATAATAATAATAATAATAATAATGATGATGATGATGATGAGGATGAGGATGAGGATGATGATGATGATGATGATGATGATGATGATGATGATAATAATAATAATAATATAACAATTCATTCATTAATCCCACGATAATCGTCGGGGGGATACACGGGATGCAGATCTCACTACTTTCCGCCATTCTTCTCCAAGAGTTCCTTCATCTTCATTCGTGTCCATTCCTCGATATTGTCCATCTCAACTTTGTCTTCCTCTTCTTCTTCCTCCATCACCGTTATGCACAAAACCTTCATGCCTCATATTGTGGCCACACCATGGCAGTTTCCTTCTGCTAAATGTGGTGATGAGGGGTTCCTGTCGTCCTGCACAATCTTGCACTTCTTCCAGTACGTCTTTATTGGTTCTGTGTTCTGCATACGACACCCGCAGGAGTTTTCGATAACTTTTCAAGTCAAAAGATACTGCGCTTTAATTCCGCAGTTAATGTCCATGCCTCTCAGCCACATATATAAAATGGAAAGTACCAGTGATTTGTGTAGTTTAAATTTAGTTTCGAAACTGATTGACCTTTTCCATATTTTTGTCACTCTCGGTAGTGTTGCTGTTGACGCTCCAATTCTAACCTTAATATCAGTTGTACCGTCCCACGTTAGCAGAATACCCAAGTGTTTAAATGTTGACACTTCCTTGAGCTTGTCATTATCGATTGAAATTCCTGCATGTCCATCATTTCAGCTGTCCACCCGTATCTGACTGTTCTGTACGTATTTCCATGCCATATTGCCTTGCTTTATGTGCAAGTGAGTCAGTTGTACTTTGTAGTTCTTGTTCGCTGTCAGCCATGAGGTCTATGTCGTTAGCAAAACGCAAATTACACAGTTTTCGTCCGCTAATTGATACAGAGGTTTGATAATTTTCGGGAGCTTCACTCATAATTTTCTCTAGAAACACGTTGAAGAGCATTGATGAGAGTATGCAGCCTTTTCTGACGCCCACATTTGTCCGGAAAACTCACCAAACTCGTTGTTGTTGAGAACTGCACTTGACGCAGGACTATAGAGTGCTTCGATTATTTGGATTAGACCCTCTTCGAACCCATAAAAGCGTAGTATATCCCACAAACCGTCAAGCCATTCCATGTCAAATGCTTTCGGAAGTCTATGAAATTGTGAAATAGTTCTATTTGGTGTTGAAGGAATTTTTCTGTCAAAATTCTGTTATTGCTCTCCTACCAGGGTATCTTCGGTTTTTGGTTCATTCTGTTTAGTATAAGCCGCAGAAGTATTTTACTTAGGTGGCTAATGATACTTATGGTCCTATAGTTATAATAATAGTAATAATGACAACAACAACAACAACAATAATAATAATAATAATATAATAATAATAATAATAATAATAATAATAATAATAATAATAATAATAATAATATATAATAATATTAATAATAATAATAATAATAATAATAATATAAATTATTATTATTATTATTATTATTATTATTATTATTATTATTATTATTATTATTATTATTATTATTATTATTATTGTGGTCATGATGATAGTGATGCTGTTGTCGCTATTGCGGCGGCTGCTGCTTCTGCTGCTAATGATGATGATGATGATGATGATGATGATGATGATGATGATGATGATGATGATGATGATGATGATAATATTTATGATTTTTGGGGGATGATGACGAAGACGATGATGATAATGACATTGACGATGATTTATAGGTTTATGCTCAATTAAACATTGACGAGAATCAAAATGCTGGCATGATAGTGATATACAATGTAATATGATGTATATAATTTCTAATTATTTATAGAATCATAGCAATGCGGCATATCACTGGATATATCAATCAACAAGTCATTGAAGCATTCAAAAACATTATTTTGTCGAATGGCACGCAGTTCGCTCAATCAGTATAAAGTACATAAATAGTTTATCATGCTGATTTCATATAGCCATTCATAACAAAATTCTATAAAAATCCAACCAAGCAAAACATCTAAGAAATTATTTTGTTTAGGCGGCAGATATGCCAAACTCTCAGATGTATCGGGTAATTCTTGTTATTTGTTCTCATTGCCCATGTTCCGAGATCTTAGATAATTTTCCAAGTTTTGTTTTATTTATTTACTACTGTTCAGAAAAAGAAAACAGATGCAGAAGACCGCAATGAAATATATTACAAACTATTATCCATCTAATGTAAATCAGATGTCCTGGTCAACACGTAATGATAGTTACCGCATCATAGAATGCAATTCCAGACAATTTGTTTAGTACAAGAAAGAAAACAGAACCCAGCCTTCCGCGACTAGAATGAAATCCTGCACTGCTTGCAAAAATTCACACCAAAAGGCAGATAGATAGGAATGTATCCACCACATGGAACTTTGATCGTAAGCAGCTGTCCATAAAATATTTTCTAGACCTATATAATAAGATATTCTGTATTAAACATAAAAACTTTGCATCCAATATTATTTTAATGTGAGCATATCAATACATAAATGTTTAGCGTTTTCTTCTACCCAATGCGCCCTAATGTGGTTGCTATGGCAACCTACAAGCAAATTCAACGTATCTTTGAGTTCTCTCCATGTGTTCTGTAGCTTTTGTGGTATGATGGATTCAATAACAGCCCTTATTTTCGTGGTAATTGTTCCAACACAAGTGTCAGCGCTGAATAAATAATGTCTTTGATGTAGTAACATAGGAAAAAGTCACACAGAGAAATGTCCGGTGACCCACTCGGTTGAATCCATTTTTCCCCAATTAAATTTTTTAAAAAATTGAGCTTTATATAGCGCAATATCCACTAATGTGCTCAAGCGCTTTACAGAGGTCCCTGGCCAACAGCAACATTTAACATGTAGGACGGGACATGACGCCTGTTAGGCGATATTACAACTTTTCGGACAAAGACAACGCTGTTAACGGCCAGGTACTCATTTTACACATAAGTACGGTGAGAGAATGTGAGTAAAGAGCCTTTTCCAATGACTCAACTATGCGCCGAGCGCGAGGCTCGAACCCAGGACCTTCCGATCCGAAAGCGAGTGCCATACCACGAGACCGCACAATTAATCTGTCTGGAAACGTATAATTTAGAAATTCGCTAACGGACTATCTCAAGGCCCTCTATATAGAGCAATGTGGATGAGACCCGTCTTACTGAAATATTATAATATTCACAATGTTGGGATGCTACCAATGAATTTACCCATTCGTTTAATTCTATGGATGCTACATAACATTCTATAGAGATTTACAGTCGCCAACTAGTTTTATCCGGATGACAATAGGCCTAAAGCTATTTTGTGCATCTGCGCACACCCATTCACTTTTTGCAGTAGATATGATCCCCAATTTCTGACATTACGTCTGTTGTTTTATGAAATGTCAATTCGTCTGAAAAGCGAAATGATTGAAGAAATTATCATCTTCGCGTATGCCACGTGCCCAGTGGCGGTTCTAGCCTATTTATAGTGGTGGGGCAAAGATGATTCGGTCATATATATATATATATATATATATATATATATATATATATATATATATATATATAAATATATATATATATATATATATATATATATATATACATATATATATATATATATATATATATTATATATATATATATATATTATATATATATATATATATATATATATATATATATATATATATATATATATATATTATATATTTCAACTTTAAAAAAAATAAAATATTTCAACCACAAATAATCACATTCACAATGAAAGGACAATACCAGTAGATTTTAATTATTCCAAACGTAATCAAAAAGGAATCACGAAAGAGAATACAACAAAAAAATAAAGCGACGAGACAAAATGCGACAACACCTTGACAATACAAGCCCATTTCGTTCACTCGAAAAATTAAAGAGATGCTTTAATCCCTCAACGGCGAGATTGATATTTCTGTTACATTTTCAGAAGTACGTAGTAACTTTAAATTTTTCATCGAGAAGCAACAACCGCGATATGACTCGAGTTTCATTCAGAGCTCAAATTGCATCATTTTTACTGCTCTCTTGGTGGTTAGAATGATTGTGCCGGTGGTGGTAGCAGTTGGAATAATGGTAGCGATGGTGGTGGTGGTGGAGGAAGAGGAGGAGGAAGAGGAGACGGTGAGGGAAGATGTAATTATGGTAGTGGTTTTGGTGGTGCTGTTGGTTAGAATGATAGTTGTGGAGACGATGACGAAAATTATATGATGATGTTGATATTGTTTTTATTGCTATTGTAGTATTTGTTGTTAATGTTGTTGTTGTTGTTGTTAATGATGATGATAATGATGGCAACGACGATGTCGTCGACAATGATGATTACCGTACGATATTACAAAGTTTATTCAATCTTAGGCTTTCGCCATTAAATCATACACTTTGATGACAACATACATGAAAGTGGAAAAAAATGGTAAATGGAACCAAACAATAAATTGTTACCATTAATAACCACAAAAAATACAACAATCGTAATACCACCAATACGTACAATAATAATAATAATAATAATAATAATAATATAATAATAATAATAATAATAATAATAATAATAATAATAATAATAAATAATAATAATAATAATAATAATAATAATAATAATAATAATAATAATAATAATAATAATAATAATAATAATAATAATAATAATAATAATAATAATAATAATAATAATAATAATAATAATAATAATAATAATAATAATATATAATAATAATAATAATAATATAATAATAATAATATTACCATCATCATTACTACCACCACCATCACTATTACCACCACCACCATCACCATCATTATTACGTTTCCAATCCGTTTTTCTCGTTTTTTAAAATTTGATACCTTAATAGACGAAAATTCCGGTGATTTTTTTAAAGGATAGTTAAAATATCTACCATTTTATTAACCCTGAAAACTACGATTTTTATTTTCCTATTTCAAGTAGGCAGGTCTGCTATGACAAGTATCAGTTCCATAGTCAAAAAAAGACAAATTAAAAACAAAGTTTACTTAATCTTAGGCTTTCGCCAATAATTCATACAATACAATTAAGACAAATTAAATAATGCTACCAATCTCTCCTCATGCATTCGTTAGACTATAACAATAACGACCGTGTTATCTTTACTCCTTACCCAACCAACCCCTAGCTTCCGATTCTTCATCGCGAACTATTATGTATGTATTAGCTTCAGGACGGGCAAGTACGGAATCTGCCCACCTTCCTTTAAACGTCTTTATTTCCTCTATAACTTAGAATTCAACTCTCTCCTTTCTCAGAAGAGTATTTCTCGTATACTAATTCAATTTTTGAGTAAACCAAAATGGTGGGGTTGTATTTTATATATTTATTTAGTCGTGACTTCTGAATAAAAGTGTTTTATTAGAGGGAATGCAATAGAAAATACATTGTTTTGCAAAAATATTTAGTCTGGCAATAAAAATACAGCGGTAATTACTTTAAGAATGTTTTTTTAAAAAGGAACAAATTAATTTGTTTAAAAAAAAAAAAAAAACAAAAAAAAAAAAAAAAAAAAAACAAACAAATAAGACAACAATTTAAATAAATGAATTTTGAGAAGCACTAAAGAAAACGAGAAAAAAAGAGATAATTTAAATGGATAAACAAATATATTAAAACAACACAAGTTAATACTAACTTGATATAATATTAGTAAATTGATACATTTAATTCAATACTGGAACCTTCCCAATGTTATTACATCAATGGTACCAGCACAAGTAAGGCAATAAATAAAAAAAAGTTCGTTTGCCAAATCTCTATTTAGTGCTCACTGGTTTATAAGGTGGGCTCATTTGAATTAGCCCGACCTAGAACTAGAGAGGCCAGACAGCAAAATCACCGTCAGGCGACGTGACGATGAGATGACGATGTGGGCGGAGTGGAGTGGTTGGGAAAGGGGGGGGGGGGGGTGATAAAAAAGAACAGGAGCGTATCCTGGTTTATGCATTACGGGGTGCATGGTGATTCGCAATCTATCAAAAATACATACAAATTAATTTCAGTACGAAGTATCAAGTTTAAGTACTAACTTTTAAAATTATCTAATTTAAATTAGATTATTTCGGACCTGGTAATACAGCTTATAACTTGAAAAAAACAGGCTGGTATTTGCCCACCCTGCCCAATATTACCAGCCGTCCCTGCACGTGCCATCTTCAATTCAAATCGCTTCTTAGCAAGCCAGTTGTTTCTGAAAATATATACGAACAAAACAGAAAGACGTGACAAGCATTTCTGTATTACAAAGGTCTGGCGGATCACAGGCAACAGACACCACAGAAAAATGCAATATTTTGAATAAGCAATACCAAAGTGTCTTTACAATAGAAGATGAAACGAGGACTTGAACTTGAGCTTGAAGCGACCATTTGAGTGCGGTGTTTGGACGACTTGCAGTTTTTAAGAAAACAAATAAGTTATTTTTATTATTTCAAAATTTTGTGAACGATTCTCTTTGGAATGCCGAGGGCAGTCGATTATTTGCGTGTACATTAAGCTCGATGATGATGATGATGATGATGATGATGATGATGATGATGATGATGATGATGATGATGATGATGAGAGAGAGAAGGGGGGGGGTACATTTTCTTATTAATGCTATGCGCTTATGTAAAATACCCACATTTGCCCGCCAACATACCAACATTCAAAACTATGCGTAATCTTAAACGTAACCTTGACGTAGGTATATTATTATAGTTTGATTATTTATTTCAGTGAGAAATTTGGCGGTCTGAAAATAAAAACAAATAGCTGAATGACGTCATCTTGATTCGTTCTCTAGTGGATGTAAGATTGTTTTCATATCTCTGATCTTGGCACCATTATAATATACTATGATGACGTCACGCCGCCGGATATGATAATAAAATTCTTGAACTCCTGCTTTTGAGATTTCGAACACGTTTCAAACCCGCGGTCTCAAGATCGCGCAGCGACGTTGGGAACTTGTTCGAACTTGTTCAAGAATCTTATCATGTGGGTTACGAAGGTCAAACGCAAGAGTTTAAGAATCTTGTATTCTTCAACTATTACTTTTTTAAAACACCGGTCGACTTTGCTGGAAACAAAGTTAGGTTTTCAGAAAAGAAATGATAATTTTATAAAAGAAAGAAGCAAACTAATAAGAAAAGGATATATAAAAACAACAACAACAACAACACTAACAATAACAAAAGCAAAACTAAAACAAACGACAAACAAAACAAAACAAAACAATACGAAAAATCATCATCATCATCATCATCATCATCATCATCATCATCATCATCATCATCATCATCATCATCATCATCACCATCATCATCATCATCATCATCATCATCATCATCATCATCATCATTGCTCCCGTAGTAGTCATGAACATCATCACCAACGTCACCATCTTGACGATTATATATTTGTTTTGTTATCATCTATTCATGTTTCCTTCTATACGATGAAGTAATGTTTGTTTCTACTTTAGTCGTGTGTGCATGTGTATGTAGCCTATGGGATTGTGGGATGTGCAATGTGTATAAGTCCATTTTACTGTAGGCCTAATTGTATTTTATATTGGCATCAATGTAAACCGAAATGGATTTCCATTTCTTTGGACAATAAAGTTCTATTATTATTATTATTATTATTATTATTATTATTATTATTATTATTATTATAATTATTATTATTATTATTATTATTACTTAGATTAAACACTAGTCATTTTGACATCAACATGAACTGTTTATGGGGAATTAATGTATCTATGAGTCTGTTTGGCACGATACGGGTGTGATTCTGGTATGTTAATATTGTAAAGCGCTTTGAGGCTTAGGCATTTAGCACTATAGAAGAATACTTTATTATTATTGTTGATTTTGTTGTTGTCAGAATTGTTTTATTTCAAATCGATGATGACCCTCAACTTGTAAAATATTCCCACCAAATCTCATTCTCATTCCAGAGCCGACGGACCTCTGGTGGTTTGCCTGGCGCCAAGATGAAGACGGCGCAAGATTTCGATTCCCTCCAAGAGGAACTCCTCAAGGCACGGGCCTTGTTCGCCGACCCCCACTTTCCCCCACACATGCAGTCCATCTATCCCTCGGGCAGAATGAAGTCAGATAGATTTCCTGGTGCCATCGTGTGGAAAAGACCAACGGTAATTTTCGTCAAATATGTTTTTTTTTAAAAATATGATTTGAATTTAATATGATTTTTATTTGTTTGTTTGTTTTGTTTGCTTTTTTTCAAAATGTATATATTATTGTTTGTTGTGTTTTTTCTGGGGTTTTTTTGTTGTTGTTGTTTTTTTTTGTTTTTTTTTGTTGTTGTCTATTTGTTTTGATATTAATTTTTGATGCATAATATTATTTACACACTTCAGGAGGTGACTTTCAAAACCTGTTAGAACTGTTAAGTTGCATTTTCAACATTCAGAGAAAACTGCAATTTATTTATTTATCTGGTGGTTTTTTTTTTCATGACTTAAAGAGGAAAATCGTGTCTTGTTTGCCTCATAGAACAATATCGTGAGTGGTTTAAAAAATTCAAATTTTCTCTGGTGGTGACCCAACGGTTTTTGAAAGTCATCTCCTCACTTAACCCTTTTCTCTCTTTTCTAAATAGTGTCTTTAAAGGTTTGGCCCCATCACTTGCCCAACTTTTATTCATTCTCTCCTTTTTCTTTTCCGACAAAGTTTTGTGACAATTTGTCATCTTTCAGGAAATGTCTTCAGACTGAATAATTGCATAAGGCTTTTTAAACAAGGTTATGTAGGCTATGTTTATAATGTTGTGTCATGAAGTTGATGTCTTTATTTATATTATATATATATATATATATATATATATATATATATATATAATATGCGTGTGTGTGTGTGTGTGTGTAATATATATATTTATGAATGTTGGTGTGTATTTGTAGGTACGAGAGAGCTCGATAATGTAGGTTAGAGCTAATATAAAATATCAATGGGGTCAATCAACTATATGTGGCCGAAACACATGTTTCTGTGGTTTCCATCCACGTCGTCAATAGACATATTGTCCGTAGAATGATTTTATTCCCTTTGGGATCCCAAAGGGAATAAAATCATTCTCGGACAATATGCCGAATATATGAATTCCATTATTTATTTATTGTTAATGTTCTCTACTACGAATTGATTCTATGAATGAGACAGGACGTCTCAAATTTAATATAAAGAAGAAGAAGAGAGAGGCATGAGTCAAACTTGCTTTTAATTAAGATTTATTTAAATGTAAAATTATCTGTTCCCACAAAGACTGGAACCCGAGAGCTTTCCGCAACTCACTTCCTCTCCTCCTACGTCGTTTGCACGCCTACTTTTCTTTTCTTTTTCTTGATTATTTTTTAATTCGCCCCCCCCCCTCTCTCTCTCTCTCTCTCTCTCTCTCTCTCTCTCTCTCTCTCTCTCTCTCTCTCTCTCTCTCTCTCTCATACTTTTTGTTGGCATTCCAGGACTTGTGTAAGAATCCCAAGTTTATCTACGGTGAAGCCCGGCGTCATGACCTTGACCAAGGATATCTAGGTATGCGTCTTTTCTCAAATTTGGGGTGAATACTGTTAGTAGTTAACATAACATAACATAACGTAACATATGGTATAGGGCGAAATAGGATAACATCCCTTGAATGCCCTTAATATTAAATTGATTGAAAGATTACAATAATGATACACGTGGTAAAGATAGTATGCGAGAACAACTCACAAACACGGATGGCAAAAACAATAACAAAGGCTTGAGTGACGTCATCTTCGAACTATCTATAACAACTTAAATGTACTCATGTATGTGTGATGTACAAACATATATCTTTAACCTTGACATGCAAAGCACCCCCCCCCCCCACACACACACACACACATACGTTAGCCTCTTACCGTTTGTGTCATTTCAAATCGATCCACTAACGAATATACAGTTCTCCTTGTGATATTAAGCATTCTTGCGACATTGATCACAGACTGTCCACCTTGAAGATGACCAATGGCACGTGCATGTTGTTCTTAACTAAGTCGTGGCATCGCGTAGATTAATGGATGGTATTTTCCATCGAGTTTTCCTGCCTTGAAAATGTTTCAAGAAGACACGGATGGCAAAAAAATATATAATCTACACAATTCCTGTCCAAAGTAGGGGCTAAAAGGTCATTTTAGCACGTGCGCGACGTGGTGAGTGAATTTCAGGTCAAAAACAAAAACATCAACTGTCACTATCAGTACACAGAAAGGCTAATGGTAAACAACTCAGTGGAAAATAATTAGCCTACGCCAACAGATAAAAAAAGTAACGACGGTTTTTAATGTATATACTTTCTTTTGATCGCAAGTATATATATATATATATATATATATATATATATATATATATATATATATATATATATATATATATATATATATAGAGAGAGAGAGAGAGAGAGAGAGAGATAGTTCGAAGATGACGTCACTCCAGCCTTTGTTGTTGTTTTTTGCCATCCGCGTTTATGAGTAATGCTCACTGAACTGTATTAACCTGACTATATATATATATATATATATATATATTATATATATATATATATTATATATATATATATATGATAGTATGCGCTTGGCTAAGAAGCTCATAAAATTGCCATCCCGAAGTATAACGGAACAACACACAAAACTGTGTGTATCCATGAACGTTTATAGTCAGGTTAATACAGTTCAGTGAGCATTATTCATAAACGCGGATGGCAAAAATAACAATAACAAAGACCTGAGTGACGTCATCTTCGAACTATCTATATATAAGCTATTGTACGTGATTCTGTAAACTCTGGCTTCGTAGGCCTTGTAACTCTGAAGGGCAGGTTTTGAGGTTTTGAGGGAAATAAATCATGGGACATGACACAAGTCCTAGAAGTGCATTATGAATCTTTCTACTCTTTGTATCAATTTTATTTATAGGCAACTGTTGGTTCATTGCGGCTTCTGCGTTGTTGGCAACAGAACACAACAAGTTGTTCCAGCGGGTATTGCCCATGGATCAAGGTTTCGAAGAAGGGAGGTATACAGGTAACTAGAAATAAATAAGACTAGGAAGATGATCGTGATGATGATGATGATGGTGATGATGATGATGATGATGATGATGATGATGATGATGATGATGATGATGATGATGATTCCTATGGTAATGTTGATTGTGCTGTTTAGGTAGAAAAAGCACATCAAAACCTAAACATTCCGCTTATTGTGTATGTTCATGATATAATACTACAACACACATATATGATTTTATTGAAACTGAAAGTAGAAATATTCACTTCTTTTCTCATTATTATTATTATTATTATTATTATTATTATTATTATTATTATTATTATTATTATTATTATTATTATTATTATTATTATTACTATTATTATTGTTATTATTATTATTATCATTATTAAAATTATTATTATTATTATTATTATTATTATTATTATTATTATTATTATTATTATTATTATTATTATTATTATTATTGTTGTTATTGGCACCATCATCATCATCATCATCTTCATCATCATATCAACGTTATCATCATCATCACCATCATAATCATCATCATTTATTTATTGTTATTGTTATTACCATTATAATTATTATTGTTTTGTTTTCGTTGTCGTTATCATTAAAATTTACTCCTCTGCCTGTTTATTTGATTATTTTTTAAAAACATATTTTCAGATTAGGGCTATAGTCTGTACTATTTTTTCCAGGCATGTTCCGATTCAACTTTTGGTGGTATGGCAAATGGATAGAGATTATTGTTGACGATTATCTCCCTACAGATGGACACAGTCTCATCTTTTGTAGCAATAAAGAGAGGCCCAATGAGTTTTGGCCTTCATTGCTGGAAAAGGCATATGCAAAGTATGTACTCATTTTATTTCAAAAAATATTTGTCAAAATTAGTGGTTCGAGAATAGACGATAAGTGCAACCATTAAGGCATATCTTTATCTGATCGGTTGATTAAAAAAAAAAAGATTCTTATCAACTTATTACCATCTTGTAATTTACTTTTTGAAAAATCAAATTTTAGACTTGTTTATTGAATAGAAATGTGGAATAGATAAATTTTTTTTTTTAATTTGCCTCTCCCCCCCCCCCACACACACGCACGCGCACACACACACACACACACACACACACACTCACACACACACACACACTCACATACACACTCCTGAAGATAGCGAATGCTTGAAACAAAATTGTAGAAGTTGAACAAAATTCCACTTGAATTATTTTATGTATAGCTCATTTTACCAAAAAGTTGAGTACTGTTTGTGTGTTTTATCCTCTATTTTAACTTTTTAAAATATTATATAAGAAAGAGAAATGGGAGAGGGTTTAGAGAGAGATAGATGGATAGAGGGGAGAGAGAGAGAGAGAGAGAGAGAGAGAGAGAGAGGAGAGAGAGAGAGAGAGAGAGAGAGAGAGAGAGAGAGAGAGAGAGAGATAGAAATTAAAAACATGAGCTTTTATATAGCGCAATATCTTTACAAGGGGTCCCTGACCAACAGCAACACATAACATGTAGGCGAGACATGACGCCTGTTAGGCGATATTACAATTTTTTCGGACAGAGACAACGCTGTTAACGGCCAGGTACTCATTTTACACCTGAGTACAGTGAGAGAATATGAGTAAAGAGTCTTTTCCAAGGACTCAATTATGCGCCGAGCAAGGCTCAAACCCAGGACCTTCCGATCCAAAAGCGCGTGTCATATCACTAGACCACATAGAGAGAGAGAGAGAGAGAGAGAGAGAGAGAGAGAGAGAGAGAGAGAGAGAGAGAGAGAGAGAGATTTTGCATTGTCAATATTCACCTAGCTTTTAATTATTTGCTCTAAACAAATGAAGCAGTGAAAATGATAAGAAGGGGGGGGGGGGGGGGGGGGGGGTCATCATATACTTAAAAAAGCTTCAACACACACATATTTGTCTACAGACTTCACGGTAGCTACGAGGGTTTGGATGGTGGACAAATCCAGGATGCTCTGGTAGACATGTCTGGTGGCATCTCAGAGGTTGTAAATATCACAGAGAAACAGGAAGTTCCCCCTGACCTCTACAACTTGCTGTCAAAGTCTCACAGCATGAAGTCAATGATTGGTGCTTGTATCTATGTGAGTGGAACAAATGACATACATTGTACAAGTGACATAATTTATATTTGTAATTTAAAGGAGATGAAAGTATTGGCTTCCTTGCAATTTTTGAATAGCTGTGCTGCTAATGTTTTTCAACTCATCTGAATCATCTAAACAGTTAAAATTTTATATAGCTTATCTCGAAAGGACTAAAAAGAGCGAGAAACTCATAACCAGCTATGAGATATGTTGTAGTATTAATTAATTTAGTAATTTCACAATAGTTACTGTTATAGCAAAATGAGTCAAACTGACTGGTCGCAAGTTCAGGCCACTATGAATATTGAGTCCTTATTTCTCATTTGCTTACTTTAAGTTATTCGATCCGATAAATAGAATAGATAACTACTATTATATAAAGACAAATTATTAAGTACATTCACAATTTTAGCAAGAATATCATATATTGAACAGAGTGAGGGCTAATCACTCGAGTTTGGTGTGCACGAGTACATGGCTATGAACATTGACATAGTTATATTTAAAGAATGTTTGTCCAAAAAGGGAGCCTTATTGGAAAATTGTACTGAAAAAATACTGTATTATGAAGCACAGTGATGTTGATGAAATATTGGAAGTGGGCTTTTATAACTGCACATGTATGGCCCATCACACCAAAAGCGGGCTGATATATATGCTAATTGAAGACTTGGAACAAGCTTTTGTGGGTTTTTTTTTTGAGAATGGACTATTGTCTTAAACTAATGAAAAATAGATTTTTACAATTCTTGTCGTTTAACTTTAAATACTTATTTTGGCGTCTGGTTTTCCTTGACATAATACCTTTTTTAAATGATTGGTCACACTTTTTATGTTCATTTATTAGCCTTTCCAATGGTATAAAAGAAGAAAAAAAAAGCGAACAATTCTTAAGGATGGTTTGAACTAAGAACACTGAGGTTTTATTGAAATTTATTATTTTTTGCCTGGCTAATTTGCAATGAAATGCATGTGGGGTGAGAAAGTGAGGAGGTAGAAATGGAGACGAGGCCTTGTCTGAAATACTAAAAAAAAACGTGTTCAGCTGTCAGCAGCTAGAAAGGAAGACAATGATGTAGATCCATAGAAATATCGTTGTGCAGATCTGACAGCCTGTACTGTCAGAGGTCATGTGGTCATAGGAAAGTAATTAAGCAAGCATGTGGAATTAGCATTGTCATTTTTATCATCACTGAAGCAAACAAATACAGTTCACTCCCTTTATTCCCACATATTCTGAAAAGGAATTTAATAAGTATTTTAATAAAAGGGAGTGTCTCATTAGGTTATCGTGAAAACGAATTTTCATCTCAGTAAACTAAGTGTATCACATTAGCATAGTTTACCCTTATTTAATGCTTTATTTAGAGTGAACTGTAACATAAAACCGCAAAATTAATATCTGTGCTAATTGAGCGAAAGGTTGACACTGCTTTTTTAGCCATTTACTGACGACATTTTGTGAACCGCTATCACCTCAATGTTTTGAATCTTTATTTTCAGAGACCCAACAATGCCAGACAAGCAGAAATCCTCAAGAACAATGGGTTATATATGGGTCATGCTTATAGTGTAACTGGCATTCATCAGGTAAGCAAACTCAACTTTTTTTTGAGTCTTGATTTACTTTTTAGCTTCGAGTGTCAATGTCTTTGTGGCTTTGACTGGAGAATTCTTCTTGTACCTGTATTATATATTATTGACTATTTAGTCATGATACTCTTGTTGTGGACCAGTTTCAATGTTTTCTCACTTCAAAATTTGCTAAGTCATCTTATTTGCTTAATATTTGGATGATCTTCTTAAAAATTATCTCTGCATGAGTCTTAAATTTAAACTTGACATCAATTGTTATTTCCAGATACTTATATTCTGTCACCACGTCCACTTTTTCATTATGTACGTGAAATGGTAGATGAACGAATTTTAATCTCCTAAAGTCATTAATTTATTTACGTTCAGAGTTAGTTTATTTTTTCACCACACCAAACCGTAAATTTCTGAATTTCTTGAGAATATGATGCTTCTTTTATCTTCCTTCATTTTTTTTACATTGCGCAATTTTACTTTCACTCAGATACCCACAGGAAGGGGTGTGGTCAATTTATTACGTCTCAGAAACCCTTGGGGCCGAGGAGAGTGGAAAGGTCCTTGGTCAGACAAGTAAGACTACTGGCAGAGAGAGAGAGAGAGAGAGAGAGAGAGAGAGAGAAAGAGAGAGCGAGCGAGAGAGAGAGAGAGAGAGAGAGAGAGAGAGAGAGAGAGAGAGAGAGAGAGAGAGAGAGAGAGAGAGAGTAATGAAGTAATACTATTCCTTCCTGCCATTGAGACACATATGGTATCTCTACTGTAGCTAGCTCTGGGCCTCACTATAGATTGAAAACAAATTTTAAGATTCTGATTGATAGTTTTCCCCGAGTTTTCAATAAGAAAATTAAGGATAGGATATCTAACCCCCCCCCCCCCCCCCCCTTGAGGAGTTGTTTTAAAGGGTCGGCACATTATTGTTAAATTAAAAATATACAAAATATAATATCATATAGACAACCTGCCTTACATGTTTTAATTTTTTTTTTCATTTTCATTTTATTGTTTTATTTTTTCTTGACTGGAGGTATTCTCCAAATATAAAATTAAAATATGTCTTGATTTCAGTTCCCCAGAGATGAATTATTTAGCCCCAGAGCTTCGAGATCAGCTCCGATTTACTAGAAAAGAGGATGGGGAGTTTTGGTAGGTAAATTAATGGTTCCAAAAACAATATAATTATAAGATTATTGGTTTCTCAATGGACTGATACTTTGAAGCCATTGCATGCAACACCAATACCCAAATCTAATCTAAAACAAAAACAAATAACAAAAGAAAACAACAAAAAGTTAAACACTCACACATACACAGAGAGACACACAAATACACACACACACTCACACACACACACACACACACACACACACACACACACTATATATATATATATATATATATATATATATATATATATATATATATATATATATATATATATATATATATATACTTTGAACCTATTTTTATAAAAATCCCTTTCTGCTAAATTAAGAAGCTCTATTTCATGTTCTAATTAGTTATTTACTTTGAAAGACCTAATATTAATTTCACCACCTCTCATTCTCATCCCACAGTTACCATCTTTTGTTATCT
The DNA here is from genome assembly GCF_034508935.2 of Berghia stephanieae. Taxonomy (NCBI): domain Eukaryota; kingdom Metazoa; phylum Mollusca; class Gastropoda; order Nudibranchia; family Aeolidiidae; genus Berghia; species Berghia stephanieae. Next base: position 16,207,169 of record NC_088364.1, read on the forward strand.
TTTCACAATATGAGTTTCCGTGTATAGCCTCGTCATCATCATATCTACTATCCAGCTTTATTTGTATATTTATCAACACTCCTTATCATTTTATTTTGATTTCATATCAGGATGAGTTATGAAGACTTTGTGTTTGAGTTTGATGCTCTTCAACTCTGCCATCTACAACCGGATTCTTTCTTGTCTGAGATAGCTGACGATGAGGTATGTCAGAGGAAGTTGGTATGCATTTAAGATCTTTAACGCTTTTTTAGTAAATGTAAATTACTGTAGATCATAATTGCCCTTATAATAGAATTGGTTATAATATGCTGCAGATCTAACAGTAATGATTTTAAGGATAAACCGTGTTCAGTATAATACTCAAAGTGTTTCATCAATTGGTACAACATGCTTTTTAAAAATTATTATTAATTTCATATTTCAGAGTAAATTCACAATTAACATAAGGACATATTTGTTCTTTTATCCTTTGGCTCATTTTATTTCCATTTTTAAGATCTCATTTCTATCAACTCAATCGCAACCCTTTTCCTCCCATTTAAATCGTCAATTGAAACTGCTAGCATGATGGAAGGGCCTATGAACCCCAGAAACAAATGTGGAATGTAACAGTCTACCATGATGCCTGGATCCGAGGAGTCACTGCTGGTGGCTGTGGCAATGCTCCACATGAACGTGAGTCTTGTCAGGGGACGGATAGTGTTTGCTAGTATAATTAAAGAATATGCAATCTTATCTCCATAAACGGTAATTATATTATTTGGAAACATGTATAATAATAAAATGGCTCAGATTTTTTTTTTCTTTTGATGTTTAAAAAAATGTACTCTTCAATGAAGGAATTCATTTAGTCTGGACCCAAACATATCTAATTTTTGAACAAGTTTTTAAAAATAAAATATTGAAATTATGCTTCCATAATCAGGTTTGTATATCTATCGAAAATCTACCCAGGCCCCATATCCAATAAAACGTCTTACATTAGAAGAGAGGTTAAGCCATAAAGCAAGTGATAACTATGACTATAAACAGATCAGTGTAGAAAAATTAGCACTTCGTTTGTCAAAGAGTAATTTCATAATCCTAATGTAGCAATATTCCCCGACCTCTCGCCCTGCCCCCACCCCCCCCCCCCCCCCCCCCCCCCCCCCCCCCCCCCCCCCAAAAAAAAAGAAAAAAAAAAAAAAAACAAATAGAAAAAAAAAAAAAAAAAAAAACCCAAATTCAAGAAGCTTACATCTTTATTGTGTGCATTTGGGTTTACAATTCTCTGTGCCTTAAAAATTCTGTTCTCCCGACAAATTGGTGACTGTTTATCATGTCTACTGATTTCACTTTCACAAAATTCAATGGAATCTATTTAAGAGAAGTAGTCCTTGACTCATGGATAGAGTTACTTGTCATGAAATAGTACCTACATGAGCTTAAACCATAGATATCTACAATGCATGCCCACCAGCCGAACTTATTGACCTTCTAGATCAGATGCATTTTTCACAATGTCTTGACCCAGCCAAACAAGTTTTAAAATAGATGGCGTTGTGAAATATAAGCGCGTAATTTCAGGGCCACCTGAAGTGATTGGTAGGCGTAGTTTGAACTCATTCCACCACCTATTAGATTACAAATATAATATCCTTACATTAATCAAATGTTATATTCTTGTTGTTGACTAACACTCCTTCTGGGCCGTAAGACCCACAGAGCTGTAAGCTGTAGTTTATCTCAGATGTTGTAGCATAAAGCAGACATTAACAATAATTGCTTGTTACTCTCTGCTTGCGATGCTCGTCTACTACAAAGAACTTTCTTCCTCCTTTCAAAGATAGACTTACCCAATCACTTTTGGGTAGACAGAGGGATCTGAATGATAACCAATTTTACCAAGTTTCAAAATGGTCACTTTGTTTGTAGTTTAACCCAGCCATGGCCATGTGATACTTTCAATTGCAGGCCTGTACTGGAAGAATCCCCAGTTCTTCGTTACTTTAGATATTCCTGACTCGGTACTGGGCAAGGGAGATGACTGCACTCTTATTGTGTCCTTGATGGAGAAAGAGAAATCTGCTCAAGTGTCGGGGAAGGTGGCTGTTGGTTTTGATGTCTACAAGGTGGGATAAGAATGAATTACATGTATAAGAATGTATTTAAAGGCAAAGTAGCTAAGTCAAAATAGTAATCTGGCCCATTCCTTTGTTAATAAATAAGATGTAGCAATTTAGTCTAGCCCAAAACAATTCAGTCTAATGTTAAGTTTTAACAAGTCATAGTCCCCCATTTATTTTATTTAATTTTTATTTTTCCTCATATTGACAATCTTCCCCAGTTGAAAAATAACTACCGCAAACCACTAAGTGATTCAAGAGCTCCAAGAGATGCATTGTTGTTAACACGTCGATCTGGTCAGTATGTATACTACAGGGAAGTTACAAAACGTTTTGAGTTAGACCCAGGTACCTATGTCATTATTCCGAGCACATTTCACCCACATGAAGAAGCTGAATTCTTGATAAGGATATTCACCGAGAGGAGAGTTGATAGCGGGTGAGTTTTTGCAACAATTCTTCAAAACTATAATGCAGTGAAGATTACCTTGTATGTTGCCTATGTGAATAAGTTCCCTTTTACCTTGCAGTAAAAGATTACATGCACATAATGATTCAACAGTTCAAGACTGTATAGTGCATGAGGGTTATTTCAAAAAATAATTCAGGTTTTAAAATTGCTTGCAGCTTAACAGGCAAAATCAAAATACAAAAATGAGACAATGAGACAACCTCTCTGAAATGCAAGAAGTCGAGGACTTTGACACTTCTTTGGAGGAATTTTCCATTTTGAACATTTTAAGCTGCAGCTCAATCAAATTTTCTAAAAACTACTTTTTTCTTGCATATTTCAGCATAAGGTCCATGCAGGATGTGCTTTGCAAAGCTCTCAAAGACTTTACTTTATGCTAATGGTCTGTAAATGCTGACACACAAAAATAAAATGCATTTTCTTTGAACCAATTACAAATATTGTTTGATAGCGAGCTAATTTTTATGAGATTTGCGTGGGTATAAAGTTGCTAGTTTCAACAAAACAATGCCATATAGAATATTTAACATTACATTAAAAGATTTGTAAAGCTTGTCTATATATGTTACATAACAAATGTGCCATTATAAAAGGCATTTAAAAGATAAATCCTTTATTCAGCCTTGATTGAGATAAGATAAGAATAAATTTCCAAAAAAGTATGAAACAATATTTTTCGTTATGCTCCTTCACATTATATCGAGTACAACGAGATAATAAATAAATAAATGAATAAAAAGATAAATAAATAAATAAATAAAATAAATATTATATATATTCATCTTTCATGTCTGGCAGTATCTGTGTTTTTAAACAATAATTTATTTCCAATCACAAATCACTCTGAGGTTTTTTAACAATTTTAATTCTTTGCCAAGTCATCTCTTGAAAATTATCAACTCCGGATATATATATATATATAAAGTAAGCATCCACTATTATTCTAGATGAAATTGGTCACCAGAGAAACGTGTTCAAATCTCATAGTTAAAGTAAAGAAAAAAGATTCAGCCGGTAACTCAAAAAGCTAGTTGCATCAGCTGATGGTTGTCTTATACAGGTTAGATTGTATGAATTGTGTGATCAATTATTCATTTTGAGTTTAGCGCATATTTTTATGACCAAACTTCTTCATCAGGGCACCTGATCTTTTTGGGTAAGACCTCAACCCGACAATATTGTATATTTGCAAGTAGCAGCTTGTTTCCGGGGGCAGGATTTTTTTTAAATGCCTCTTTTTTCATCTTGTTCAAACATTTTAGAGCATGCCAATCTTTTATATATCCGCGACTTTCAGCTATTCTGTATGGCATGTGAGAAAGAAACTGTATATATCAGAAAATATGTATTGGAAAAGCAAGCACTGATTATACTGGCATTCGGAAAGATAAGGATTCAACAAGTCTATTCAAATGTGACATATAAACGAAGAGAAAAAGCAAGAGAATTGGTGGAAGGGGGGTTTGAATCTACCTCAAACCCAACATTTAAAAAGTATCTTGTCGAAACGCATGTCCTTAAATAACTACTGTACTTTTATTGGATGTGTTAGATGTCTTTGCTTTCTTTGCTCTTT
>NC_088364.1:16216324-16236324 GCF_034508935.2 Berghia stephanieae
AGGAGGACAGATCTGGATATTTGTCTTTGGACGAGGCAAAAAGAGCCTGGAAGGAAATCAGGGCCTATAGAGTAAATCACATCGATCAGTTACTTACTTTCTGTCACTATTAATTTTTTAATAAATTGAGTCCTAGTCACTCATTTGACAGAGCAGTCACTTACTGAAAACAACTAAGCTCTATCAAAAAGATGGAGAATTCATTGCTTGGTTTTCAACACACCATTGTATTTTTTAATTTTGAGGATTCAACGAGATCACTGACTTAATAAGGAGAATAGAAATCTTGTTACATAATATTTTAATTAAAAGAGTTTAAAATGATCCAAGGTAAACAAAGAATGAAATTGTTTTTAAAAAATAAATGTAAAATTGTACAACAAATAGAACATGACTTCTTTTAAACCAAGCAATAACCATAAAAAGAGAAAGCTTCTTTTGTGTAACCAAGTACCGTAAAACTCCTACAAACAAACATTCAATATAGCTCTCATATAATAAACATTTTAATTATAATATATTTTTGTCATATCCAAAATTTTACAACCAGATTAGATTGTATTAAATGCCATTCCTCATTTATTAGTAAATGGCAAAGTAGCCTTATCAAGTGAATATGTTATTACAATATCATATCCAAAGTATATTGTCAGTGGCCGAACCATATCTCATTTTTTAAATAAAATAAAGCCATATTGAGCAATGTTAGTTACTGAATGGGTGACAATGATTTCAAAACTCTGAGATGGTATAAATGAGAAAGGAATTTTCCACACATTGTCTTATCCAACCTAGATGTGAATAAGTACCTGGCTTTGGACAGTGACGGTTATTGTAAGAGTGCGAGTGCAAAAAGGTTGCCTAGCAGGAAATACTGCCATTTAAAATAAAAATTTGGTCCATAATGGGTGCTTAGGAAATAATTAAAGCGTGTGAAGCATATATTCACAGTTTCAAGTCGTTGGCATATGAATGTGTTTATATGTTTATTAGATATGTCTTTTATGTGATAGATTCAATGTTTTTAATGTATATTTTAATATTTCAAAAAGTACAATCTTTTTTGTGATAGATTCAATGTTTTTAATATATATTTTAATATTTAAAAAAGTACAATCTTTTATGTGATAGATTCAATGTTTTTAATATATATTTTAATATTTTTAAAAAGTACAATCTTTTATGTGATAGATGCAATGTTATTAATATAAATTTTAATGTAAAAAAATACAATATAAACGGAACTATTCTTTTGTTTAACAAGCTACAACAAACTATATTGACTCTCTGTAAAATAGACATGGGATCATGACCCACTTGAGTTTCAGGTAGGTTTTGGAGAATGTGTATTATGCACTTAGTCAGTTGTCAATACATTCCATATTGTGGTCGGCATGTCTAAATTGTCTTCTTATCTCTCTCCAGGAAGTGTTCAAGCAATTTGATGCTGATGGCTCTGGCAGAATAGACACATATGAACTTGCCACAGTTTTCTCAAAATTAGGTAAGATTCGTCGTAATTATATATATTGGAAAAGGCTTTCTTTTGATGTAAAATAACCAAAAATATATAAATTGATAAATTAAAAAAAAAAAAGAAGAAAAAATATTAACTTTAATGGCTTCAAGAATGCCACAGATAAATAATTCAATTCTGTCTGTTACTATTATTATTTTGGTGAAACTCTTGACGTCTTTATTGTTTTATATTCTGTCAGTCGAAAAGGTTTACATTATTTATGAATTCACTCAAGTTCAAATAATGGTTAGTACTTTGTAGTTTTTTTTGTCTCTTGCAATTAAATTATGTAATAATTCTGCACTGGATTGTAATCCTAACATCTTGTTGAATCATTAAATATTCAGACACTTTACTTGTAACTAATTATGTTTGAGATTTTCATTAGACATCATCAGCAATTAAACCGAATACTAAAAGGTAAACCTTTAAATTATAAGTACTTCAAATGAGATATCTGTATCTGTAAATCAAATGTGTTCCGTTCGCTCTATGCTTAAAAAGTCACACAAATTATTAAGTCATACAAGATCTGACCTTCAGTTTGGGATATTAAACAGGTGTAGTATAATTTGTATATTAAATGTCTTTCTTGATCTAGGATTTCCAATGACTAAGCCAGTCCTGACATCTATCGTCAGACGATATGGAAGCAGGGACAATCTTATCACCCTAACTGATTTCATCACTGTGATCTGTAAATTGACTACACTCTATGGTAAGAGCAGTCCCATGTTTCATTGGCCACTCACTGTAAGAGATGGGATGGAAGGGGGAGGGGGTGCTTTCTTGTTTCGCCCATAACCAAATCCTTATATTCAATGCTTAGATCAAATGAAACTTCTTACTTGATTAGGAAAAGGCAGCTAAATTATACTTTTTAAAAACCCAAACTATCTCGCATTGCAAATATCCTGAGATTTAACAAAAACTTACCTTCAATGCCCCAATGATCTTATTTTGTTCACGAGCAATTTGAGAGAAATAATTACACTTAAAGTACCACGGATCATGCGTCATTTATCAAGCAATATTACAGATTTTATTTGGTCTAAACCATGTGCTGATCAAATTGTTTTGCATAAATCAAAATCAATTCTTTTAGAATTTACCGTTCATGTGATATTAGGTGATAAGTGATATGTGATGTGTGGTTCTAATTATGCAACTAGATAACTCTCTTATGCGTTTATAACGTTATTGATAATACTCAGACAAAACTTTACTTTCAAAGAATACATATTCAATACCATTTTTGCTTTCTCTTGCAGCTGTGTTCCACCAACAGCAAAGAAAAAATGGACAATCTGAAGACACGGCAGAGTTTAGTTTGATGGAGGTAAATGAAATTATATATATATATATCTTAGACATAGAATTAAACGAATGAGAATACGTACGAAGCCTAAAAAGTGTCCACCAATGAAAGCATTCAGCGCCATTTTGTTGTTGGCTGAGAATGTAGTAATTACCATTCATTCGGTATCTATGTCAACATAACGACACAAGAAAAACAACAAACAATATCAAAATCCACAATAAAATGTTTCAGAACTGTTGCGTATATTTATGGCACAACGAAGCTGTCAAAAAATGAAGTTAGAGAATGTGTGTAATCATGTATTATAATAACCTGTAATGTGTTTTCCAACCACCACATCATCTACTACTACAACCACCACCACAATATCATCACTAACACCACTACTACAACCACCAGCCCCACATCATTATCACTACCACTACTACTACACCACCACCAGCACATCATCATCACTACCACTACTACAATCACCACAACCACATCGTCATCACTACCACTACTACTGCAACCACCACCACCATATCATCATCATTACCACTACTACCACAACCACCACCACCACTACTACTACAACCACCACCACATCACTACCTCAACTACTACAACCACCACCACAATAGCATCACTACCACTACTACTACAACCACCACAACCACATCGTCATCACGACCACTACTACTACAACCACCACCATATCATTACCATTACCACTACTACTACAACCACCACTACCACCATATCATTACCATTACCACTACTACTACAACCACCACAACCACATCGTCATCACTACCACTACTACTGCAACCACCACTACCACCATATCATCACCATTACAACTACTACTACAACCACCACAACCACATCATCATCACTACCACTACTACTACAACCACTACCACATCATCATCACTATCACTACTACTACAACTACAACCACCACCACATTATCATCACTACCACTACTACTACTGCAACCACCACCACCATATCATCATCATTGAAATATTTTTTTTTTTTTTAAATTGAGCTTTATATAGTGCAATATCTACTAAATGTGCTCAAAGCGCTTTACAAGGGGTCCCTGGTCAACATTTAACATGTAGGACGGGACATGACGCCTGTTAGGCGATATTACAATTTTTCGGACAAAGACAACTCTGTTAACAGCCAGGTACTCATTTTACACCTGAGTACGGTGAGAGAATGTGAGTAAAGAGCCTTTTCCAAGGACTCAACTATGCGCCGAGCGCGAGGCTCGAACCCAGGACCTTCCGATCCGGAAGCGAGTGTCATACTACTAGACCACATAGCCGCATCATTACCACTACTACTACAAACACCACCACCACATCATCATCACGACCACTACTACTACTACAACCACCACCACCACCATATCATTACCATTACCACTACTACTACAACCACCACCACATCATCATCACTACCACTACTACTACAACTACAATCATCACCACCACCACATCATCATCACTATTACTACTACAACTACAACCACCACCAACACCACATCACCTCACTAACACTCAGTACTACAATCACTACCATTAGGTTTTGGAGCTTTACTTCATTTGAAATAAGGAAACTTCGGAATTGTATTTGCATTGTGTTTATATATCATAATATAATTCTAATCAGTTATCTATTTAGAACTAGATACTATACAATATGTATGCCAAATACCACCCCAATTCCCCTTTCTTGTGTGCGGGGAATTCCTCTTTCGGCATTGAAATTGAGTGTGAGAGAGTCATCACTACACACATAAACAACAGAAACAATTTAAAAACAAGACTATGACACGCAACCACTCACACACGAGGCTATACTATTTATCCTTTTCTCTATATAGAATAGGACAAGACAAACAATAGCTTGACTCTCGCTACACTTTGCATTGATGTTTGTCGTCTCACGAGTTCAACTCTCGGTCGACCTGTCAATATTCCTTTTTGCCTCGGACGTAATCATTAATAGAATGTTGTGTGGTTTTGACCGTGAAGAAAACCTTAAGAAGTCACATTTATATAATTTTAGAGAGATCGTTTTGAATAATTTTGAGTTAAACGAGCGAGCAGCAACTTGTTTTCATGAACGGCCGATCAGCGCTTGTTTACTATAGTAACGCGATTCCCAGCCAACATCAAAATGGCGGATATTTTTCTCATCGAGGCCACTGGTTGGTTAGCCAATAAGAGCACCGTACGGTTTCCATTGCGTAAATTCCTTGATCTTAGATCTAGTAGAAATTATTATTATTATTATTATTATTATTATTATTATTATTATTATTATTATTATTATTATTATTATTATTATTATTATTATTATTATTATTATTATTATTATTATTATTATTATTATTATTATTATTATTATATTTTTTTATTTTTTTTAAATTTTTTAATATTATTATTATTATTATTATTATTATTATTATTATTATTATTATTATTATTATTATTATTATTATTATTATTATTATTATTATTATTATTGTTATTGTTATATGATATTGCGCCAGTATCCACAAAGATAATTTTTGGTATCACGACTAAATAATCACTACAACAGTCAAACACATTATTTTGTTCAAATTTCACATAAAATCAGAAGCAGGATGAAAAAGATTGGTTGTTAGATGCTGTTTGAAAACTGACAGATTTTCACATTGTCGGGATTTTGGTGTTGAAGGATTCTGTACGATTTGAGCCGAAAATGAAAACCTCACTCAACAAAATCTGTTCTTGTGATGTTTTTTTTCTCAATCAGCAAAGAGCTGGCAGATCATATTATTTTATTGCAGTAGATGGGCATCATATCCTTAGGATAGCAAGCAATTGTTACCATCCACATAAAGCTACAGAGACTGAGGGCTACTTTATATCATTTGAGCATTCTTTTTTTTTTTTTGCCATCCGAATAGTGGGTTATATTATTATTATTATTTTATTATTATTATTATTATTATTATTATTATTATTATTATTATTATATTATTATTATTATTATTATTATATATATTATTATTATTATTATTATTATTATTATTATTATTATTATTATTATTATTATTATTATTATTATTATTATTATATTAATATTAATATCATCATCATTCATCATCATCATATCATATATTATATTATTATTATTATTATTATTATTATTATTATTATTATTATTTTAATTATTATTATTATTATTATTATTATTATTATTATTATTATTATTATTATTATGTTGTTGTTATTATTATTATTATTATTATTATTATTTATTATTATTATTATTTTATATTATTATTATTATTATTATTATTATTATTATTATTATCATATTATTATTATTATTATTATTATTATTATTATTTATTATTATTATTATTATTATTATTACTACTACTACTGTTATTATTATTATGATTATTATTATTATTATTATTATTATTATTATTATTATTATTATTATTATTATTATTATTTTTATTATTATTATATTATTATTATTATATTATTATTATTATTATTATTATATTATTATTATTATTATTATTATCGTCATCATCATCATCATCATTCGATAATTATTATTATTATTATTATCATTATCATTATCATTATTATTATTATTATTATTATTATCATCATCATCACGTCACCAACATTTTTATTTAATTCCTAAAAATAACACAAGGTGTTTATAAAAGTTTTCCTTTTTTATCCTAACCCACCTCCCCACCCAATAGTTTCTTAAAACGACGATATACATGTGAAGAGACACAGTTTTTGATGACGTAGAATTGCTCCCAGCAGATGTGCATTTTATTCTGTGCTTGGTAAATACCAATGGAATTGGACATTTCTAAAGTGCATTTCAAGACACCACTCAGTATGCAATATAAGTAATTCGTATTTTTTGTTTACTTTGCAATATATAAAATATATAGAATAAATAAATGTTATTCACTCATCTAGAAACTATGTCTGCAAATGTGAGATCCAGGAATAAATGATTTTCGAGAATTAAAATAAAAATATGTATCTACAAAAGCTGAACAAGATTAAAAGCATGACAGGTTTGATGATTGTCAATCTGAAATCTCTAACGTAGGACTTGTATAATATTGTGACCCTATGCCCCCGCCCCTCCCCTACCTCTCCCCGGTTTTTATCAAGCATGGTGTTGATGACACTCATTTCTATTGTTTTACATTTTATTGAGTTTTGCGCAATTGGAATGTATTCAGTTCCATTCCATTTTAGAAAAGAGTCATTAAATTCTTTTTTTTTTTTTAAATTCTGTGATGATCAAATTTGTGTTCGAAGAGTAACATATATTAAAAGATATAAACATTAGATAACATAAAGAAACAATATTTAAAATATCGTTGATGAGTAGTCTTGTAAATAGCAAAAGTAATTTGTATAGCTGGAAATCATGTTATTGGATGTTCTAGTGGAATTGAGGCCTAAATCATAACATGTCTTCATTGTCAGTAAACAAAAAAACCCAATACAATAAGTAAAATAAAAACGAAAATAAACAAACAAACCTACAGATTAAAAAAAAAAACAAACAAACAAAAAACAAAAACCATCACAAAACTGTAAACGTTGTCTCAGAGATCAATATCATGTTGCTCTTTATGATAACACGTTCTTAATTTGTAAGCAGTACATATTTATATGGCTACCAAGAACAGATAAATGTTTGATTAACCATTCATTGAAAAATATCAAAATAAAATAACAGTCCTCATAGATTATTTTCTTATGGAAATTTGTCTTCTTTAGGTTGTATTTTAAGGGAATGCTGAATTAATAGCCTTCAGATTCAGTTCAGCGTCAAGGGCGTAATAAGCAGAGCAGGAGTTCATGCTTTGAATAAAAATACTACATACAGAATCTTATCATTTCAATTTTAAACCCGATTTTAAGCAAGTTACAATTATAATTTGACACCAGTACATCACTGATACCATTAAACAAATCATTCATCTTTGTACAATACAAACGTTACTATTGATCTATGCAGTGCCACACAACCCAGCTGCAATACAGTGATAATCAGTGGCGATAAAGACTAAATGAAAATAATCTATGAAAAGACAAAAGGTTAGATTGTTTTTATTAATTTTAAACTCACTTCTGCTGGAGCTGTTTTCATGAACGTGAACTAGCGCTTAGTCTCTGACTAACTCTGACTTTAGTCAATGAGTTGAAAAAATTGGATTTCATGTGAGCTAAGCAAGTCTGAGACTAAATCACGCGACCTTCGGACTAAGTTTGGCCAAGTTTTAGGTATTTGCTGAGGCAAGACATCGTGCTTTTGTCTAAGACTAGTTACTATGAGACGTCATAGCATCAACAAGATGGCCGCTGTTTTTAGATTGAGTGCGCTTTGATTCGGAAAGAAAATACATTGGTTTTGAATGATAGAGGCAAAAAGTGTAATGTTGCCATTGACACTGGCTTTAAAAAACTGTATGATAAGTGCAGATCATTGAAAGTACATATTTTTGTGAGTAAAAACGTAAAAAAAATCTGAATCATGATTCAAGAGTGAAAGTGAAAGAGAAAGTCCGAAATCAAAGGGTTTGCGTCAAAGAACAACCCCTCCAAAATTGATCAGAAAGTATAGTGGAGATAAAAGTTATTCTGTTGGCATTGCAACTGACTGAAATAATGTGATTAATCAGAACACACTTTCTCATTTGTTTGTTTATTTGTTTGTTTTTTTTTTTGTTTGTTTTTTCAATTTCATTGACTTTCAATCTCCGTGCACGTCAGTCTTAATGAAACTGCCATTGGCCTAAATATAGAATTGACAGTCGACGATGGACATCATTGCAGTCTACAACAGTCGACAGTCAATATCACGTGTGTTGCTAATTTCCTTTTTGGAAATCTTTTGCGTTGTAAGTATGAAGGCGAGTATATCTTACCGACCATCGTGTACTAGAGAGGTGATGTTACCCGCACAAAATAGTCGAATTAGTCACCGTCCTTAAAACGACCACTTCTAGGCAAGAGACTAGCTAGTCCAAGACAAGAAAGCTTTCATGAAATCCGATTTTTTTAGACACTTGCTTTGCTTGGGCTTAAGACTAGCTAGTCATTTACTAGACTAGTAATTTACTAAATCTAGTAGTAGTAGTAGCGTATCGTTACACCTCCACATGTATTTCGTCAACCCAGCTTCTAAAGTCTTCCTCCGCCCTAAGGATGGTTTCGTAGCCACCTTCAAGTTTAGTGACTGGACAGTGGAGGACGATGTGATCGCTGGTCTCTGGGGCTGCCTGACATTTCTGGCAGGTATCACTGTTTCCAAGTTTCCATCTGCACATATTTGATGCAGTTCTGCCATGTCCAGTTAAGAGGCGTTATGAGGAAATCCAGTATTTCCTGGCGTTATTGAATGCAGGCACTCTTTTGGTTGGATCTTTAATGATGTTTCCTCCTTTTGGTATTTCCCTTTTCCACATTTCTCTCCAGTTTTCCTCCACACTGAAGTCTACCATTTTTGTTAGGTTGAAAGGTCTTCTCGATTTAAGTCTAGTTGTTGAAGGTGCCCCCTTTACGATTGATTTTATAGGAGTGTTGTCTGTGGCTTCGTCAATTCTTGCATGCACTAAATCTAGTCATCGTTCATGAAAACAGGTCCTGATAATCTGATAGAGCTTATCACCGTACAATATTTAAAACGAAAATAACTTTGCTTTTTGTTTATTGCTTACATAAACTAAAAATTTAAGTAAAATAAAGAGCAAGTCTATGGTGTAAAAAAACTGTACATTGAACTGTTGCCCTGTTCAAAGCCTGCAAATACATTGTGTGGCACTGTGAAACCCAGTTTGTTATTATTTTTAATTTGTCTAAGGCCGGGATGCAACTCAATTATAATGGATAGTTGTACTGATTTATGATTTTAGGATTTTTAGTCACTAAAATCTTAAACCAAATAAGATAATCAAGTCCCTTGAGTTTTGTTTAAATCGTTTGTTTTTTTAACCCTGATTTCAAATACATCAGAGATTATCAAAGCTGTCATTGATAAGTAAAATTTAAAATGAATTAGTCAAATTATTCACAGATAATTTCAACGCCTCCTTTGTCATGTATCCTAAATTGTATGTGTTCCTATTATATAAGATTATAATTTACTGTGAAAAAGGACAATTTGGTCAGCAAACTAGGCGCTGTTTCTGCAGCCCTGCATTTTAATATTTAATCTAATTGTGAGTCCATGGCATGATGGCAATATAGGGATAGCAATTTTTAAATATATAATATGCATGTATTCAAATGGAATGACTGATCTGGATTGTTTATATATTAAGTGTATATATAAAAGCCTTGAAATACTAATAGTGCTCAATTTTTATATAAAAGGAGCTGTGAATAAAAACATTCAAGAGTAATTTACCAAAATGAAACAATACAGAAGGTTGAAATGTTGTTTCAAAATGGAAATGCCAAGTAAATTTCTTTACTCCTTAAAAAGATACTCTTGTAATTGTTGAAACTATTTTGACAGCAATGGCTGTGGTTTTAATAGCAAATTTTCTTATTTTAAAGTTAAATAAGAGTAGTATACCATCATCATCATCACCATCATCACCATCATCATCATCATCATCATCATCATCATCATCATCATTATCATCATAATCATCATAATCATCAACATCAATATAACGCCGTCATCATCATTAAGGGGTCTTTCCTTTTCACTCATTGAAAAGTTATCAAATTTAATAATTTTAACACTCACCAATTTTTCCATTGTATTTTGTGACTTTTGTGATTAATTCATTCATAGTATTTTTACAAGATTTTATCAGATTTTTTTTTTACATTCCATGTGTATACTCAATATGTATACAACGTTATTCCTATGTTGGCATTCTAGCATTCAGTATTTTATTCCGGATAATGAATGAATAGAAAGACATCAACCTAATAGTTGGTTGGCAAATTGTTATATGCAAGCGACAAGCTGAAATCAGTTATGAAATTCCAAGCTATTGCCATGTAAATGTGGATAATATAAGTCCGATTCAAATATATATTTTTTTAATTTAGTCAGTTTTGTATTTTTTTTTTCTTGGTCTACCTAAGGTCTCGAGATAATAAATGCGACTTGTGTCTCCATCTGTTTTTATGTCGATGTGGGGTAGATATAAACGATGAATACTCAATTATGATTTTTGTCGTTGTTTTTATTTTTGATTTTTTGTTGTTTTTCTTATTTAGGAAAATATATACAATATGCAATATGCAAACACATTTATTTTATGTTTAATAAATTTTGACTGTCTATTTAATGTTCATCATCTTCTGATTCATCATCTAAATAATTACTCGACGTTCACTTATTTGTAGGTCTGATAACCCAAAATTATATGGTCCCACTATTGTAATAGAACTACTCTCAAGCCGACGCAAATAATTGTCCATTGCAACAGTGTTAAATCAGGCCCATGATTGCGTTCGGTTACCAGACCTGCAAATATGTGCACCTAGACATAGACCTAGACCCTTCATGATATCAGTTGGAAGTTGTGGACCACATATATCAGATCCTAATTTGATTTACTGAAATTATTTATTAAATAGATTGTTTTATCTCTATTTTGTTGTTGTTGTTGTTGTTGTTGATGTTGTTGTTTTTGTTGTTGTTATTGTTCGGTGCCTCCTTGTCTTTTTTTTTTTTAGTTAATCACCTGTGTTCGTTGTGGTTTTTTGATTGTTTAACATTCCATACAATTTCCTATTTTTAATGCTGAATATAGAATAAATAATTGTTTTCGATATGTAAACATTTTAAAGCTGAGTAATGTCAACATCCTCTATTAAGATTTTAAAAGGATTTCTTTGTTGGCAATATCATGTTATTTATTTTATCAGGTTCATTACACATTTTCATTAAGATTCAATTTATTAATGTATTCATGTAGGCATTAAGATATCGTAAATTATCATTTAAAAGCCTGTAAAGAAATAAACTTGAAACTTTACTCTTCTATTCTTTTGTTGCTTTGGCTCTTTGTTATGCATTGAATTTAAATAAAATAGGTAGAGCTATAAGACCTATGGCGCCCACAGCCTTCTATTTCGCAAAAAACACTGTATATCCACAAGAAATTATCATAGCAGTAAGTTCACAACCCAACACATAGAACCAACAAATATTAAAACAGTTTCTTCCCAAGAACTGTCAAGGAATGGAACACTCTCCCACCAGAAATCCTAGATATTACCAACAACAACAAATTTGGTCAACTATTAAACATTTATCTTTCAACTCAGTAACACAATAATGGAGAAAGCCACCACATAATTGTATAAAATCTGCAGTGATGGGCAATCCGCCTTTTGCAGATAAAGACGTTGAACTTGAACTGTGTGGTGCTGTAAATTATCTATGTTTCTAAAGCGTCAGACAGGAGCTGTTGCTTGCCACAAATAGAGTACAGTGGTAGTCTATCATAATGTACTTTCGACAGACATTACTACCCAATCATTGCTGGCTGGCATTGAGTTCAGCATTCCTCTAAACTTGAACCTATTTTTTTTTGTTTGTTGTGTGTTTTATCTAAACTTTCATAATCCCATTTTTATTCAGTTATCTATTATTTGTTTATATATTATACACATACACACACACACACACACACAATATATATATATATATATATATATATATATATATATATATATATATATATATTGTGTGTGTATGTGTTGTGTATAATAATATTATGTATATATATTATTTCCACCTCATTGTTTTTTCCTCCTACAACGCGGTTTCCTCAAACTTAAAACATTAAAGGATAAATACCCCCCCCCACCCCCCCATCCCGCCCTAATACTATTCCCCTATTATCATCATCATCAGCATCATCACCATCATCATCGTCATCATCAGCAGCAAGTGTGTTAGATTTATTTCAACACAATTTCTCATAAATAAGCCATACTGTTTTGCAATCCGTCAAAATTGGCATTTGAAGTCAAAGGAAAAATTCTCGTTTTATTTTTGTCGACAAGTGTTACATTGGTCATAAAATTAACTCCCGACTTGTCAAAAATTCTAAAACCCGAGACCTTTTTAAAATAAAAATAATGGGGTGGGTCATTTTGGTCGATGGAAACAAAATGTAAAAAGTCATTTTGTCAAAGCGTGGTAATGTTGATTTTCAACGATGACATGATATAAAGCGAGTTGTGTTGTTGGCGTCGAGTTATGGGTTGAGAAACAAAATCAATATTTTCTAGGCTGCAATAAAACATAAATGAATTATTTCACTCCGACTGTTCTGTCATAGTTCGTGTCAAAGTACGTGATCACACATTTCATTCATTTTTCTCAAACCGTGTTATTTACTGTCACGAACCTTTGCACACAGTTTTACAATTTATTAAACCTATTGAATCCTAAATATGAATAATGTATCTTTTATGAATGTCAGACAGTCGCTAATAAAAAAAAAATGTGTAATAAAACAAACACACCGTACATCATTCCCATCCCTGTGTTACTCACACAATATTGTGGGTGGTTTTTATTAAAAAGAGAAGCGGGTGGAATGCGAATAATTTAATCTGTGCGACGCGCTGCATTTCAATTGTTTTGTTTTTATTGTGGTGAATATCTGTCGATGCCGCCTGTAAATCCTACTTAAAATTGTGGGTTGGAGTAAAATTGAACCCCATGAGTAAAGGGTTAATAGTAAATAGTGAGGCTGGGTTTTATCATAATCATATTATTATCCCATTATTTGTCTATACACACCTGAAAACGGAAAGCGTTGCTGTTGACATTTCGCAATGCTCTGCCTGCATTGATATCGATCAATGTCATCTCAAGCAAAATGCACTTAAAACGCTGCCTTGTGGCGTAATAATACATCGTGTACGAAAGATTAAGATATGAACAATGTGTATGAAAGGTTCCAGACAAAGCAGGAAAGAAAAAAAGAAAAAAAACATCAAAAATCAGTCTGACTCGATGGGGATCCCAACCCCAGACCGATTACCGGTAGGACAATGCGTAGGTGGACAATGGTACGTGTTTTACTTGCCGTGAACCCTTGCTTGCATAAAGAACAAGTAGGGAGCGGCCATATGAAAGAAAGAATTAGGTGCACTGACTTGTACTTAAAAATTATTATAATGTGGACATATAATTAAAATATGGATACTCTTTAAACTCAATACTATATTTGGGATCCTCCTTAATCATCAAACTCAATTGAATTGAAACAGTCAATGCATAATTGCTAATTAGAAATACATTAGTGCCATTATGGCTACGTAATGCCTGTAGCATTCTTTCTGATGCATCATTCGCTGATTCTAGCACGTCCGAATCTGTATTGCTACGCTTTGCCTCATGACCGAATTCGGCTCGCTTGATCTACGGGTTGTGTTTTTATGCGATAACTAAGCCCAAACGCCGAAACCTGCGTTAATACCCGCCGAAACCCCGAACAAACCTTGAAATCGCGAGTTAATAGGAGATTAGTGGCACTGGAGTGAACCAGATACTCGAAGTGTACACATTGGGGAGTAACCTTGTACGGATTATGTGCGGTTTCAAATGATGACCGGTTACTATTTAATTACGAAAACCCGCGAAACACCGAAACCCAATCCAGCAAAGTTATGAAAAAAGCAATGTTGGACATGAACCCAACTCTGGAAGTGTAATCAATCGTCGAAGATTGATCTGAACTTATTGTTATTTTCCGTTTGGACGGTTTTAAGTTAAAGACATAATTTGTTTTATTTAAAACTCGCAAAACCTGAAACTACAATATCCGATTAGTTTGAAGGAGTTGTTACCATCATGTGGAGTATCCTGTGGTAGAATCATTAATCATATGGGGTAGTAATGAATGAAAAATGGAAAAGTGGAACTAAACTGCGAGTAAAGGGAGATGGATAATTTATTTAAAAAGGTTTGCATATGAGTTAAAGAGAGAACCTTATCTGACACTATAGAAGTGCGCCAGTTGGAGTGTACTTATCAGGATTTTAACTCACACCAGTGGAGAGTTAACCTGGACAGCGTAAAAAGATTTTCATGGAATAAACTGGACCAAAGGAGTGTGATTAATGAAAGTTGAAGCCGATAAAGAGTATGGTGAGGAATAAAGTACAACATTAGAAGACGGGCTCAGTGTGGTACCGTGATGACAGGAAGAAGCACCAATTGAGTTAAACTTGATTGATAGTATGGAATACTGAGGTGGTTCAGCTGACCGGATGGGTTAGAAGAAGTAGGATTAATGCTTTACATATGATAGTTTGTGGAGCGCAGGAATGATGAACTGATTCAGGAATTGCACACCTAAGGCATCTTAACCCGGAAATTGTTTAAGTTATAGAAGGAAATAGGAAATAAGGAGCTAAAGGGAGATAAATCATTGAAATAAGCCGGATATGAGAGCTTGGTACCAGAGGAGAATGAACCTGACACTATAGGGGTGGGCGCCAGTGGGGAGTGAACCTGGGACTATGTAAAAAGGAGATAAGTAGGAATTAAATCTGGGACTAAAGGGAGATGGATACCAATGGAAGTTGAAGCCGATTTGGGAGTTGGGTACCAGAGGAGAGAGAAACCTGACACAATAGGAGGTGGGTGCCAGTGGGGAGTGAACCTGGGACTATGTAAACAGGATATCAGTGGGAAATAAACCTGGGACTAAAGGGAGATGGATAACATTGAAAGTTGAAGCCGGATATGAGAGCTTGGTACCAGAGGAGAATGAACCTGACACTATAGGGGGTGGGCGCCATTGGGGAGTGAACCTGGGACTATGTAAAAAGGATATCAGTAGGAAATAAATCTGGGACTAAAGGGAAAAGGATACCATTGGGAATTGAAGCCGGATTTGGGAGTTGGGTACCAGAGGAGAGAGAAACCTGACACTATAGGAGGTGGGCGCCAGTGGGGAGTGAACCTGGGAGTATGTAAAAAGGATATCAGTGGGAAATAAACCTGGGAATAAAGGGAGATGGACACCATTGAAAGTTGAAGCTGGATATGGGAGTTGAGTACCAGAGGAGAATGAACCTGACACTATAGGAGTGGGCGCCAGTGTGGAGTGAACCTGGGACTCAGGGAAGTGCACACCAATTTGGAGTTAACCTGGGACTGTGGGAGATGGATAACTGTGGGTATCCGAGCCGAACTATAGGAGTTGGGTACCAGAGGAGAATGAACCTGACACTATAAAAGGTGGGCGCCAGTGGGGAGTGAACCTGGGAGTCAGGGAACTGCACACCAGTGGGGAGTTAACCTGTGAATATCTAAAAAAGGATATCAGTGGGAAATAAATCCGGCTTCAAATCCCAATGGTATCCATCTCCCTTTAGTCCCAGATTTATTTCCTACTGATATCCTTTATACATATTCCCAGGTTAACTCCCCACTGGTGTGAAATTCCCTGAGTCCCAGGTTCACTCTCCACTGGCGCCCACCTCCTATTGTGTCAGGTTCATTCTCCTCTGGTACCAAACTTTCATATCCGGTTTCAACTTTCAATGGTATCCATCTCCCTTTAGTCCAGATTTATTTCCAACTGATATCCTTTATACATATTCCCAGGTTAACTCCCCACTGGCGCCCACCTCCTATTGTGTCAGGTTCATTCTCCTCTGGTACTCAACTCCCATATCCGGCTTCAACTTTCAATGGTATCCATGTCCTTTGTTCCCAGGTTTATTTCCCACTGATATCCTGTTTACATAGTCCCAGGTTCACTCCCCACTGGCGCCCACCTCCTATAGTGTCAGGTTCATTCTCCTCTGGTACCAAGCTCTCATATCCGACTTCAACTTTCGACGGTATCCATCTCCCTTTAGTCCCAGGTTTATTTCCCACTGATATCCTGTTTACATAGTCCCAGGTTCACTCCCCACTGGCGCCCACCTCCTATAGTGTCAGGTTCATTCTCCTCTGGTACCAAACTCTCATATCCGGCTTCAACTTTCAATGGTATTCATCTCCCTTTGTCCCAGGTCTATTTCCCACTGATATCCTGTTTACATAGTCCCAGGTTCACTCCCCACTGGCGCCCACCTCCTATAGTGTCAGGTTTCTCTCTCCTCTGGTACCCAACTCCCAAATCCGGCTTCAACTCCCCATGGTATCCACCTCCCTTTAGTCCCAGGTTTATTTCCCACTGATATCCTGTTTACATAGTCCCAGGTTCACTCCCCACTGGCGCCCACCTCCTATAGTGTCAGGTTCATTCTCCTCTGGTACCAAACTCTCATATCCGGCTTCAACTTTCAATGGTATTCATCTCCCTTTAGTCCCAGGTTTATTTCCCACTGATATCCTGTTTACATAGTCCCAGGTTCACTCCCCACTGGCGCCCACCTCCTATAGTGTCAGGTTTCTCTCTCCTCTGGTACCCAACTCCCAAATCCGGCTTCAACTCCCAATGGTATCCACCTCCCTTTAGTCCCAGGTTTATTTCCCACTGATATCCTATTTACATAGTCCCAGGTTCACTCCCCACTAGCGCCCACCTCCTATAGTGTCAGGTTTCTCTCTCCTCTGGTAACCCAACTCCCAAATCCGGCTTCAACTCCCAATGGTATCCACCTCCCTTTAGTCCCAGGTTTTATTTCCCACTGATATCCTATTTACATAGTCCCAGGTTCACTCCCCACTGGCGCCCACCTCCTATAGTGTCAGGTTCATTCTCCTCTGGTACCAAACTCTCATATCCGGCTTCAACTTTCAATGGTATCCATCTCCCTTTAGTCCCAGGTTTATTTCTCACTGATATCCTTTTTACACAGTCCCAGATTAACTCCCCACTGGTGTGAAATTCCCTGAGTCCCAGGTTCACTCCCCACTGGCGCCCACCGTCTATAGTGTCAGGTTCATTCTCCTCTGCTACTCAACTCCCATATCCGGCTTCAACTTTCAATGGTATCCATCTCCCTTTGTCCCAGGTTTATTTCCCACTGATATCCTTTTTACATAGTCCCAGGTTAACTCCCCACTGGTGTGCAATTCCCTGACTCCCAGGATCACCCCCTACTGTTGCCAAACTCCCATAACTTTGCCGGATATTGTCGGGTTTCGGCGGGTTTCGGCGGGTTTCGTAATAAAGCACTATTTCTTTTTTACGAAACCCGCCGAAACCGGCCGATAACCTTAGTCTCAGGTTCACTCCCGACTGGTGTACACTTCCCTGAGTCTCGGGTTCACTCCCCACAGTTGTCTACTTCCCATAACTTTGCTGGATATTGTCGGGTTTCGCCGGGTTTCGGTGGGTTTCGGCGGGTTTCGTAAAAAAGCACTGGTTCTTTTTTACGAAACCCGCCGAAACCCAGTCCCAGGTTCACTCCCCAATGGTGTACACTTCCCTGAGTTCTAGGTTCACTCCCCACAGCCACCTACTTCCCGTAACTTTGTCGGGATTCGTCGGGTTTCGGCGGGTTTCGGCGGGTTTCGGCGGGTTTCGCAGGGTTTCGGCGGGTTTCGGCGGGTTTCGTAAAAAAGACACACCCGATTAAAGCACGCTTTTGGGCT
This sequence comes from Berghia stephanieae, assembly GCF_034508935.2. NCBI lineage: Eukaryota > Metazoa > Mollusca > Gastropoda > Nudibranchia > Aeolidiidae > Berghia > Berghia stephanieae. Next base: position 16,234,759 of record NC_088364.1, read on the forward strand.
TCTACCGAGAGCGTGCTTGAATCCAGCGGGTATTGTTTTTCGATATGCGCGATGTAATTTAATGTTCCCTAAATTTCGAAACTGTCGTTTTTTAAGCCGATCATTAAGCGACCTACCGTACAAACTTTTGATAATGAATTGCGGGGTAATAAGATGATTATACGACTAGATAGAAACCTTTTGCTTCGTTCCATATCTTTTAGACTCTCCTGTAAACTTTGTTTCAAAATATGTACTATGTATAGTTCAACGGTGACCGGTTTAAACTAGTATTAAAAGTTCAGGCCAAAATTAGATGGAACTACACTTAGCCAATACATGGAATAGTTTATATTTTAACATAAAAAATGCATGTTCTTTGAACCATTTAACCAACGTTGGAAGAGAATTAATTTCTCACAAATTTCAGTATGATTTTTTTTTCATTATTCTTTTGTAATAATTTTAATTTAAAGTCTATAATTTTTGTTTTGACTTTATATAATCATATGGACAGGATATAATTGAATGTTATCGTTACCTTTTACGATTTGTAATGATGTTGGTTAACATCTAATAGTATGATACTGTGCTGTATGAAATTATCCAATTATAATAATATATGTTACAGTGAATGACATAATCAGTCAGATGGTGAAAAGCTTCGAACTGAGATATTGCCAAGTTTAGTTAGAAGGGCAATATTTTTTTTAAAAAGGAGTTCTTGTCATAAATGATTAAATCTACCCTTTTTGTACATCTTCATGAAATATCACAGCTTAATTTCACTTCTAAATATTTTTTACAGCTAGTCAAGTTGAAAAAGTATGAAATTTGAGAAAAGTTGCTGGATACTTTTCCCATACATCTGACCCAAGGATGATGATGGTTAATGATGTGTACATTGCATTCAAAAAGCGTCTCACGAGGTATGCTGCATCATTTCTTCAATCATTAGAAACCTCAACAGATGATTCATGTGCTTCTCGCTGCTGTGATGGGAATGTAAACGCAGATGCCATTTCAGTAGAAAATTCTTAACTTGATATATCTCTTACAAATACTGAAGAGAGTGCTGTTGCATATGTGGCCGGATGGGTAGAAAAGAAATGTCAGGATGAATTGCTTTTTACAGATGATGATGTTATTTTGATGGTAGAGGCAAAGAATTTTATAGAAGAAGTCTCCAGAGGATATCTGACTAAGCCTCACACGTCCACACACGAACTTGCCTTTGTTTTATTAAAAAGAATAGGGGTAAATAAGTATGCTGTCGTAGAAAATAATTTGTTAAAATCTTGTCGATTGTGGATAATTATTGTGATCTCGGATTAGCATCAATAAATCTCTGCAGACGATTGGCTAACGTACTACTACATGGAATTCACAACTTGGAAAAGGACCAGGAAAAGAATGCAGTATTATACCAGACATCATTGAAAAAAGCACGGCTCTCAGATTAAAGCATTTTAGTAGGTTTGTAGCAACATTTTTCTGGTATTAATAATTTTAATTTTTTTTTTACTTTCTCACACCAACCCAACTATTTTCTAGATTAATAAAGTATAATCTATTCCTGGTAAATTC
>NC_088364.1:16241324-16323824 GCF_034508935.2 Berghia stephanieae
GTTCCCAACCTACAACGATCGACGAGGAAGAAAACGAAGATTTGTCCTAAGACTGAAGACAGCTCTTCAATTTCTTCTTCGTTAACTTGCTATTATCAACATTAGATCTAAGTGCCTGCTCATTCACTTTTCTGAATTGGATTCAATAGTCTGATGTCACGCACCCGGCAACGGCGGCCATCTTGGTGTCTAAACAAAGGAAATCATTACTTTTTATTCTTCATGCTGGCAGAACTTTTCATTCCCTTTTCATTGCTTGTGATCAGAATGTGTAAAAGTCAAAACATGATCAAATTGATGGGGTTTTTTCCCTCTGGATACGCTTTTAAGCACGCCGGAGAAATTTCTTACGCGTCCGCCATTGTTCCGATAGTTTAGAGCCAGTGTTACTAAGTTACCATACGTCATTAGGAAGGAAGTGACGGTACGACTATTGGATGGTCAGAGTTCCTTGTGACCAATTTCGACTCTTATCGCAGCCGAATAGAACTTCATATTATTTCCACTACTTTGAAAAATCTGGGTTTTGATAAACAACATATCAGCTAAACAAGGAAAAAGATTAATAATAGAAAAGCGATTCTCCGTTGGCCAATTTGGTATAGATAGAATGAAGTTGGCGTCACTCAGTCATTGTTATTGTTTTTTGCCTCAACGTTTATGATTAACTCTCACTAAACTGTATAAACCAGACTATGAAAATTAATGGTTACATAATATAGTTTTGTGTGTTGGTTCGTTATACTTCCGAATGGCTAGGTTCTGAGCTTCTTAGTCAAGCGCATACTATCTATATTAAAGCTAGATACAGAAACGGTGTTTTGCTGAGTATGTAGAAGAAACTAATTTCACCTGGTAGGCGGCATTGCCGAGATCTCGGCATCCACACTGCCCGTAAGCTAGTAATATTGACTGATGGAATTCGTATATTTTCAGTCCAAAAATCCCACCTTTTTGTTTATTTTTGAATGCTTTGCATTATTTCATTCACGAATATACAGACTCATGGAGGATTGTAACATAGATAGATAGATAGATAGATAGATAGATAGATAGATAGATAGATAGATAGATAGATAGATAGATAGATAGATAGATAGATAGATCGATGGATGGATGGATGATGATGATGGATGGATGGATGGATGGATGGATAGATAGATAGATAGATAGATAATTAATTAACAACAATAATGACAATAATAAAATAATAAATAATAATAATAATAATAAATAATAATAATATAATAATAATAATAATAATAATAATAATAATAATAAAAACATAATAATAATAATGATGATGATGAGATGATGATGATGATGATGATGATGATGATGATGATGATGATGATGATGATGATAATAATAATAATAATAATAATATAATAATAATAATAATAATAATAATAATAATAATAATAATAATAATAATAATAATAAGAAGAAGAAGAAGAAGAAGAAGAAGAAGAAGAAGAAGAAGAAGAAGAAGAAGAAGAAGAAGAAGAAGAAAAAGAAGAAGAAGAAGAAGAAGAAGAATAAGAATAAGAATAAGAATAATGATGATGATGATGGTGATGATGATGATGATGATGATGATGATGATGATGATGATGATGATGATGATGATGATGAATGATGATAATAATAATAATAATAATTAATAATAATTAATATATAATAATAAGAAGAAGAAGAAGAAGAAGAAGAAGAAGAAGAAGAAAGAAGAAGAATGAAGAATGATGATGATGGTGATGATGATGATGATGATAATAATAATAATAATAATAATAATAATAATAATAATAATAATAATAATAATAATAATAATAATAATAATAATAACAATGATAATCATAATGATGATAATAATATTATTTATATTATTATTGTTGTTATTGTTATTATTATTATTATTATTATTATTATTATTATCATTCATCATCATCATCATCATCATCATCATTCATCTTCTTCTCTCTTCTTCTTTCTTCTTCTTTCTTCTTCTTCTTCTTCTTTTCTTTCTTCTTCTTCTTATGTTATTATTATTATTATTATATTATTATTATTATTTATTATTATTATTATATATTATTATTATTATTATTATTATTATTATTATTATTATTATATAATAATAATATATATATTATTATTATTATTATTATTATTATTATTATTATTATTATTATTATTATTATTATTATTATTATTATTATTATTATTATTATTATTATTGGCCACAATTGGCCAAACAGCGAATCGTGTTTCTATTATCATTTTTAAAAAATTGACTTTTTTTTTTCACTATCGAGGTTTGCCTAGTCTTGATATTTGGTCTAGATAGACCGTTTAGTCAATTTTGTGTTTATCATAACCGATAAGTTTTTCAATGGATCAACGTGTTAGGAGTTTTTGTCTACCTGAGATTCTTTTTGGCGCCTTTTAAAGTCGAAATTGGCTGCCAGTAACTTTGGTCATCTGGCAATTTTGCCATTTTCATCCAAGATTGCCAGGATGGATTATTGTAGTGCAAACCACGTATTTTGGAATTATTTTTGATGCCTTTGGATAATGGATTTTTAACAGAGAGACAACATCGGAGCCCCTCATCAGCCGCGTATTATCCTCGGTACTTTTCACAGGCTTCATGTCATGTTAAAGTGTTGCTGGTGGCCAGGGACCCCATGTAAAGTGCTTTGAGCATATTTAGTGGATATTGCTATAAAAGCCCAAGTAAAAAAAAAAAAAAAGGAAATTTGGATTATTTTCTTGAAATCTGGATTTGTTTCGTAATGGTTTGGATTATTTATAAAATATTATCTGGCATTCCTTATTTCATTCATTTCCCCTCTTATCAATCTCAAGACCGATGAAATTTAAATTGATTGAAATTGAACAAAGTCAATCAAGTGGATGAATGACTCATGACATGAAGTTTATAATTCAAGAGATTTTTCATCTAGAGAGGTATTTTCACTTGGGCAAAAACATAAGTTCGTACAGTACAGAATTTAGCAATGCGACAAGGCCAAAGAATGCCTCTATCTCGTACTTCTAGCTTTGGGCCAAAAATTCATCATCTCTTGATGTAGATAGTGGTATAATTAATATAGTGAACCTTTAGATTAATTAAATACTTACAAAAGAAGTATATATTATATAATGTTATGTAACTATCATTTTGTATATGTAATTTTTGCATTTCTGCTTGTGTTTGCCCGATGGACGGATACATTTTCCTCCTTTTTGACAAATTGCCATTAATCATTATCATCACAATCACTGATTAGTAGTTCCCACAAAATTTTATTAATCAGACTATACATAAACGTTCATGGATAAATTAATACATATAGTTTTGTCTTTTGGTACATTATATCCGGCTGGTGGATATTATGAGTTTTTTGGATAAACACAATGCATCAATATCTGTCCTTGACTGTAGTTAGAAATAGATGCATGGTTTTTTTTTGTTTTTTTTTTTCCATGGACTGGACACTCACATTTTTGCTCTGATATCTCGTGGGCCAATGGAATTAAATTAGCCTTGCTGGCTGGATCCGACATGTGAGCCACAGGTTGATTAGTCCTATTGTACAGAATGGGAAATCTTCTCTTTTTTTATGTAGGCCTATCAAGGTGAAATTCTCGGTTTTTGTTATTTTCTTACAATTGTCTAAATACTCTACTAATTTACTTCATTTTTTGTTTTGTTGATTTTTTCCCCTTATTAATTATTTTATATAATTTTGCATTTATTATCTGCGCGATTATCTTCGATGCACAGCGTTGCAACTTAATGACAAGACAAGATATGTTTGTTTATTCATGTATATATTTATTTATTTATTTATTCAATCTTTAACCTACCTATTCATTTTGATATTTTATTTTCTTTTATAAAAGGGAAAATATTTTTCATGGATTGAAATCACTTTAAACTTTATTCCCATTTTTTCCCCCAGTTGAATTGATTCCTTCCAACGCCACATTGACATTGCCTCATTACCTTATTCAGGAAATTCAGCAGTCAAAGTCCAAGATACTTTAATCTTACATAATTCAAGATGAATGTCCTCCAATCTTTTGCCTTCATTTTATTTATAACAGTGCTAGGTAAGTTTATCGTTATATTGTGTTCTTTAATTCAAGAAGTTAAAATGGTTGATTTGTTTGTGTGTTTTTATGTGTGTGTGTGTGTGTATGTGTATGTTTGTATGGGAGTTATTTCACCTTTTTGTGTCAGTAAATTCGTTATTTTAAATTTTGTCCTATGTTTTTCTTGTCTCTAGTTCTCTAGTCCTGAAATGGGTCGTTTGTTTATCTGCTCAGTCACTTCAACTTCAACTGTCTTTAGGTCGCAGTGCAAAATCAAATACAAACTCAAAACATATCTTTGTAAGTGGGAAATTTAACATTGAAATAATTGGATGGCTATGACTATGACATTGATATTTCTGTAATGATAAAATGAAATGATGCAGATATCACAAGATGCCCTAGCACCGATGTATTGTGTTGGGAAACAGAAAAAATGGGCATTTAGGTGGAATGGGCATTTAGACGAAGTTGACCGGGAACAAGATGAATACATATGAATATGTAAATCAAGTATTTCAACTGATTCACAATGATTGTTGCACTCCACGTCAAGTGGACCAGGGGTGGGAACCACACCCTTATTGATTTTCCTCAAACTTGGCCCAATTGAAGATACTTATGAGACATGAAGAAAACCAAATTTTCAGTTCAGAATATGAATATTTGAATTTCTTACAATTAAAAAAAAATTTGTATCAAAACTAGTCAAAATGAAATTTGTTGGCGGGTATATTTTGGAGGGGCTATAGCTTTTTTTTGATTATCAAATTAATTCTCTCAAATTTGGTAATCCTGTACACCTTTTAACATAGATTAAATTGTTTGAAAGAAAATGAACATTTTCTTCAACTGTTGGAGTTATCTGCCCTTGAGAATGGCTCTGCGTGCAGTTTGGCAAAAAAACAAAATCATTTTTTTTTTCATAGTTTTTTAAAATGACTTTAATGGTTAATTTTTGGTCATTGATAATATGCATCTCAAAAACTAACATATGGGTCCAACATAATAATATAGCAAAAATATGGGTCTGGTACTGTAATTTATTTGAACAATAAGTCATCGCACAATGCAGCACTCGCCATAATCACAATTTTTTGCCAACTTCGGGGCTCATGACGGTCGAGATGTTGGCTGAGATTCATTTCATAATTTGATATATTGTGTAGATACAAAATTTTCTATAAGCACATGAAAGCTTTCCTTGTATTTTGAGAAAAAACTGAACAAGTGTGTAGGAAAGGTACCAGACAAAGCAACAAAGAAAAATACAAGAAAAATCCATCCCAAAAAATCAGTCCACCAGTCGACTGGGGATCGAACCTCAGACCTGATTACTGGTCAGATGTGCTACCATTATACCACAGAGGCTCCCGAAAGTTGGGCCAATTTTAATACCTATATTCTTCACAAGGGTACACGTTTGACGCTGTGAACCCTCGCTTGCATCAAACAACGCCTACATTGAACACGAGAGGACGAGGACGGAGACATTTGAGTTGCTCCATTTTATTATTTTTTTCACCCTTGTGAAGAATATAAGTATTGAAATTGTCCCAACTATTGGGAGCCTCTGTGGGGTAATGGTAGCATGTTTGACTTGTAATCAGAAGGTCTGAGGTCGATCCCTAGTCAAAGTCGACTGATTTTTTGTGATTTTTTTTCTTTCTTGTATTTAGTATTTATCTTTCTTGCTTTGTCTGGTACCTTTCATACACACTTGTTCAATTCTTTATTTTACAACGGTGCCTGCTCCTTAATTTGTAAACTTGTATTTTGAGGTGCTGCATAGTAAATGTCACCTGCGAAGAAGTTAAATGTCTCAGTTCTTTAATTTACAAAGGGGCATAACTCAACTATTTTCCCCCCCCCCCCCCCCATATCGATTCATATCACACTACACAGCTGACTAACAAAACTTGAAATATTTGGCCTATCAGAAAATGTTAAAAGATAATGAATCCAATGCTATAATTTGTAAACATTTGAGTGTATTCCTCTTAGTGGGACCTGTGTTTGTGTCTGGATGAGACTTTTAGGTGATCTCAAACTAAGTATTTTGATAATGTGCTCTTGGAATCTACATCTGTTTCCTATTTTAACAAAATCCCCTTTGTCTTCCTTTTCTTGGGTGCTTTAATTGTAATTCTAGCACTTTTTACTATCCCATTTTCATCCATTTTACTGGCGCTGATATGACCTTAATGTGTTGAAAGCACCGTAAAACGCTTAAAAACAAACAAACAAACAAGCACTCACAGATTGCAATATACTGCTTGAGATAAATCACTGCAAACATTAAATATAGGTTTTGGTAAAAATAATATATTTTAAAAGTGTTGTTTAAAACCTTCAATTATTTTAGCATCTAATTCCCATTGGAAATTGATCCTGATGTGAGGAGTGAAAAATGATCTTCCACTATACAATTTTATGTGTTAATTATCAAGTAAACATTTTGGACAAATGTTGAAAATTTATTGTTTATTTCAAAATGACTGTACTTATGACCTTATAATTAGAATGTCAAATTTGAACCCTTTATTGTTGTTCCTTCAATACAGCCTGTAATTTTATGATTGTTGACTTTTTTGTAAACAGAAGATAGTTCTCATAATAAATGTTGTCATATGCAGAGTAAATGAAAAGGAGCTGAAGTTTAAGCAGGTTTTTGTCCCCCCCCCCCCCCCCCCCCCTCCAAAAAAAAAATAACAGTAGTAATTGTTTGCTACCTTTAGACAAAATACTGTGCCAAATACTTATCTCTTTTGTAATAAATTGTGTCATAAATCATTTCGATAGATGTCTACCCATCCTTGGGCTGTGACTTTGACAATATCCCTGATTGCCTGCTTAGAAAACCTGACTCATCATTGCCAGATCAAGAATATATTTGCAGGTAAGTTTTAGAAAGGTTTTTGGCGCTAATAAAAGTTATTGTTATTTATTTTTGGTTATTTTTTTCTTTCTTTTCTCACTTTAGACTTTCCTTTCCCCCCTTGGGTAATGTTATAAATTTCCACGACTTTGACTTAAACCACATGCCTTGTGCTCTACCCTAATTCAGAAAAGTGAGTGGAGCAGGCACTTATGTTGATAACAACAAGAGATGAAGTGAGTAGGAAAGTGCCAGAAGACAATAGAGAATAAAAAATTTTGAACCTGCGACCTTACTGGTATGACAACTCCGCCTGGCCGGTGAGAGCGTGACTCTACCGTGTGAGCTCTCCACGCGAAAATTTTTTATTCTCTATTGTCTTCTGGCACTTTCCTACTCATTTAATCTCTTGCTCTACCCTAACCAGAAAAGGACAGTATCTCACAAAAAATCATAAAATCAGTTTTTTCACTTAATCAAAACTCTGGGACACAGAAAAGCTTACAAAGTTGTCAATATGATCATATCTCAAGTATTTTTTAAATTAGAGGCGATTAAAATTTTGCTTGAAACAAAGTACACTGATGTTGTGCTCTTGGAATGTACATCTCTTCTCTATTTTAACCGATTCCCCTTTGTCTCACTTTTTCTTGGGTGGTTTAAGTGTAATTCTAGAATTCTTTGACTCTCCCACTTTCTTCCTTTTTATTGGTGCTGATATAACTTAAATAAGTTGCAAGCGCCCTCTAAACCTTAAAAACAAAAGACAAGGACAAAGCAAACTCATGAGGATATGAAATGCAAACCTCCAGAAATATGTTAGACTAAATTGAAACTTATTGGTTATAATAATGTAACCAAATGGGTTGACTGTGTTTCTTCACTGATTGGCACACCTTATGAGAAGGAAGAATTGTAAATATTCAATTTCCGCGCTAATTAGTTTTCTGACATTGTTTTGCTCTCACATGCAAGGCTGTTCACTGTTCATTATGATTCAGTTGTTACCTTCCACTTTTTGGATTCTACAGCATTATTCACTGATTGTCAAAATTTATCCAATTGGTCTTCTCCATCGAGTAATGAAGTGGCTTATAATCACATTTATTCCATTTTCTTTTTCATCGTTAAATGATTAGGATTTAGCTCTGACACATTCTTTCACTGTTTTCACATTGGGTAAAGTGTTCATGTATCGCAATTCTGACTTGTTGAATACTGATAAAAATGTGACTGTGACAAATAACGTCAACTGGTATGGTGGAAGTTAAAGGTGATAATGCTGATTAATTTTTCAATGTCAGAAACATTCCAGAAGCAGGAATTGGTTACTGTTGGTATTGTTGTATACCATTGAAGATGATCACAAGGTTTTATGGATTGCTTATTCTTAATTTTGACAATCAGTTACTGGTTCGTAAAACCTATGTAGCTTTAAGGAAAAATTACCTCTTCAGTAGATACATTGTTTTTAGCAATGTGTGTTTTTGATGAAGTCGTCTTTTACTTATATGAATGACTTGCTGATTTGATACTCCTTTTGCATTAATGCACTTCCAGTCACTTTTCATTCTTATCACATTGTCTATTGTTATATTCCTCTTGGTACTGACCTAATTTGTTTTATAACTCGTGTCTTCAATTTGTTGAAAAGTTTGAGTCAATTTTTATGGAGCTAATTTACAGGTCTAAACTCAATTTATAAACAGAACACAATAATACTATTTCAGAAGTGGAAAGATTGTCAATGAGATAAATGTTAAAGAAATTTATACCACTCTCCTTTGTATGAGATGAATACATATAAAACTCAGATTTCCAGAAATGGCTGTCAGTGACATAAATGTTAACAGGAAGCAGCTGTTTTGATAGTTTGTGATTAACTCCTTTGCATTTAATTGTTGGAAAACTGTTTAATTTTTCTTCAAATCTTTTAAATCAAACAATATGTGCTCGATGAAATATTATGTTGAAACTATTGTCACAAGTTTTTTGTCAGTATTCTCAAGTGTTGCCTTATTCCCTGTGAATGCACAATTTGATTGGTTGTGAGTTTTTACCCCATGTCATGCTTTTTGAGCAACAAACCAAATGGTATTAAGTCTGACATTTAGAACTTCAAAGGTTTACTACAGATTATCAGGAAAATGTCTCAATCTTTTTGCTTTCTGGTTATGTAAGTTACTATTAATACTTGTCATTCGGTTTTTATATTGTGAAACAAAAAGAACCATGATATATTCAAAGAAACATAATATATTCACAATTTATTTATATATTCTATACATGGTATAAAATATTCATCAGTTTTATGAATCAAAGTAAAATTTGATTACGATCATCATGATGAATTCAAATTCCATTGTTTTTTCTACCAGCAAAGCACCAGCAGTTAAGGATTGTATAAGCAAGAAGGTGGATGGCTGTGAGGAATCAAAGAAAAGGGTAGCGAATAACATTATTTCAGCCAAACTGAACCCAGTGCTGTCTTCTTGCAAAGGTATTGTATTATCTGTTATGTAATCAATGACTTGTCAATTATGAGAATGAAATTTGATGCTCAGACACTTGTAGGACATTATTTGGGCAAGTTTGGATTTGAACCACGTCCTTCTTCGCCTATGCAATCATAAGCAAATTAGCTATTATATAATCAATATATTAAATGAACCACTGCCGACTTTATCTCTGTAATTTCCCATCAATTGTGTGTGAACTGTTCTCTCCTTTTTAAGTGTAGTCATTGATCCTTTATAGCCATAAACCTGTAATAAACTATCACAGTTTCTGTAACTTTACAGACAGTATAACAATTCCTTACTACCTTTTGAGCTAGGACACTTTAACTGTATTGCAAAGTTCCATCAGACCCAGTTTCCTAACCATCACTGGGTGGACATGATTAGGGTGGAGTAAGAAAAAAAACCCTGAGACTTGTGCAGACTTGCCAAGTTTAGAGATTTTTTAAACATAAAATTTGGTTAAATTGGATATTTTGCTCCAGGTTTGTTTTTTTCAAGACAAATTTTTGAGTGAATGTTAGTGACAATGCAGTAATTTTACTTGGAAATGGATATAATATGTGTTCAAATGGAACTACTTCACCAAGCGTAAATTATTAATTATTATAGACCTGTAAATTCGCAGTCAATTAACTGAAATCAGTCAATTCGTCAAATTCAAATATTTTTTAAAAGGGAAGAAAGAAATGAATACAGAAAGTAGAAAGAATTCATGAATCGTAGTCGATTGACTGTAAAGTTAACTAGGAATGTTCCACAGCGCCATGCATAGCTCATGGGCCGTTTATATTAATAATGGATATATATTGCCAAGGCTAAGCGACGCTTTTTAGAATTGCCGTGTCTGAACACACCCCAGTGTATTTTCACACAGCCTTCGTGAAATTATTTTTTCACTTTCGAAACCTGTCGTAGCCAATTTTAACTGAGCCGCCGAGCGATAAATTTCACTGTTTCGTCTAAGCCAAAATTGACCACATTTACTTGAAGGACAGGTAAAGTATGAGAAAGAAAAATTCAAAACACCGGAAGTTCGTTATGTAGACACCTTCAAATCGAAAGTTAAATGATTGCTACAAGCACATCTCGATTGCCTCATGTTGTAAACAAACTGGTTGACCGTTTCTAAGTTTCTTCACTGATTGGGTACCTAATTATAAGGAACAATGGTAAGTAGCCTAATTAATTCCCGTGCAAATTAGTTTTCTGCCATTGCTTTGCTCAAGTGAGCTTGCTGTTTACCTTTCATTTTGATTCTTTGGATTTTACCGCTACGACGAATTACGAAGAAGAGTTTCAGTTTCAGTCAATTTTTTTGAGCTCATTTACAGGTCTATTATTACAGTCCAAGCCGGTATTGGGGACGTCACATTATTGGGACAGTCGCTTTATTGGAACAATTCCTTGGGAACATAATTCTTTCTATGTAAAAAGTCATACCCTTTTCAATTCCCAGCTGCTTAATTGGGATGGTCCACTGCTTAATGGGGACGAACTTTGACAATGATGGTACTCTTAAAAGAGCTTTTTTGTCTTCAATCATTCAAAACGATGGTTTGAAAAATGCAAATTAGTCTAATGGGACTGTCAGTGGAGTGAGTGCTTGTACCGTTCATCAGAGAGGTGTGAACAATAGAATTTACCTGTTTACGTGTTTACCAGCCAATAGAGTGTGTGGTCGAATCAACAACAAACAGTTGTAAACTGCTAAACCAAAGCTAGATTATTGCTGAGTGACCATGCAAAAAATGCTGAGTCAATTAACATTTTTCATGACATTCTGCTTTCAACTCAAATGACGGAGGATGAGCTGATTTCACAAGTGGATTACGTTAACAATCTACAGTGCACTGGTGCCTTAATTGACAAAGAGTTAATTGAACATGCACAGAGCAAAAAAAAATAAAAAAATAGAACAACAGAAAATTGAAGAGTGGAAAAGTAGTGATGAAGAGGACACCCTTCCAATGAATTCATCAGAATAATGTGAAATAGTGAAGGTGTTGAAACGATTTGTCCATGAAAGAATTCTGACCCCTCTGACAAAGTTTGTGGATCAGATTAGTAGTCAAGTGACCGATGAAGTAACCCACAATAGAGTCAAACTGACCACAAGGATTACTATGGCTTTAAAACATGTAAAAAAAAAAAAAGAAAAAACGAAGAACAAACGAAACAAAAAAAACATATAATGGAAACCAATACATCTTTCATTAGAAGTTGTATAGCTAGTCACAAGTCTCGATAAATGCAGAGGGGACCGGTAAAACTGAAAAATTGCTTGATTTCATGGCTGCCGCTCAATTGGGATGATTAGTCTGGAACAGAGACGTCCCAATAAACTGGCTTGCACTGTATTATTATTATTGTTATTATTATTATTATTATTATTATTATTATTATTATTATTATTATTATTATTATTATTATTATTATTATTACAGTGCTCCCTGTTTATAAGCACTTTAGTTACAAGCACGATCCGGCTAGAAGCACGCTCGTGGCACGAAACAGAATTTAGTCAATATAAATTGACTCCTTTATAAGCATGCTAACCGAAAAGGACCCAGCTTATAAGCACGCTCAGTTTTCTGAAACATTAAACATTACTGAAATAAAAGAAAATAAATAAATAACAACAAAGAAAAGTACTTTATTTTTTAAATACAAAAGATTGAAAACAGGGCTAAGAGAAACCATCCAAATACTCTGCATGTAACATATGGTTCACACCTTATTATTCCATCATTAGTTCCCATTGAACAAAAACATTGGACACCTTTGCGATGAAATGAATAATGCACGTACGTCATAAAATCTTTAGTGAGAATAATAGGCGGGCTGGACTGGAAGGGTTTGGGGGGTGAGGCAGAGTTAGGGATGGGAACTTGTTGGAGTTGACACTGGAAGTTTGATAAGGGAAGTGAGGGCTCAGACCGTTAGAAAGTGAGGCCAGAATTATTCACTGTTCAAGAGTAAATTTTATGACTACATTTTGTTTACAGAGGTGGTACTTACGATATGAGGTGAGGTGTGAAGACAAAGTTTGCACCTATACTTCTATTTTGTTCAACATAACTGCACCATGTATCAGAAAGCTCAAATGTCAAACAAACAAATAAAACCATCCATCAGACTTTATCTTCAACTTCATGGCCGAGAGCAGAGTCGGGACAAGTTAAATAAATAAAGGATGCATCCAATCAAAAATCAAAGAAGCAACAATCATCAGCTTCTTTATCCCTTGTCCAGCAGCTGTATGGCAAAATGCTGTTGCATATTGTGGCAGAAGTGAAAGAATTTGTTTACCCTTTAAAAATATGAAATCAAAAAGAAAAGAAAAAAATTTTTTAAAGACTTTATTGGATCAAATTAATCCAAAACTGCAATCAATTATGTAAATGTGAACCTCAGATGAAAAAAAAGGTATTTTTACCATAATATAAGCGTTGAACCAAGATTCAGCAAAAAACATATGTTAAAATGCTTAGAAGCAAGATCAGGCTATAAGCATGCTTTGCTTGATTCCTGGGGACTGTGCTTATAAACGAAGACAACTGTAATATTATCATTGATATTATTATTATTATTATTATTATTATTATTATTATTATTATTATTATTATTATTATTATTTTTATTATTATATTATTATTATTATTATTATTATTATTATTATTATTATTATTATTATTATTATATTATTATTTGTTGTTGTTGTTGTCATCATCATCATCGTCATCATCATCATCGTTGTTATTATAATTGTTATTATTATTTTATTTTATTATTATTATTATTATTATTATTATTATTATTATTATTATTATATTATTATTATTATTATTATTATTATTATTATTATTTTTATTATTATCATCATTATTATATTATTATTATTATTATTATTATTATTATATTATTATTATTATTATTATTATTATTATTATTATTATTATCAATAATCAGATAATAGTGGAGATCTGTATTGCCAGTCATATTATACAACGACCTGTAAGAGACACTTGAACAAATCTGAAGATATGGACTACAGTGAGTTTTGCAGGTTAGTAAAAGTTACTGATATTAATAATTTCTATATATGTGTGTTTAGTAGAGGATAGATGCTTAATGCATCCTCACAATGGTCATTGTCATCGTTTTGTATTTTGTTTGTACACAATGCCTCTATTTAGTATATCACCTGACATTTTTAAAGCTTATATTATGAGCATTCACTATGTTTTTATGTTGATAGATGGTGGGGTTTCACGTGTACTACCAGTGCTATTAACAAATGTCAAGGATTGCTTTGTTGGGTGACTGCATCTGGTTGGATGCATCTTTGTACCCTTCATTTATATCATGTGTTCAACATTGATGCCAAAACTCTGGTTTCACCGGGAAATAATTCGGTCTGGAGCAAAACATTCTGGGTTATGGGCAACTTCTGTCAAATTCCGATGTCATATTGTCACTCTCCCCCCTCAACAACTACCTCCACCACCCACATCATCTTCACTGCCACACCTACTTTAACCACCACCACCACAATATCATCACTACGAATACTATTACATCTATGACCATCATCATCACTACTGCAACCACTACAGCCACTACATCATCATTGCTACCACTACTACTACAACCACCACCACCACCTCATCATCACTCCCACTACTACAACCATCACCACATCATTATCACTACCATAACTACTACAACCACCACCACATCAATATCACTACCGCCACTACTACAATCACCACCACCACACTATCTCGACAACTACTGCAACCACACCACCACAACATCATTACTAACAATACTATTACATCTACCATCACCACCACATCATCATCTCTACCACTACTACTTCTACAAGCACCATCACCATAGCATCACTACCACTATTACTACTACAGCCACCCCCACTGCATCATCGTCACTATCACTACTGCAACCACACTACCATATCATCATCACTATCACTACTACAACCGTCACAACCACATTATCATCACTACCACAATCACCACACACACATCATCATCACTACCACTTCAACAACCAGTACTACCAAAACTACTGCAAACCACCACCACCACCAAATCATCTTCACTACCACTACTGCGACAACCACTACCACATCATCAACTACTACTCCTACTGTTACTACTACTACTACTACTACTACTACTACTACTACTACTACTACTACTACTACTACTACTACTACTACTACTACTACTACTACTACTACTACTACTACTACTACTACTACTACTACTACCACCACCACCTCCACCACATCAACATCATACCTCTACTACTACAACCATCACCACCCACGTATCATCATTGCCACCACCACCTCAACCACCACCATTAGGTTTTGGAGCTTTACTTCATTTGAAACATAGGGACTTTGGGATGGTGTTTGGTATTGTGTTTACATATCGTACAGTTCTTATTAGTTAGGATCTGTTAAAAACTATAGGATATGTAAAAACAGTGCCAAATGCCATCCCAATTCCCATTTCTTGTATGCAGAAATTTCTCTTTTGACATTGAAATTCCCCTGAGCGATATCTGAAATTCATGTGAGCCAAATTTTAAATTGGCATCTCTGTGTTTAATTACATTAGAGAAATATACTCATGTCATTTTCATTAACGTTTACATTCCACCATCATCGGACAGCAAGAAATTCAGGACATTCAAATAAAGTCATCTGACGCCGTATTGATGGTCATAAGTGGTTTTAACCACTGCAAAGAATTCACGTTCCCGGGACTACATCAATACATGGACTGCCAAACAAGGGACAAAATTACATTAAATTTATTTTGTGTTATGTCAAAAACAGTTGTCAATGTTCACCATATGCTCTACTAGGTTTATTTGACCACTGCATGTTCTTGCTAGCTACTCCCCACCTTTCGCCCTGTTTTTAAATGTGTAAAACTAGTAAAGAAAAGTGTACAGATTTAAAATGGAAGTGTGTGTGAAGAGTTGCATTGTGAAGAGTTGCATGGTTGGGTTGAATGCACTGACTGGAATGTTTTTATCTAATCATGTGATAGTGTTGATGAGCTGAATGACTGTGTGTGTGAGTGAGTTAGTATTTAAAGTTTTGTGAACAGCTTGTGTGTGTAAAAAAGAAATAAGTCTTTATCCTAACAACAAGTCTTGGATAACAAAAGATCTAAAACTTTTGTTAAACCAAAAGAAAAAAACTCTCTTTACTTGTGGAAACAAAAATAATCTTAAAACAAAACAGAGATGTTGAGAAAATTATAAAAATGAAATTGAAAAATGATTTTCTTCTGGGGATATCAAAAACACGTGGCGGGACTTAAAAAAAAAATAAAAATAATAACGCATAATTTCTATATTGCCCCTTTCCACCAAAAGTGCTCTAAGGCGCTTATACAAAGACTATCAACTATTATCCAAAGCCCACGATTATACCAGATGACATCGAAATTGAACTTTAAACTAATTTTATTCACGTTTTGACACAATAAACAAATTTGACATTGAAAACAAAGAACATGAAATAGACGGAGAATTGGAAGAGATAATGACTATTAAAGTCAAGTGAAAAAGAAACGAGATTCATATTTTCGAAGCTGCTTAGCTGGATGGGCTGATATGACAATTACTAAAGGAATGTGCCATCCAATCCCTTTCGATCCCTGCCATTTGGAGAACGGCAAAAATGATTCCTGTTAAAAAAAAAAGAAAGAAAAAAATTTAATCATTGTATGATCTCAGACCTATTGCACTGATTTCAATAGTCATGAAATCTTTAGAAAAACTCGTCCTTATTAAAATCAGGAATCAGTTTAGAGTATTTAATAAATGAGCCACAAGGACTCCAAATTTAAAAAACAAAATAATACAAATTGGTGGGATTATGGGAGGAGGAGGATGTTTCTTTTTTACGAAACCTGACAAAGTTATGGGAACTGGGCAGTAGTGGGGAGTGAACCAGGGACTCGGGGAAGTGTATACCAGTGGGCAGTGAACCTGAGACTGAGACTATGGTAGGAGGAGGGTGTTTCTTTTTTATGAAATCTGCTGAAACCGACCAAAGTTATGGGAAGTGGGCAGCAGTGGGGAGTGAATCTGGGACTAGGGGAAGTGTATACCAGTGGGCAGTGAACCTGAGACTGAGACTATTGTAGGAGGAGGGTGTTTCTTTTTTATGAAATCTGCTGAAACCGACCAAAGTTATGGGAAGTGGGCAGCAGTGGGGAGTGAATCTGGGACTAGGGGAAGTGTATACCAGTGGGCAGTGAACCTGAGACTGAGACTATGGTAGGAGGAGGGTGTTTCTTTTTTATGAAATCTGCTGAAACCGACCAAAGTTATGGGAAGTGGGCAGCAGTGCTGCCGTTTTATTAAAGAACACAGTATGTGCTATCTGGTTAACATTGCATTTACTGTGTTTTTAAAAACAAAGGCAGAGTGGGGAGTGAACCTGGGACTTTGGGAAGAGGATTTCCGAGTTAAATGAACCTCAGACCATGGGAGATTGATATTAGTGGGAATTAAGGCTGGACTATGGGAGGTGGGCACCAATGGGGAATGAACCTGGGACTACGAGAGGATGATACCAGTGGAGAGTTAAGCCAGGAATATGGGAGTTGGACACCATTGGGCAGTCAAGCTAGGAGGTGGGCACCCGTGGAGAATGAACACAAGACTATACGTATAAGATGAGATACAAATGGCGATTGAACCTGGGACTGTGAGAGGTGGACATCAATGGAGAGTGAACTCAAGGCTAAGGAAGAAGATACCCTGTGGAGAGTGAAACCCAGACGATCTAATGTTAAAACAAGTGAGGAGGGAACCTGGGTCTATGGGAAATGGACACTTGTCGGGACCGAAGCTAGGAATGTGGGAGGTGGGCACCATAGGGGAATGAACCAGGGATATGGGAAGTGGATATTGGTAGATAATGAACCTAGGACTACAAGAGGTTTTGGAAAGTTGAAATACCCTTCTGGGTTCAATCCCCACTGGTGTCCACTTCCATGAGTCCCTGGTTCACTCCCCACTTCTGCCCACTTGCCATAAATTTGGACGGTTTCTGTCTGTTTTGGAAAAATGGGTTCACTCCCGAAAGGTGTCCACCTTCCATATTCCCGGGTTCTCTGTCCACCTGTATCTACCTGTCATAGTCCCAGGTTCATTCCCAGTGGTGCCCACCTCCTATAGTCTTAGGTTAATTCCCCTCTTGTACTCACCTCCCATAGTCCGACTTAAATTCCCACTGGTATCCATCTCCCATGGTACCATGTTCAATCCCCACTAATGTCCACTTACCGGAATCCCTGGTTCACTCCCCTCTGTTTTCCAAATACCATATTCCCGGCTTCATGATCCATTAGTATCTTCCCATAGTCCCAGGTTCATTCCCCATTGTTGCCCACCTCCTACAGTCTCAGGTTCATTCTCCTCTGGTAGCCACCCCCCCCCCCCCCCCCCATAGTCTGGCTTCAATTCACACTGGTGTCCATCTCCAGTAGTCCGAGGTTCATTTCCCTCTGATATTCTCCTCCCATTGTCCTAAGTTCACTCCCTTGTGGTGTCCATTTTGCCGAATCCCTGGTTCACTCACCACTGCTGTCTACTTCCCATAACATTGGAAGGTTTCGGCAGGTTTTGATAGGTTTCGTAAAAGTGAAGTACTCTTCACGGTTCACTCCGCTTTGATGTCCAAATTCCATATTCCCAGCTTCACTCTCCACTGATATCTACCTCCCATAGTCCCAGGTTCTTTCCCTATTGGTGCCCTTCACCTGTAATCTCAGGTTCATTCCCTTCTGGTGTCCACCTCCCATAGTCCAACTTCAATTCCCACTAGTATCCGTCTCCCATAGTCCCAGGTTCGTTTCCCTCTGATATCTTCTCATAGTCCTAGGTTTCTGAAAAAATAAGTAACCTGTGTTCACTCTTCACTGGTGTTCCCAGCTTCACTCTCCACTGGTATATACCTCTTGTAGTCCCAGGTTCATTCCCCATTGGTGCCAACCTCCTATAGTCTCAGGTTCACTCTTCTCTGGTGCCCATCTCCCATAGTTTGGCTTCAATTCCCACGGTATCCGTCTCCCATAGTCCCAGGTTCATCTCCCTCTGATATCCTTTTCTTTTAGTCCCAGGTTCACTCCTCACAGGTGCACTCCCCACCGGTGTATACTTCCTCGAGTCCATGGTTCACACCCCACTGCTGCCCACTTCCCATAATTAAGTTGGGCTTCGTCAATTTTTGGCCATTTGGTAGATTTTGTAAAAAAGAAACACTGAAACAAACTGGGCATGATGAATAAGTAAGTGAGAAATTGTTAAAGTGAATACACTACATGCTAGATAACTGGACTATAAGTTAAATGAAGTGACTGCATAACATAATAGAACATTTGTAAGGCAATGAATTAGAAACATGGAAAAAACCCCAGAACAGATAGACAAACAAAGCAACACAAAATTCATGATTTCTTTTGATTTCTTTCTACTTTATTTTTTTTCAGTCAAAGTAAAAAGGTATTCGACTGCATGACAGGGAATATTGACAGTTGCTCTAGTGACTTGAAGAATACGGTTCTTAATTCGCAGATGGTTGCCAGTCTTAAGGAAGATATAGCCTTGTGCACATACCACAAAGCAAATCCTGGCAAGTTTTCTTTGATTAATTTAATCCCATTTTGCTTGGTAATGATACACCTTATCTGAACATCAATGGATGAATTGATTTTTTTTTTTTTTAGTATTATATTGTAACAAAATAAAGCAATGCTTTGTTTAGTTAGTGATCAGATGGATGATAACATACATATAAGTTTGAGATATTTATTGAAAGGTGTAATTCATCTAAATGGTAGCAATTTAGAATAATCTAAGGTTTGAGACAAAAAATACTAATTCCATTAATTGTTATAAGAATACCTTTGATATGGACCGTATAAACACAACATTTGAATATAACATTGGATATTATTTACATCCTATATATCACACTCTTAAATGTACAAAACATCAAATGAATGTTGATGGGAAAATTGTACTGTGACTCTTGATTATGATATATACTTATTTATGTGTCATATATTTGATCATTTGAAACAGCGAAAAATACTGAAAATTGCCTGTTAGATAAATATTCCTTAAGACACAATCTAAGATGGCTTGGAGATTTCAGTAGACAATCAACTGTCTTTTTGTCTAGAATTCAAGTAGTTTTATGAAATTAATTCATTTTCTTGACCAAACTAAAATACAGAAAAGTATAAATAATACAACTATGTTTTTGAAATTTTGAAATCTCTATAAAGCAGCTCTGCAGTTTACAGTTTGAGTTAATTGAAAATAAAACCCAAGAAACAAAACTGAATGTAAACGATATCAACATCAAATTACATTTATTAATTTATAAATAGGTCTTAGTCAATCCCAGCTGGAAAAGATTTGATTTTTTGTTTTTTTGTTACATGCTTTTATTTCAAGTGATGACATTATACTTCTCTATTTATATGAAGATCAGGTATCTTAATTTTTTTAATGATTCATATTGCCAAAATTCAGAAAATTTTATGTCATTAATTTCAGAGGCCTCCAGTTGTTCAGCTCAGCAGATTTGGAATTGTCGTGTCCCGGTTATGAAGTTCTCTGGCAAGGAACACAGCCAACCGAAAATTTTTTGTTTGTGAGTAAAGATCAGTTTGAGTCTGCAAACAAAAATAATGAATTTGCCTTCATGGTATTTTATATATACAACACAAGATTGCCAATTTACGAAATTCAGTATGTTTAAACACCTCAGTATATTTTCCAATCACCTGCTGATTGGAAAAAAAGTCAGTACATAATGTATTTTTACTGGAATTCAGTTCTCAAATAACAGCCAGTTTTATTTTCTTCTCCCACCCACTCCCTTCCATTGTGTCTGCTCTATGCCCAACTCTTTTACATGGATATTTGAAGTATGGCTAGACATTTTGTTATAATTAGTACCTAAAGTACATACCAACATTATGACGTAACAAAAGGTCACGAAGGTGACAAATGGCCTATTCTATCAGCTTCAGTGTGCTTATATCAAGCCGACACCATTTGCATAAGAACTGAAGTTCATCTAGACATCTTACAAGAATATGTACTTATGGATGGATAGACACCCTGTATTCTGATTAGCATCTTATCCTAAGGGTAGCAAACTGTCCATTCAATAATACAGATCCAGGATATACTCATACTGAATCTAAACGATTTGGGGGGGTAGGGGGGGGCGGGGGGTTGGGGGTGAGTAAGGGGTTAAGGCCACTTAAATGTCACACTTGGGCACTAGCGCATGATCATTTGATCATTATTCCGTCCAAGATGGACACACTCTAATGCCAAGAAATATGTATCAATACCCATAACAAATACATAGAGATGATTTACAATGGAAAAAAAAAAATCTTCCTTCAAAAAAGGAACAACACTTTTTACTGTTCCCTATTCGTTAAGGATCCCAGACAGAGCTAATGAAAATTTAAAACCTAGCAATATCATATCAGTATCAGAAAATTTTGACTCTAACAAAAATTTGAGATACTTTATGAATTCAGCAGGTCTGGCTTCCTATTACCTGTGTTATTTTTCATCTCTGTGCATTATCTTGCACAATATTTAATCTTTTATGCATTTAGCTTGTAGTTAAAGCTATCTTTCTGCCAATGTGCAAAAATGCGTGTTCCCGGATGTTCACTTGATTTTTTTTTGTCAAAGCCAGTTTGAAAATAATTGGATCTCTTCCCTGGAGTACTGCTTACTTGTTGACGTGAATTACATTTCATTTTGAATGATTATGTTGGATCATTTTCATACATAAATTGGCAAGCAAAAAAGTTCTTAAAAAGGAATTTAATATCATTTTATTGTATATATATATATATGTTTTGTGCGGCTATGTGGTCTTGTGGTATGACACTCGCTTTCGGATCGGAAGGTCCCGAGTTCGAGCCTTGCTTGGCGCATAGTTGAGTCCTTGGAAAAGGCTCTTTACTCACATTCTCTGACCGTACTCAGGTGTAAAATGAGTACCTGACCATTAACAGCATTGTCTCTGTCCGAAAAAATGTAATATCGCCTAACAGGTGTCCTGTCTCGTTCAACATGTTACGTGTTGCTGTTGGTCAGGGACCCTTTGTAAAGTGCTTTGAGCACATTTAGTGGATATTGTGCTATATAAAAGCTCAAGTTTGAGCTCATGTTTTCAAAATCAAAAAAGGTTTTTTTCCATGACTATCAAAATACTTTATGAATATACTGAGAGAAACCCATTTTGAATATGTTTGTCTCTTACAGTCAGTTCCTACTTATATGCCATTTGTTATGGCTTGCATCATAAAAATGCAATTTGGATTGGGTTTTATTTTTTCTATCTTTTAGTAAAGAATTGTTTTAAATGCATATTCTGATGATCTGTAAGGGCATTATGACATTGGAATGTTGATCAGAAAATGTTAAATTTTATTTCCCTTTTCAAGCGATGCTCTGGTGGCTGCTTACTGCGAGTTAAGACAGATAGACCACTGCCCTGATAGTTTGAAAGAACAGCTCAGCATTACCATTGGAAAGTTGGAAAAGACTCGTGACAAATGTCAGCCATATGTACCCTTTACACCCACACCACCGCCAACAACACAAAAGCCAGTCCAAATACCTAAACGCATCAAGGGCAAGTTTGCAAATCCATGTTTTATCCTATAAGGGCATCCTGATAGTTCCAATTTATAGACAAATACCGTCACAAGCAAAGGGCTGTTGTTGGTCTCAGGTTCCTTGCTGTGATTGGTTTGCTGTGCGTGTTAGATTTAGTAGAAGTTGTCATGGCCTTGGGCGACAATAAACATAATAATTATGGATAATTTTTGTTTATTTATATACTTTATGTATCACAGATTTACTTCTATTTTAGATATTATATTATTTATGGACCTTCACACCATTCTTTTGAGATTATTGTGATGCAATGATTCATTTTTTAATCTTTACCACATAATGACTATTCTTTAACAATTATATGCAACTATATTGTTCTGCAACAACGCTACTACTTCATTTTTACATGCTTACAAGTCTTTTGTTTGTTGACAAATCTGGCTTACAAAATTGAAAAGAGAAGTCCTTACAGAACTGAGTTTATTGTTTTCTGGAGAGTGTCAAATGTACAATAGCAGTTGCTTGCTAACCTTTGGACAGGTGTGTTGCAAAATACTTTCAACCAGATCTAATAGACTTAATCACTGCTAGAGGGTCATAAAAAATCTCAACCGTACAAAAGACTGATACCTGACCCTTTACTTGTGAAGTGAGTGCTCTTTCCACTAAATTACTATTGTGACCCTCAAACCGTCTCAAGGGTCTGTAAGTTGTTGAATTATGGATAATGCATATTAAAGAAAATACCTTCAACAAAAGCTAACGTAGGATGTTTTCTCCCCTCTGTATATTGTCATTTATCTAAAAGATAACAAAAATATCATGATAATTTTGCCCTTGTTTTTAAATGTTTATCACTTGCTAAGGCACTCAATGCCATTCAGATACAACAAATTGGATCCAATAATGACATGAACAATCCCATTTAAAAGTAATAGTTTGTAAACTTGGCAAAACCCATTCAGTGAGACTGGTTCAACTTAATCCTACCCTAAGTCCTGTACATTTTATTGCACCGTATTCACAGGTGTTCTGTTTTGATAGGAATTTAAAACTTGTAAACTTAATGCACTTTTCTTGTTTTCACCTGGAGGTATAATTTTCATTTGTCATTCTTAACTTCTAGTTAATAAATAAATAAATATATATATGAACATTTATATAACGCTTATTATCGGGTCTGCCATGCTCAATGCATTACACAAAGTTTCATTTATATCTAGTGATAGGAATTCCTCTAGCATGTCAATAACAAATTTTGTTTATTTTACTAAACCAGTTGACTTGTTCTGTACGGTGAATGATAATTCAGAATGCCTGAATCCCAAGATTGAATATAAAAACTATGCTGTAAAGATCCTTGATGACTGGTGTCCGTAAGTATTCAACATTTTATTCTACATCATTTTCATTCAATATAATTTACCATTTAATTAGAGAGGGCAGCTCTTTTTGCATATTTATAATATGGTGACAATATTCGTTAAAGTTCTATAACTATATGTTTGGGGGTCTACTCATTTCATTGAAAGCAAAAATATTGTTCAAGATACAATGTATGATTATCAAATTCCTCATAGCTAAAATATTAGAGTTATCATTTGAGTGAAGTGACCAGTTTTAAAAATAAATAGACCTTCATACTCGACAGCTTTAAGGTAGATCGAAGGAAATATATTTTGATTGCTATCATTTTCAAGAAGTTTGTCATTACATTCACTCTAACTGACATTTTCCTGGACTGATTTCTATCTGTCTATGTTTGGGTGTGTGTTTTGTATGTGGGTTTTTGTATTTGAGGCTGTGCCAAAAGGTCGTTTTTGTGACATTCGCAATACTAAGCTATTTGCAAAAAAATAAGCAAAAAATACGCTTTTTTTTCAGTTTCTCTAAGTTAAACAATGAAAAATAAACCAAAAGCTGACACTCTAATGTCAAAATTATAGTACTTATAGCTTTTTAAGGGTTCAAAAAAGTCTGGACAAAGTTGATACTCTATCTTAATGCTGGGCAGGGTTCCGTTAAAGTAATCAGCAATCGTGGATCTTCCTGGCACAACGATTACACTGATCTTCAAATGAAATCCGCAGGAGTAATCATAACCCTTGGATGTCATTCAGATGTAAGCGAAATCAATGAGAGACGGGGAGAACCGTTGATGAAATAATAATAATAATAATAATAATAATAATAATAATAATAATAATAATAATAATAATAATAATAATAATAATAATAATAATAATATAATAATAATAATAATTATTATTATATATAATAATAATAATAATAATAAAAATAATAATAAAAATAATAATAATAATAATAATAATAATAATAATAATAATAATAATAATAATAATTATATAATAATAATATAATAATATATAATAATAATAATAATAATAATAATACAGTCCTCTCCAGATAATTGCAACACCTTGGGATCAGCGAAAATGTTGTGATTAACCGAAGTTGCAATTTACCGAAGTTGAGTTTCCAGTCCACTATTGCAACATTTTACACATATATTGTAGTTAGTTGTAACTAGATGTAAATATTTATCTTATTCCACCACAGACTGGGCAATATGATTGAATTAAAAATCATATGGCAGACCTGTAAAGAGTTTATCAAGCAAAAGCAGCTTTGATGCAAGTTGACATCTTATTCAGATTTGATTCACTTTAATCTTTTGTTCTCAATATTTGTAAGAGTCAAAAAGATTAGCCGTGATGAGAGACAATGCACAGTTGTCAATCCCAAAACAAAGGATATCGTTCAGTCTCTCTTTACAACTGTCATTGTCTACCTGTTGTGAAGGCTATTCCCAGCCCCTTGCCTCCTATCTAATGGTCACAGATGACATCACAAACCCATACTGCAAAGCCCATCCTCTTTTGTCTCTTATATAGAGTGGTAACACACTACTACCTGCTCACTCTCGGTTTTTCAACTGCCACAGTTTCTTCCATTTTGAAATCATGATACTTTGTTTGATTTCTTGTATTTACCACTTTTTGAGAGAGCAGGCGCAGCTTCTAATTCTTCTCACACTACTATGGTATGACAATCGACCCAATCAGCGATAATTTGTTGCGATTATCCGAAGTTTGTTTTAATTAACCAGTGACTTTTATATAGAATTAATTCCATTTCTTGGGAAAGGTTGCGGTTGCGATTAACTGAGTTGCGATTATCCCGAGTGGGCTGTAATAGAGATGCGCCTTACAATAAAAATCCAATTCATTGAATAATAATATAATTATAAAATACAACATAAATAGCGTGACACAGACTACCTGATTATAAAATAAGACAAAATGTTTTACGGTGGGCTTTGAATGTTTCCATTGTTTGCTTTTCTCTGATCTGTCTGGGCAGAGCGTTTCAGACCTTTAGGCCAACAAATTTGAAAGAGTGATCGCCGAAAGTTTTGGAATTTTTCTTTGGTACCATTAACAATGTGGTGTCGCTAGAGCACCTTAAGAGGCGAGAACTTGACTTATTTTTAATCAGGTCCGAAAAATAATGGGGGGCAAGGCTTTTTAAGCAATTAAAAACAGTGGTCAAGATTTTATATTCAACCATGCTTTGACAGACTGCCAGTGCAAAGTTGCCAAAGGGGGAGTAACGTGGTCAGTTTATCTTTTCATCAATACAATTCCAGCAGCTGAATTTTGCATAGACTGTAGCTTTCTGAGACTCTCTTCAGACAGACCAGAGAGAAGTATGTTACAATAGTCCATTTTAGACACTAGATAAACCATGACCTGTTTTGTGACGTTAGTTGTCAGATAGTTTCAAATTGATTTTATTTTTGACAGAGCTCGAAGTACATGCTTTTGCAAAGAGCACTGATCTGTTTGCTTATAGACAAATTTACATCAAAAACAACTCCCAAGATTTCTCATTTTTTAGATGGCATTTTGATCTTGCCTCAACAACAGGACAAGGAAAAGGTACTTAACAAGATGGGGCAGGAAATGGGATTGAGTGTAATGAAAGGAGTGGCAGTCCAGGCATGCATGGCAATGGTGTGTATGTGTGTTGGGGGTGGGGTGGGCGTTTGGTTCTCTCTCTGTTATTGTTATCTCGTCATTGTCACAATTTGTCAAACAAGCAACAAAAAAAACAAAACAAAACAAATCAAATAATTAAAAAAAGGCTCAGAAGAAGATAACTGGTCCTTTGTGTAGAATGCAAAAGTTGTGCACTCTTTGACTTCAATCATTCTCTGCTCACTGCATTGTACTGCACATTCCATGAATCCAAGATCCTAACTCCACTGGATATGATTACTTTTGTGATTACTGGAACCCAGCGGAGCTACAACGACGTGACCTTGTTAATCATGATTACTTAGAAATTGGGATCCGTCACAGCTATACACTGTCCACACATTTTTTAATTGATGAGAAACTACTTTTGCTTTTGTAATATTAAAAAATTTTTTTTTATGAGCTTTTATGTAGCGCAATTTCCACTAAACGTGCTCAAAGCACTTTACAGGGGGTCCCTGGCCAGCAGCAACATTTAACTTGTAGGACGGGACATGATGCCTGTCAGGCGATATTACATTTTTTTTTTCGAACAGAGACAACGCTATTAAAGGTCAGGTACTCATTTTACACCTGAGTACGGTGAGAGAATGAGTAAAGAGCCTTTTCCAAGGACTCAACTATGCGCCTAGTGAGGCTCGAACCCAGGACCTTCCGATCCGAAAGCGAGTGTCATACCACTAGACCAATTAGCCATAATAATAATAATAATAATAATAATAATAATAATAATAATAATAATAATAATAATAATAATAATAATAAATAGCATTTCTACTTCGCATAACCATGACTATATCGTGCTCTATGTTCTTTACATTGGAATTATTACATTAAATCATACATTTGTAACAATAAGCTAATAACACACATACTGTCAATAGACACATATAAATAAAACCAAGAAGTACAATACAATAAAAGGCTCTATGCAAGATATTTCTCATAAAATAAATGATGAGGTGACTGAGTGGTTAAGTCGTTGCACACTGCAGAGATGAGACCTTTTTCCGGCTACAGCTGGAATACTGGCTTTTTGAAAACTTGGAGAAAAAAATAATCACATGCGGATGTGTAGGTTATGGTCTATTTTTTTTATCATCCTCTATGGTCAATCAATACACATTGTCCCTTCAAGTTGTATGCAGTTGATTTCAGATAATATTATATTTTAGGGGAGTCAATGACTGAGGTATTGTTATATGTCGTCTCCAATATGTGGGGTCAATGGCCTCCAATTGGTAGTATTATTGTATACTCTTGGTTACTATCCTTATTTAATTTTGGCAGTGTGTATTTGTGTGTGTGTGTTTGTGTGTGTGTGTGTGTGTATTGCATGTGTAAACGTGTTGCAGGCAAAGATGCCGCTCAACAACTCTCTATTAAAAACAGTGGCCCTTTAATAGGCAATGCTCGCTGTTTGAAGAATCTCCTGCATCTGCCAGATTTAGTCACCAATGTTCTCACAACTGCTGAGACTGACAAAGCTGCCAAGAAGGCCAGACTTGAGCAGGGTGCAAATGTGTAGGCTGATTTATTTGAAATTCTACGTATCACGCACTATTATTTTCCTCCTTTTTGGCTATTTTTCCTCCTTTTTTCAACATTTTGGGATAGGGTTTCTTAATATATTAGCCATTAGTCGTCATGAGATTTTTTTTTTTCACAGGACCATCCAAGGGACTTATGATTGTTTTAAACAGAAGGAAGACTGCAAGGAATTACCAATTTATCAGAAATTAATTCCTCAGTGTGAATACTACATGAAAACCAAAGTAAAAAATGGTAAGTCATTTTGCATAAATTTAACACTTTGTCGTCTTGGCTGGATAGATGTCCTAAAAATGTCAGTTTCCAAAAAAGTTACCTCACATTTTGAGATCAAGGGTTTGAATCATACTCTCAACAAATTCCTTTCAGGATGGTTGATGAGTAAAAAAAGAAAAAATACCTATCTATTGATGTTATGATTTACTAGAAACCAATAAAAGAAAAGTGAACATTCATTTGCTTTTTATAGATGTAAATAATACTCATACATTGGATTAATTAGTTTTGTGTGAAAACAAGGGGGGGGGGGGGGGGGGGGGGGGAGAATTTTGAGTGAGTTGTTTTGTTTTTTTCTTAGAGGTAAAATGTCAATCCTTTATCCACTGATATTTCAAGTTCATGAAAATATTTTTGAACATAGTTTTTTTATCCTATACCTATTTTGTGTTCTGTGAGACTTTGACATAGTTTAATTACCATGCTTACATTTTATCAATGTGTACCTGCTTCTACTGAAACAACAAATATTCACACTTATATTCTCAATCACTCACAAGATATATGACCCACTGCTTCAGTATTGTATTAAGTGGGGTGAACCAAAAGCTGTTTGACAATACTCTTCAGCAAAGACATCATATCCAGAATGTTATTTTAAAAGACTGCACACTTTTTCCAAAGTGAGCTGTTGATATAGCCATTCAGCATGAAAGAAATTGCTTTCAGCAATCTTAATTTGGCATCAATATCATAATATGGTCATGTTAACTACGAACTGTTGCCAATTTCTCCTTAATTTTTTAAATAGGACGTTTTGGTGAAATTCATCTCTTTTTATATATTGAACTGTATTTTTTCATTTATTTTCAATATTATGTCATAAATTTTAAAATAGTAATTAAATCCAACAGAGATTCACCTCAGTGTATAAGTGTCATGTTCCTAAGGTACTATCGACTATATAATTTGATAAATATAGCCATTCTTCAGAAAATAGGACCATGCAGCTGTTGGTTTTGTTACATTCCTCCACCAAATTTTGACCCTATTGTAAGCTGGAATGTCTTTGTAAAATACTGTGAAGAAATATTGAATGTCATTTAAACATTTGAAAGACATACATAGAGACTTAAAAGAAAACTTTGCAGAGGTTCATATACTTTTTTCACTGGCCAATAGAACTGACCAATTAAAATTTACTCTTGTAAGGTTGTGGAAGATTTTACTCAAATGCAGTGATAACAAAACTTCACATCCTGGAACATTCCGGTCTTCTCTTCATCGCAGGAACAGGTGTTGATTTTATTGACTTATTTGGCAGCTTCTGTTTTGTTGAGTGAGTTCTTTCCACTGATGACGGTCTCGGTGTATCTCATGTATTCTAAATCCTTTTCGCATCTCAGTTCTTGTGTGTCATAGGGGCAATTACTTGAGGTCTTTATTTATCATAGTTGATATGCTTGTTTTGAGTCTGCCTTTGTGTTTGTTATGTCCGCTTGGTGTAAAGAATAATGTGATTGCCTTATTTGCTGGAATATTTCTGTCTCTCCTTAAAATGTGTACAAATACTCTCCCTCTTGGTTCCAAAATTTGAATCAACAGCGACGTTTCTTCACATTTTATGTACAGCGATTATTTACTTATTTTGGTTGGGTAGTGGATATTTAGAATTCCCCTGAGCTATTTCCAATGGAAGGCATCTAGTTTTTCTTCTTCGATTTTTCTTAGTTCCCAAATTCCCCAGTTGTAAGTAAGTACTGATTTGACAAGGCTCTTGGATAGCTTTTTGTTTCTCAACCATACTTATGTCAGCTTATTAAGAGTGGCTGTTAACGATTGTTTTTTTTTTTCAGTCTTTCTACGTCTTCTTTGTATCCTGTTAACGATCCCACCTTTTTTGTCTTATTCAAATCTTGTTCGTCTTTGTCAAGTTTTTAATGTCGGTCTTATTGGCGTCTACGAAAAGATTATGCTTTAGTTTTAAATCGTGAAGAGATGTGAATTTAAGACGATAAAAGAAGCAAATAAAGAGATCGTTTGTTTCAGTTTTGGTTTTGGTGAGATTTGCTATACCTCAGTTCGTACAATACTCGCCTCTCAAGCAAAGGGAGTTAATCATAAAGGATTGGGTGGCTAGGTCTTTAGATTGTGTGTGTGTGTGTGGTGGAAAGTACTTTATTTCAGACTAGCATCCTATCTAAAGGGTGGCAGTTCATTCACTAACACAGAAATCAGGATACGTCCTAGACCTTAAGGCCCTAAAAGACTTTGGGGTGGTAGGGGGTTGAGGGCACAAAAGACACACCTGCTGGGCACAAGCGCATGATTCCGTATAAGAGGAAAGCACTCTACTACCAACGTATATATCGATACCCTCCTTATAACATACAAAGAGACGATTTACAGTGGAAAAATCATCCTCCGTAATAGGAATAATGCATTTACTGCACCCTTTTGGTTAAGGATCCCAGAGAGGGCCAAGGCAAAACCAAGCAATATAATTACCAGACAAGTCCATAAAGCAGTATGGACGTGAAAACAGACACTGCGGAAGTAAAAACATGTCTTGGGATTATAATGGTTTCTTAAGAGGTTGATTTATTATCTTATGCTGCTGGTTTGAACATTGTGCTTATCATTCATGATTTCATGTTGAATTTTGAGAAAGAAATATTGACTTTACTAAAAAGTTGAGATGATTTTTGAATTCAGCAGGTCCAGTTTCCTTTAACATGTGATATTTTTCTTCTATCTGCATTATTTCGAGAGATGTTTAATCCTTTATACATTTTGCTCGCGATTATAGCTATTTTTCTGCGCTTAGAGTCTGGTGTCTTGGAGTTATAGCGCTATATAAGTTTTCAGCATTATTATTATTATTAACATGCAAAATTGAGTGTTTCCTGAAGTTCACTTCTTTATTTTTCAAAGACCATTTGAAGAAAATGTCTGAAAAAAATTGGACCTCTTCCCTGGAGTACTCTCTACCCGTTGACATGAATTACATGTCATTTTGTATGATCATTATGTTAATATAGCGTATATGGAGTATGCTATTTCATCATGCTGGAGGCCAAAACATTTACTTTCGCGAGTGTTTTGGGGGAATTTCAACAGACTGGAGATTTAGGAAAAAATTTGTTTCTGGTTCAAAACTTGTTATATTTTATTTACCTAGTCACTGTGCTTTAAAAATGTGTTTCATAAGTATGATAAAAAAATTTTAGTGGTCAGTTACATGGTGTCAAAGTTGGAACATTTTCTTACATCAATTGGCAAGCAAAAAAATTCTAAGTTTTTGAAAAATGAATTTCCTCTCAATTCTTGTTTATGTATGGATTTTCAAAATTTAAAAAGTGTTTTCCAAGACTATCAGAATGCTTTATGACTATAGTAAGAAAAATCCATTTTATATATTTATAAATTGTCTCTTGTGGTACCTACTATAGTTAGGTCGTGCTCTCTCTCTCTCTCTCTCTCTCTCTCTCTCTCTCTCTCTCTCTCTCTCTCTCTCTCTCTCTCTCTCTCTCTCTTTCTCTCTTTCTCTCTCTCTCTCTCTCTCTCTCTCTCTCTCTCTCTCTCTCTCTCTCTCTCTCTCTCTCTCTCTCTGCCCGAAATATTTGATCGAGAGAACCCTGTAACTTCTAACAAATGCTGTGATATTAGTATATCTTGATGCTTAATAGTCCCGATTTAAGAGCATTTTATCAGCCATCCTAATGTTTCCCCCCCCAGACTGATATACAAAAAGGCAACACACTTTCAAGACTGATCTATAAAACAATAGACATAGGCTTGAATCAATTTAAAACTAGAAAGTTTAGAGAGAAAGTACAAACGTTTATTAATCTTATATTTAATTTGTTTTGTATTTTGTGTCCTTTTCAGATTATCGTCTATAACTACTCCTAAATATTTGTATTCTGAAACTTGCTCGACTACTTGATCTTTGATTTTTAGCGAATGATGGATGGGTTTTGATATTCTAAAGTCTATAACTAATTCTTTTGTTATATCTACATCAACAATTCCTATCGCACCAAGAGACAAAAGAGTCAATTTCTTAAAAATAAGATGATTCATCGTTATCTACTATAAGGCTCTTTAGGGAAGTGTCATTTGCAAATTTTATAATTAGGACATTTTGGGATGGATGTTCATGCAGTCAGTCATGTACAGCATGAAAAGTTGTGATCAAAAGATGAGGCTCCATAGTATTGAAAGCAGATGAAGCAGGCAGTAGCAATTGCTTGCACTCTTTATATTCGGCACTAGTCTATCCCAAAAGTCCTTTCCACCAGATCTAACAGACCCAGCTACCTGATCACCAAATGATAATAACAATATTAAAATAATAATAATAATGATAATAATAATAATAATAATAATAATAATAATAATAATAATAATAATAATAATAATAATAATAATAATAATAATAATAATAATAATAATAATAGCCTTAAACGTGCCCGGTAAGTATTTTGCTTTTTAGTTGTTTTTCCCCTATTATATTCTTTTCTGTTCTTATAAGCTTACATTTTTCAACTTTTTCAAATAGAATTGTAATTAATAAGAAATAAAAACGATTTCTAAAGATAAAATTTCTTCTTTGATTTGTTTCAGACTCCTCCGATTGTGATCTCCAAGAGGCAATGAATTGCGATCGCGTGTTTGTGAATGTGGGCAGCTCAATAATTTATAATGACAAAGCTTATTGTAGGTGAGGACACAGTTTGTATACATGATTTATGTCTTAAATGTGATGTTTGATGTTCATCTTATCTTATAATTGATATAAAAAATCTTAAAATATAAAAGTAGAGAAAATTTTAAACAAATTAAAAAGGTGGGAGTGGGGGTGAAGAAGCGCACTTAACAGGGGTCTAAAAGTAAGACCATCGTCTATCTGACCATATTTGTTTAGAACCCGACTTAATATGAGATAATGGCCATTTGCACTATTCAAGTGCAAATTTGGATCTGAGTCATTTCTATTCAAATAATATTTTCTTTAATTCATTTTTTAAAAAAGGTCAATTTTTATTGATATTTGACACACAAAAAAGCAAAGATATTGCTTTATTTAAAAGGCATATAAACGATACAGTTTTGATCACTTTTCTTAAGTTGAACATTAACAGGAATCAGGAAATGGAGAGACTGGCACCAGAAGTAAGTGAGGAGTAGCCTTAATGTCTTCTGTTCCCATAGTAAACCACTGCAGCAATGACAAATTTGCTGGTTGAAATTTTACCTTTTCTCTCCAATTTTGCAAATATTTTACTTTTAGAGATTTTATAGATTAGAGATTTTTTTTTTTTAAAAAGAAGAAATGAATCTCATATGTTAATCATACTGCTATGAGTGTACTATAATTTATGATGCTCTGTAAAATGTTAGGGAGGAGAGGAAGAGGGAATGGGCTGATCTTAGGATTTGTCTCATTTAGAAGTGGGGCCATTTTGTATGGAATAGTGAAAACACATGGAAAAAAAATGTCAGAAAAGACTCAAGTAAAATATATGCAGTATATAAAAGACTTGTAAATCAATGAAGTGTTAGAAATGATATGATAATAGGAGTGTAGTACTAGAGGATATCAAGATGCCACAGAGATTTTTGTGAAGCACGTGCACTCCTAGAAAAATGTTTATGAAATAAATCCAAAGATATGACATATTATTAAAATAAATACAAGAAAATAGTTTTTTTTATTATGGGTATATAGAGGTATCCCCCTATATCTGTTTCCCAACATGTTTTCTGTCTTTGTCTTGTCCTGGCCGGATACCCTGGCTGGGAGGGAAACAGTCAAATGTAAAGTTGTTGTGGGAGATGATATTTTTTGTCTTTTAAATTATCTCTCTGTTATGCATTGTATTAATTTTTTGTGTTTTATATATAACTTTTGATTTTCAGAAAAGTCTTAGAACAATTGGAGTGCAGCCGGAAGGTGTACGATACCTGTCCTGAAAGTTTACGGGCAAAGATCAAAAAAGTGTTAACCGATAATGATTTATTGCAAGAGAGCTGCTATGAAAAGTTGGGCATAAAAATTGAAAAGACAACCAAATCAGGTCCCGATGGCAATGCTGGTCAAATCATCAGAACCAGTAAGTCTAAATTGCATGGTTGGTTGGGAGTCATTGCTGGTAGGGTAGTTATCTAACAAAGGAATTGCACTTTGATTGAGGGATGATTTGTATGTCACTTTTCTCAATAAGAATCACTTTTCAATTTCAATTTTGAAATTACTTATTTCTTTAATGCTTAGATTTAGATGTAAATTGTTTGTAATCTATTTTGAAAAATATCTGAGAATAATGATGAATTAAATGTCACAAGCAAAAGCAGTATTTTTGGAATAGAAAAAATAACTCATAGAATATTATTAATCATGGATTCTAATTCTTAAAACCACAATTTCGCAAATTAAATTTACCGTAACAGATCTAATGTCTTTAAAGGGACAATTCATAGGAATTAAATAAAAAATCATGGATTTTGGATGGACGCAGATTTTTCTCTTCAAATTCAGATTATTGCTCAAAAGTATTATGAAGTTTTTCTGTACGGTGGATGTGGCAGGTTTGTAATCAAGTGATCTCAACACATTTTATTCAGAAATGACTTCCAACAATTAATTTTTTTCTGTCATCATCATGCCCTTTCTGATACAATATAATTCAGTTTGAGTGCTTTGGCTAAAACTTTTAATTTTTTTAAATTATGTAAAAACTAGCAAGGCACCTTTTCATCATCATCATCATCATCATTATTATTATTATTATTATTATTATTATTATTATTATGTAGGTGTGATTATAATAATAAGCATATTTCTATAGCGCCTCAAAGCGCTTAAAAAGAAAAAAGAAATAAAAAGTCATAGTTTACCCAGGTAACAATAATGTATTGAATCCAATTCAACCAAAATATCAAAACAATCGTCAATACAAAAGTCACATACAAAAAATTTAAAATTCAATTAAATAAATATTTTCTGAAAAGATATGTTTTCAGTTTTTTTTGAAAATGTTTATTGAGCTCGAAAATCTTACAGATCATTCCAAATCGTGGATCCGAATTTATAAGACAATAGCGACGTCGACTGCGAGGATGGTGATGGTTGTGGTGGTGGTAACGATAACGACGATGACAACGATGAATACGTCAACGATGATGATGGTGGTGATGCTGACGATATCGATGATGCCAACGATAGTGGCAGTGTTATCATTGTTGCTGGGTGTCTTTGCGGGAGGGTGGTCTATGACCAATATTTATACGTGTCATTCTCTGTTTACGTATGCCACCCCTATGCAGTCATGGGTGCTCAAAACAATCATTGTTCAAAAATATGGTATGGTGTTGTTTGTATATATTGACGAGATATCTAAGGGCTAAAAATAACAGATTGTAATAAACAGGGCCAGATACATCCATAATGT
The DNA here is from genome assembly GCF_034508935.2 of Berghia stephanieae. Lineage (NCBI taxonomy): Eukaryota > Metazoa > Mollusca > Gastropoda > Nudibranchia > Aeolidiidae > Berghia > Berghia stephanieae. The sequence goes on from NC_088364.1 coordinate 16,276,834, forward strand.
GTCTACGTCCAAAAGTCTTGATTTCACGACACACTGGTTATAAAGTTCTACCTGTACTAGCTTTCACAGTACACTGACAATACAGACATGGTGACAACAAGATATGAAGTGAATAGAAAAGTGCCAGAAGACAATAGAGAATAAAAATTTTTCGCGGCGGTGGTGGGGTTTGAACCTGCGACCTTATTGGTACGACAACTCCGCCTGGCAGGTGAGAGCGTGGCTCTACCGTGTGAGCTATCCACGAACACAAAATATTCGTTTCAAACTCAAAGTCATTACTAGATCCCTCTCTCACCCACTTCTTGAGACCGCCGATTCGTTCGTACACCACCATCGCGAATAATTTTGACCAGCAGTTAAGCCTAATAGCCAATATTCTCAACACAAACATATAACATAGAAACGATTGAGACATTGAGTATGCTCCGGTGTATGGGGTGAATTTTTTTAATTCAGAAAAGTGAGTGGAGCAGGCACTTATGTTGGTAACAACAAGATATGAAGTGAATAGAAAAGTGCCAGAAGACAATAGAGAATAAAAATTTTTTTCGCGGCGGTGGTGGGGTTTGAACCTGCGACCTTATTGGTACGACAACTCCGCCTGGCAGGTGAGAGCGTGGCTCTACCGTGTGAGCTATCCACGAACACAAAATATTCGTTTCAAACTCAAAGTCATTACTAGATCCCTCTCTCACCCACTTCTTGAGACCGCCGATTCGTTCGTACACCACCATCGTGAATAATTTTGACCAGCAGTTAAGCCTAATAGCCAATATTCTCAACACAAACATATAACATAGAAACGATTGAGACATTGAGTATGCTCCGGTGTATGGGGTGAATTTTTTTAATTCAGAAAAGTGAGTGGAGCAGGCACTTATGTTGGTAACAACAAGATATGAAGTGAATAGAAAAGTGCCAGAAGACAATAGAGAATAAAAATTTTTCGCGGCGGTGGTGGGGTTTGAACCTGCGACCTTATTGGTACGACAACTCCGCCTGGCAGGTGAGAGCGTGGCTCTACCGTGTGAGCTATCCACGAACACAAAATATTCGTTTCAAACTCAAAGTCATTACTAGATCCCTCTCTCACCCACTTCTTGAGACCGCCGATTCGTTCGTACACCACCATCGCGAATAATTTTGACCAGCAGTTAAGCCTAATAGCCAATATTCTCAACACAAACATATAACATAGAAACGATTGAGACATTGAGTATGCTCCGGTGTATGGGGTGAATTTTTTTAATTCAGAAAAGTGAGTGGAGCAGGCACTTATGTTGGTAACAACAAGATATGAAGTGAATAGAAAAGTGCCAGAAGACAATAGAGAATAAAAATTTTTTTTTGACATGGTGACTGTTATTATGAACTTGAAACTAATATCTAAGTAAAACATTTGTGTTTACCTCAGAATAAGATTAAAAATACAGATTTTCTAAAATATCACAAATTTCAGGTGTTAAAAAATCACAATCTTCACACATTTTCAAATTCATTGTGATCTGGACTTTTAATTCCTACACATACGTTTCACTTTTAAAAAAGACGTGGTTATCTCTTTAAAAGGCAAAATCCAGAGCACAACAAACGCACGTCTTGCCTGTCAGGCGTTTTACAATCATATATCATGATTCTGCCAGACTTTTGCTTCATGACCAGCATTGGCTGCCTGTTGAGAAAAGGATTACATTCAAGGCTTGTGTTTTAGTGTGTCGTCTTGAAAGTACTGCCCCTTCCTACTTTTCAGAACTAATTGGAAGATATTCAAAACCCCGCCCCTTATATTCAGCCAGTGATTCCACCAACTAGTTGTCCCTCGAATATGCAAAAATGCTGGAGTGAGATCTTTTTCTCATTTCAGACCCTTTGTTTGAAATGCCTTACCACAGAGCATTCGTGAAAAAGAATCGTTGGCTATTTTTAAACGTTTCGATTTTAGTAGAAGATATGAGAAGCAAGATAGGCATCTGGTTTCTATTGTGTTGTGTGTGTGCTTGTGTGTTCGAATGAGCATGTTTCAGCCCAAAAATTTGTAATTTAAGAGTCTGGTGTCTCGGAATTATAGCGCTATATAAATTTTGAGCATTATTATTATATATATATATATATATATATATATATATATATATATATATATATGGACATAGACGTCTATATCATTTATGATCGCAAGAATGTCCTTTTACTCAAAGTGAAGGGATCTTCATACGGTTACCTTGCAAAACACAGCTGCATTCGACTGTTTAGAACAACTAACAGCCCCTTAATAAACATCATGTTAACAAACACGATGACACATTACATAAAAAAAATAAGACCTGGAAGAAACTATGATAAATTTTTAAAAATCACCTTACCTTTTTTTTCACAATGAGACGATTTTTACAAGCCGTTTCCAAAAATTGATGAAAAATGTGTACCTCAGGCTGGAATGGTGGGAAATTTGTTGCATGTGTTTAAATCAACATCCAGCATCATACAATTGCAGTTTCGAATTTATAAAGTTTCCATCAACTGTCCTTCTCTCACACCCCCCCCCCCCCCCTCCCGGTTCACTCTGCACTGGAGTCAATATTACCGAGTTCACTCCCCACTGGTATCCACCTCTCATATCCCCTGGTTCATTCCCCACTGATGTCCAATATCTGGTGGTCCTGTGTTCACTCCCCAGTATTGTCCACCTCTCATAGCCCTGGGTTTACTCCCCACTGGTATCTATGTATCCAGTGGTCCCGTGTTATTCCCCTAGTGGTGTCCGCATGTCATAGCCCCACATTCTGTCCCCACTGGTGTCTGCTTCCTATAGTCCTGAGTTCACTTGTGTCCATATTCCATAGCCCTGGGTTCACCCCCCATAGTGTCTACTTCCATGCTCCCGGGTTCACTCCCCAGAGACCTGCCTATTTGAAAACTTAAACAGTCATTATTTTTAGGAGATAAAAAATTGTACTCGCTATTGTTAACTTTAAAAATCAAAAATTTTCCCCCACAATGATTAAATGACTTACTTGACTTATGCCTCTTGACTCCTGGCGGAGCATAGGGCCTCAACAGCACTCTTCCATCTTCTTCTGTCCTTGGCACAGATCTTTGCCTCACTCCAGGTAAGATTGGAGACGCTCAAAGCTTGGTGAAGGCTTCTCCTCCAAGTCTGTTTTGGACGACCCCGTTTCCTCTTGCCTTGTGACAATGATTAAATCACCCTTCAAAATCCTTACAATTATTAGTAGTCTGGCATCAAATTTCATTTTCAATCAACTTTAATGACTTAGAGAGATGCTCATTAAGTTCAGAAATTGGAACCAAAATTTCGTAATTTTATGAATTTTTTGTAATAGTTGGCAGATCTGGTAGTGTCCACATATCATAACCCTGTGTTCACTCCCCACTGGTGTCCTCCCAAAGTCCCAGGTTCACTCCCCACTGGTGTTAACATCTCAAAGTCCTGGGTTTACTCTCCACTTTTTATAATATCCCTTAGTCCCTTGTTAACTTCCCACTTGTGTCCATTCCGTATTCTTGAGTTCATTGCCCTGTACTAATTTACATCAATGTCTCTCGATTTTTCCCTCTAATATTGACCTCTCAATGTCCTTGGTATAATCGCCATTCGTGTCCATCTTAAATTATCTCTGGTTCAATCCCCTCTGGTGACTACCAATCAGAGTTCTAGGGTCAATCCGCACAGTCACGTTGATATGTTAAACAACACAAGGGTCACACCTCTTTTCCTCTGATCAGAAATTGAGCAATCTACAATCTGCACAGTCACTTTGATACATTGTAGTGAAATAACACAAAGGTCACGCCTCTTTATCCTCTGATTAGAAACTGAGCAATCTATTGCAGTACAGCAGTTTGAAACAGCATAGCTATTATAGAGCTCTTTTTGATACAACATTACTTTTAAAAAATGCTGTGCAATTGTTTCACTTGTCATGGTGAGCAGCTATTGTTTCACTTGGCACGTAAAAAAATTTCCTCCCTTTATTATATTTATTAATTTTTCTCTTTCAACTACTTCTACTAATACTTACTACTACGACTACTACTACTACTACTACTACTACTACTACTACTACTACTACTACTACTACTACTACTACTACTACTACTACTACTACTACTTTTGTATATATTTTGATTATTATTTATTATTATTATTATTATTATTATTATTATTATTATTATTATTATTATTTATTATTATTATATGTATATCTTTCATTTTTGTCATACTTTTTTGTATGTATGAATTGTTAATAATCATTGTTAATGTTACCAATTTTTATTATTCCATTGTTTCTGTTAGATTCCCTGTGCCACGTTTTAATGGCCCTGACTGTTGCCTACTGGGTCAAGTCATCCTTTCCCTCCTTGTAAGACGCAGGTGTTCCAGTCTCTCCTTGATCTAGAATATAGTTATTGTTTTAAGATTTAAAAAAAAAATATGTGGACTTTTGACCTATGCAGAAAAAGGATCAATAATATTCAGCATTGAGTGAATAAAAAAGCTGTTTTTTGGGTTTTTAAAAATAACTATTTAAAATATTTCAAAACATAGACATTAGCACTGTTTGTCCATTGTTCATTTTTTTTTTTACTCATAAAAATGATTAATTAAAGTCCTGAAAGTTTCAAGTATAAAACAAACAATGACAAAATATTAATTTTTTTTATCAGTGACTGAAAAAGAAAACTCTGATTTTAGGTGCCTCAGGTTACACGCAAGGGTAAATTGCTGCAGTTGTATTTTTTTCTTAGTCTGATTTGGGTTGACTGAGTGCTGATTTTCTGTGCTTGCATCAAATGTCGACTGAGTACTTCTTGGTATAAAATTAAATCCACACCTAGGAATAGATGTATCAATCTTCTCTTTTCCAATATTACTATTTAATAGAATTCTATTGAATGAATGATTCGAGAATATTCTTGCTAGTTTAGAGGAATATGACATTAGTCAATGTATGTATTTTATTATTATTATTATGATTATTATTTGGTCAAAGTTGTAAATCTCTGTCTTCAACAATGGAAGAGTTACAGACCAATCAATCAGCTTGATTCTGGCCTTTCGTACAGTGTCTGCCTTGGGTACCTGTTTGAAACAATAGGGATGAAAATTAAGCTCAGTCAACCTGCTCCAATCTATTCCCTCTTTGTCATAAATTGTGATTTTTAAAATTTTTTTTGGTATTTGATCAATATATTATAAAAGTACACATGTGTGTTGTGTGCCATCTTGTACCTCGATGCTTACCATGAGATAAACTCTTTCAAACTTCTCAAATCAAATGATATGCCGAGAATGGTGAAATTAGCATCAAAGGTGTAAATATGGACCGCTTTCAGTCAAAGCTATCTTGAACACATGTTGACCTCGATAACTAGAGAAGCTGTGGTTAGCAATGCCTTGTGAAAAGCAACTCCCAAGTCTTATGTTTCTTTAAACAAGTTTAAAAATGCCACATATTATACATATATATCAAGTTGGGGTTAGATATGCACTATGAATACATGCTATTATTATAATTTTAAAAATTGTCACCATTGAAAGTGAAAGCATTATGATAACCCATGCTACACATGGAAGTAGAATGGTTTTATAATTATAAAAGTAAGTATTTGTCCTATTTTTTGTCTCATACTCATACCTTTTCAGACTGTACTGCTTCTATTGGAAGACAATTTTTGAACTAAAACTCCCTTAAATGTCAACCTTTGATATGGCATACAGTCGTCATCTGACATTATACATTCTAAACTTGCAAATATGGGTCAGCAATGCATCCATAAATTTTACTTACAAGGTTGACTTGCATCTTAATTAAATGCCCCTTTTTTGCATCTTAATTAAACCTTTACACATGAAAAGAATTGCCATAGTTTGTTTCAAAACTCAAACGCGCATATTTTGACCTGTGTTTTTGAAACTAGTTTATGAATTAGATTGAAACTTGGAAATGCTACTCCAGTTACAAAAAAAAGGATTATAAATTGCTTTATTTTTAGACAAATAATCGAATTATTACTAAGTTAGCTTATTAACACCTTTTAAAAACTCAGTCATCTTTGTTCAAAGCTTACCCAGTTTTAGAGAACCCATTGAACTAATATGTAAAGCACAGGAACGCACCCTTTCAGAACATGGCAAAAATGATAAATAACAAAATTTCTCATTCATAACCTTCACAATTTCAGTGGCGTAGTGCCTTTCTCTCAATCATTTAATGTAATGGATTTTTAATTGTAGAATCACCCTTGTGCAAAACATTGCTTTAAGACTATTTTGAAAATGAAGCCAAACGAGGATATCTATCCCACAACACTGAAACTGTCAGTGTTACAACATACAGATAATATAGATAAGAACAGAGACATAAGGCTCTGAGGTTCTAGGGTCATGGACTATCACTATGAGAGGTACTGTGTACACTGAAAATAAACGTTGTGTTAAGTTTTATGTCATTACATTAAAATTCTGTTACTCGGGTGTAATTAAATGAAAAAATCACGGACATCAAAGGAATTTGTGATTGTACAATTACAGATACAAAATTTTATCTTTTGGATTCACAATGCTTTGTTTTTTAAAAATAAAGGATGTCATGTAAAGTATTGAGCAAATCTGTTAGCTGGTAGATGAAAAATTTAGCAAGATGTGTGCGCTTGAGTTTTGAAATGAATTATAAAAATATTGCTCTAAGTCATTGTTTTCTGATACCTTATACCAGGCCTGTAAATTTTCAGCCCATAGGCTATTTCAGACTTTTTAACAAATTCTAGATTTCAGTCTTCCAACTTACAACATTGTGACCCTTTATTATTATCTTCAATGGAAACTCCAAAGCCTAATAATAGATCGTAGTCCACGATCTCTGCCAGTCAGTCATATTAGTCTAATTTTAGACTATTGGGAAAATCTGAAAATGAGTAATTTCTGCTCATGGGTTTTACCTATGATGATCGCACCAGCCAGTCATCTTGAAACTAGTCTTGTCATCTGAGGTCACAGGTGTTGGATCTGAAATCCGCTCCTTGCTTACTGTCTATATTTGTTATTTGGAGCAAAGACCAAATTTCAGCCCAAAAGTCTAAAAAACTGAATCATGAATCATGCATTTACTCAATGCACAAAGCCATCTCGCTTTTATTTTTTTTCGACAGCATTTTGGTTTTGGTTTCCCTGTCCGAGATAGATCATAAAGTAAGTTGAAATTGTTTTCGTCAGTTGTTTTATCGTGGATTACCTATCAAGATGATAATAATTTTAAAAAAGTAAAATTCCTTAGGCTTAGTTACAACGTCGATCATAGTGCAGATGACAAGGCAATTGAAGTATCTGTTAATGTTTATTATCTTCCAAGTGACGTTTAGATAAATTCAGGTCTGACATCCAAACGCATTATGAGCCTAACATTTCCATCACAACAACGTGCAAATAATGAATTGGGTTATCAGACCTACAAATAAGTACACATCGTCTTCTAGCAATTGTACATTATATCTATAATCAGTAGAGTATGTTTTACTTGCTAATTGTCATGAAAATAATGACCAACAATTTTCAGACTTTTTGAAAAATGGGCATTTACATTTACAGGTCTGTTATACAAGTGTATCAAGGTCAGATATCATCAAATCACCAATTGACTTTCAATCCTAATTGTTTTGGGTTTTTAAAAATATTTATGTGACATACGCTTCACCTCCCCCTGAATTTATCACAATCCTTGCTTAAACAATTTTGTCCCTATATACATCATTATTCTCTAGTCATTTCTTACCTCTTCTTTTTTTTTTTTTTTAAAGTTTGAAGTATTGCCAGTAATTTTATATGCTGTATGCGTTTATTTATGCAAAACTTTTTTCTCTTGTCACAGAACTTTTACATTTATCTAGATTTTATAAAAATGATATTGCTCATGCATATGTTTATGGTTTTGTAGTGTTGCATCTTTAAATGCCCTCTAGAAACAGTGATGATAGCAATAGAGAATTAAAAAAGAAAAAAAAGAGAGAAACAAGAAAAAAAAGAGAGAAACAGCAAAAAAGGCTTAATTTAAACCTTTTGCCTTTTCCAATATTTTTCTTTCTCTTGGCATTTATTTGACATAAAAGTGTTAAAAATTATTATGATATTGCCTTTCCATCCATTCAGTTTTAAAACAATTGTAACATACAACCCAGGTAGAACAGGATGTGTTGATCCACAATTCTTTTTTGTTGAATCCCATGTGTAAAAAAAAATGTGCTATTTTAATTTGAATCCAAGTTTGATGACTTCAGGTTGCACTTTATTTTTAATTTTAGAATGATGTGTCCAAATTCAGATGATGTACATGTAAATATTCTGTATATTGGCAATGCAGTGGAATGGAATCACATTCCAGTTACACGCATCCATCTTACAGATCCTTCATATTTAGTTATTTCTGGTCATTTTTGTTTTTGGTAAATGGTTTATTAATAAATGATTTGAATCGATTAATTAAGTTTTCATTATACTCTTCTAAGTAAAGATAATGTTAGTCAAATGCACATATACGAGTAGTATACTTACTGCATGACATTCATACTACCTTTCAGCAATGATTTCGATTTCCTACCTCATCATTGTTTTGTTAATGAGAAAAAAACTGTCGGTCATTCATTTTATTAGTTTTAATGAGAAAGAGCAATTGAGACTTTCCCCTTAAGAATTGTTAGACCTAACAACCTTTATTCAAAAAAACTTATAAGAATATCAAACATATCATTTATCCACACTGCTAGCGAAACAGGAAAAGTCTCCACCGTTTATCTTTGTAGAATAAATCAAAGCTTTGATTTTTGATTCCATTTTTTATTATTGTATCTTGCCTTATATTATTCTTACAGCCTGATTTGTTTTCTTGTCAATAATGTTAGCCAGACTTATAGGCAGCTGTTGATACAATGATGTTGCAAAGCCAAAAATATAACAGAAAGATTTAAAAAACAAAACAGGATAAACTTAAAACATTAGCTCTTGGCTGTTGTTAATAAATTTTCAATAATTTGAAATTGTGTACTCGACTACCTCTGATCTGACAAGAATTGTTTCCGATATGCCCTAACAAAACCAACTCCATCCTTCATCGACATCTGTACCCTATTTGAACCATTTCCCTTTGTCTTACTTTTTTTTCCCCCAAGTTCATATAATTGTACATCTAGAATGTCTTTACTATCCCATTTTCTTTCTTTCTACTGGCGCTGAGTTGACTTAAATATGTTGCAAGCCCCGTAAAACCCTTAAAAACAAGTAAAACAAAACAACATTTAGATAACCTCTCGTCAAAATTATTAAACCTTTTTTTTGACAGATTGAGGATCATGTTAATTTATCGATAACTGAAGTCAAATTGTAAAGCCAAAAATGAAATAGATGTTTTGTCAGTGTATAAGTATTCCTATTTCAACAAACCAGAATATATCTAACTCAAAACATAATATTATCCCTTGAATTTCGTTAAATTAATCTTTACTTTATGCAATTCATGTGTATTGTGCCATATTCTTATTATTATCTTTTGCCTGTGGTGCCATGTTTTTATCATTATCCTTTATGTATCTTATTTTGTAACTACTCAGAGATAGATAATAAATGTGCTTTAGCTGTCTTAATCCAGGATTGTCACTTGTTCTTGATAGGTAGTAAAATTATTTTCAAAGTGATACTAAGCTGTGAACTGTACAAAGTAATAAACAAAAATTAATATGACAGCTTAAAAAAGAACCAATACCAAACACGGAACATTCAGGCTCAAAAGCCTTCTTCAGCCAACAATAAAAACGTTTGGTGGGATCTTTGACCTCCCATAGTGGGCGGGAGATCACGCTGTGTCTTCTATCCCCTTATATCTGTTTTTCGAGCTGTTTTCTGTCTTTGTCTTGGAATGGGATTACTTGGTGTTCTCCTAGCCCTGACCAGAGTCCTAGACTGTAAGGTAAATAGTCAAATATATAGTTTTATTTTTTGGGAGATATTTTTTCCCTGTAAATAATTTCTTTTTTATGCACTGTATTATTTTTGTAAACATTTGAGTGTAATCCTCTTATTGGGGACCTTTGCTTGTGTCAGGATGACACATTTAGGCGGTCTCAAACTAAGTAGCTACACTGATAGCGTGCTCTTGAAATCTACTTCTTTTCCCAATTTGAACTAATGTCGTTTTGTCTTCATTTTTCTTGGGTACTTTAATTCTAATTATAGAACTTTTTACTATCCCATTTTCTTCGTTTTTACTGGCGCGGATATGAATAAATGTAGGTACCACAATAGACATGTTTTTTTTTTGTGGCTGAAAAGAACTCGAAATATAATGCGTCGCGTGTCTAAAAAAAAATGACTATTTTTAAACCAGGTCATTCAACCATTAATACTGGGTGGGGTTCCTGACCTCCCATAGCGGACAGGGAGGTACACACTGTGTCTTCTATCCCCTTATATCTGTTTTCCAACATGCTTTCTGTCTTTGTCTTGGAATGAGATTACTTAGTTTTTTTCCTGGCCCTGGTCGGAGTCCTGGCTGGGGGGGGAAACAGTCAAATGCATAGTTATTGTTTTGGGAGATGATATTTTTTTTTCCTTGTAAATCATCTCTCTGTTATGTATTAGTATATTTGTTATCTTTTAATGTATACTGTAGGCATTTGAGTGTGTTCCTCTTTGTTGGATTTTGTTCTTGTGTCCGATGAGACTTATGGGTGATCTCAAACTAAGTACATTGGTGACATGCTCTTGGAATCTACATCTGATCCCTATTTGTTCCCAGTTCCCCTATGTCTTACTTTCTCCTGGATGCTTCAATTGTAATTCTAGAACTTTTTACTATCCCATTTTCTTCCTTTTTACTGGCGCTGATACATGATTATGTGTTGCAAGCGCCGTAAAATCCTTAAAAACAAAAACAAACAACCATTAATACCTTGGCCATCAAAAGACATACAGAGCTGAATTTGGTATCGTATTGAAGAGGAAGGTTTCAGCTTTATTCCTACACCACTTCAACCTTTTAAAAAAGGCTAGGGCTATTGGTCAGTAGTGACCCCAGGCGCTAGCACCTGCGGGTCAGTACTAACGAACACGTGCCAGCGCCTGGGGATCAGTACTGACCAATAGGTCCTGGTGTCTATTGGTCAGTATTGAACAACAGGTGCCACCACCCACAGACAACCTCTCTTCGGTCTGTGCCACTTCTACCGCCCGCCATTGATCAGCACTGACGAACATCAGGCCTGTTCGTCAGTGCAGACAAAGACCTCTTCGCACTTATTAGTCACTTCCTCAAGTATTCCATTAAAAAAACAAAACAATTAAAATCCCAGGCCAACTTATCCGATGACACTCAGTAACACTTGGTCACTTGGATAAGTTTGATTTCTAACGCGTTAGATGCCGTTGTTTCAAGCCACCAAAGATTCTTTTTTATTTTATGCTGTCCATTCTATTTCTTTGGGTTTTTTAAATTTTTGTTTTGTTTGTTTTTTTCGTTATTGCTTAAATTGAAGAAAAATAGAGGAAAATATGTTATATCATTATATTTACGATTCTTTTATAATACTTTGTCCATTCTATTGATGAGATGTTTTTTAAAATTTTTTGTTGGAACTGTGTTTTTAGTCCACCAGTGGACTGAAGACACAGCTGTGTATTCAGTCCACCGGAATTAAAAATATTTAAAAAGGACCAAATATCGTCTATACTTACCTTAACCGATACTGACGACATTGATAATGACCTTATTATTATCAGAAATGGACAGGCATAATTTAAGTCAATTCAACGGCTGATTAATATCATTTACAGCGTTTTATTTACTCCTGGAAAATCTTGATTGAGAGTTGTTCGAAACCGGGCGCCTGAAATAGATCTCAATTCTCGAAACCGATTTATCAAACTTACTGTGAGGGAGCGTCAGAGAGAGAGAGAGAGAGGGGAGGGGGGGGGGGGGCTGGGCGGGAGTGGGAGAGAGAGAGAGAGAGAGAGAGAGAGAGAGAGAGAGGTTAAGGACTGCTTTGTAGCTACGTACTCGCACAGTTTTATTTTTTTCCGATGTGAAAAGTGACCAAACATAACCTTACTTTAGCAAACAATACTAAAACTCTGATCTCCTTTAAAAAACTCATGGGTTTTGTTAATCACAAAAATTCTAACGGAGTAATTTAAAATAGATATAAATGTTAATTTTAAATTAATTGGAGAAACATTATTCTCTGTGTGGCCAATTTTGGCCAAATTGGCTAGGCCAATGGCTATCTGGCAACAAGCGCCCGATTTCGAACAACTCTCAATCAAGACTTTCCGAGAGTAAATAAAACGTTGTAAATGATTTCATTAAGCCTTTGAATTGCCATAAATTATATGCCTGTCCATTTCTGATAATTCCTATAATAGGCACAGTATCAATGTCGTCGGTTGCGTTTAAGGTAAGTATAGACGATATTTGAAAACACAGTTCCTTTTTAAAATTATTTTTTTTGTCATGCAAAAAAAAAAAAAAAAAAAATTATAATAAATAACGGAAAGGAGGAGAAACTTGATAACGAATAGATTATTCCATTTTTGGGCAGCGTGGCTCAGCGCTACGGTCTAGGGTCTATACCAAGGGAAGGCTGAAATAACCCAGGCATCAACCGCCGCTGCGCTGTGTGGCCTTGAGCAAGTCACCTCACCCTAGCTCGACATGCGGCGCTGCACTGCGGCTGATGCCTGGGTTATTTCAGCCTTCCCTTGGTATAGACCCTAGATACAAATTTTCCATGAATAAAGGGAATTTTATTTGATTTATTTATCATTATTATAAGAATATACTGAAAATAACAAAACTTGTGAACGCAGTTTTAAAGTGCGGCTTTTAAAATCGTAATAGTAACACGGGACTATAAGACGCGGATGGGCACTTCCGATTTGTATTAGGATTGATTGAATTAATGCGATGACGTTTCCACGTCTTCATATATTTCATCTCTGCCACTTTATCATTCATCGCTTAAACGTAATCGCAGTCCTAGTGTCAGATTATATCGATGGTGTGCGTCAAGGTAAAGTGCTCACAACATCCGTCAGCCGGATATATTGTACCAACACACAAAACCATGTGTTATAGTCTGATTGAGATTGATAGAATTTTGTGAGTAGTACTCATAAAAATGGCTGGCTAAAAACAATAACAAAGAGCTGAGTGGCGTCAATTTCGTTCCATCAATAAGTTAATGAAGGCTACGCGTTGATTTGATTGACTCAAAACAAAAACAACTTCCATTACAGCATGACCATTTCACAATCATTGTGTTCCCTCACCAACAATAGATTTAAGATAATATATCATCATAATATGATCTCTTCATCATCACCATAACTACACCATCATGAATCATATACCTATGATGTTCGCATGGGTGTACGATCCGATAGTGATGTCGTTTCTTCTTCTCTTTACTAGCCTATCCTGCTTCTTTGGTTTGTGATTGTATTTTTGACAGGGGATATTTTTTTTTCTGTAAATCTTCTGCCTGTTTGTTCTTGGTTATTTATAATTTAGCTTATGATATCTTTAGGTTATGATTTTGATTTACATTTGTAATTTGTACTATTTTTGTTAGATTGCTTGTTTTTTTTGTTTCAGCGGTCTCTCATATAACCTCAATTGTGTTGGAAGAGACCTAAAGCAACAAACAACAAACAAACATGTGAGAAAAAAAAACTGGTTTCAATCTCAATGGGTACCAAACTTGTGTAATTGGTATTCTGGTCTCAGGGTCATGGCATCTTATTTTCTAAATAAATCATGGCCGCCAATCAAAGAGCATAATCTCTTTTACTTCCCGTAATCCTCCGGTATATACATTCTGCTTCTAACTGAAACTTGGTTACATTTACATACACTTCCCGAGAGTCTGGAACAGGAAGAAGATCATCACGTTGTCGTCGTGCAGGAGCTTGAGTTCCTTCATGATCCTGAAGGTGATGCCAGCCCAGAAACAATCATGCTGGAACAGCTGGTGGTGAAACGTCAGACTAAGAACGATCCAACCCGGCGTCCAGACAAGGCCTGCCTTCTCCTGGACTCACATATCCACAATGAAGAATTTTACACATGAGAACGGTGGAAAAAAATATGAGTAAAGAGCCTTTTTCAAGGACTCAATTATGTACCGCCAAAAGCCAGACCAGTGGAGGGAGAAATGAGAGATTGGAGGACCTGGAGCTCCCTGATGACGATGACCACGGACAGGGAAAGATGTAGTTCTTTCGTTGCTGCCCTACATGGCAGTAGGTATAGTGGGTAGGAAGTAAAATGAGTACCGCCAGATTTAAACCCTCGTATATACAGATAGTAAGCCAAGCGCCATGTTATCGCTGATCACAAAGCCCAAAAGATTTATATTTTGTAGGTGAGGTATTGGGGACAAAATGTGTTGTGCTATAATAATGTAGAGTCTGTGATCTGTTAAACAAGGAGATAAATTTAATTACGTCAATATGGAGTTGATGTTAATCAGTAGTTGTAGTAGTAGTAGTAGTAGTAGTAGTGGTAGTAGTAGTAGTAGTAGTAGTAGTAGTAGTACTAGTTGTTGTAGAAGTAGTAGTATTAGTAGTAGTAGTAGTAGTAGTAGTAGTAGTAGTAGTAGTAGTAGTGTAGTAGTAGTAGTAGTTGTAATAGTAGTAGTAGTAGCAGCAGCAGCAGCAGCAGTAGTAGTAGTAGTAGTAGTAGTAGTAGTAGTAGTAGTAGTAGTACAGAAAAACACGGATTGTTATGTTGCAATTGGATCAAGGGAAGTAATTAATGAAATTCCAGACCGACTGCTTTTGGATACAATTCATTCGGAAGTGTACATTAAACTATTTTTGTACGTTTTAAAATCATGCGTCAGAGATTAAATATGCATTCTGAAGTATGGAATATCAAAACTACAAGTATAGGGCATTATTAAACAGCTTCTACAGCTTTACCCCAGATTCGCTAGGTTTTTATGATCATTTCTGATCTAAAGCCTTCGAGTTTTATTCACTTCTCATTGGTTTTTAAGGCATAAACCTATAGTGTCGTGAGCGTTGGTCCTATTTATGCGTGTCTGCCCAAAAAGACTCCAATTCATTGCGTATTTTCTTCTCTGGAGCACGATTTAAAATACGCCGCAAGAGGTCGCTGTAACCAGTGCATTAAATTAGTCCTGAGATCGAATAATAGTATTTCGTGGATTATTTCCCTTGGTACCGTGGCTCCACAAACTAATTCCTCCCTGTTTTTAAGTCGCTCTACCCCCTGAACTTGTAATAATACAATAAAAATAATAATAATAATAATAATAATAATAATAATAAAAATGATGATGATGATGATGATGATGATGATGATGATGATGATGATGATGATGATAATATATGATAATAATAATAATAATATATATATAATTAATATATAATAATAATATATGATGATATGATGAATGATGATGATGATGATGATATATATAATATATAATAATAAATAATAATAATAATATATAATAATAATAATAATAATAATAATAAAATAATAATAATAATAATAATCGCGAAGTCCAAGGTTTGAGAGGTTTTTTTTTTTACCAAGATGAGGGTAATTTAAATCGACTTGCCGCTAGCGCAGTGAAGGGCGAGACATGATGATGATGATGATGATGATGGTGGTGATGAGGCTGATGGTGATGATAGTGGTGGTGTTGGTGGTTGTGGTGCTGCTGCTGGTGGCATGGTGGTGGTGGTGGTGCTGAGGATGATGATAATGATGATTATGTTGATCACCATCATCATCCTCATCATCATCATCATCATTATCATCACCATCATTATAGAGGAGAAGAGAAAACCAAGGAGTAAGAGAAGATTATAGAATCACTGAATCAAGGGAAGCAATCCATGAATTACCAATATTCGATTTTAGGACAATTTCCATGCAGTGATTACAGCGCTCTCAAGCGGCATATTTTAAATCGTGGACCAGGAAATAAATACGTAATAAATTGTTTTCCTTTTGGCCAGACACGCCTATAGACTAGTATGGGACAGGAAATGCGGATTTATTTGTCGTAGAGCAGGTTATTTTAAAAAATGGCATTTTTCCAAATTTTGGTACCATCAGTACAGGCGTCAACGCCCGTGGCCAAGTCAGAACTGAACAGTAGGCACCATTACCTATTAGTCAGTACTAACCCCCCTGTCGCTGGTGCCTGTTCGTCAGTACTGACCAGCATGTGCCAGCGCCTGATGGTCAGTACTGACGAATAGCCACTCCGTTTAAATAATGAGGATTAACGGTAGAAAAATGCCGTTTTAAAACTTTACAGCAAGGAAAAAACCTGACATATTATTATATAAAATTCAAACCGTGTCTGTCTAAAAGACAAACATCGTATCTCTATTTGTACCCGTTTGTTTTAATGAGGGTTGTTTGATGGCCGAGATATCACATTTTAAAAAAGCCTACCAAATCCTTGTTTTCAGCTTTTGAGTACAGTGTGATCAAATTTTTTACACCTCATTGTAATTTGTAACAGCACACAAAGTGCCATGATAATGAGATATGAAATTATTGACGAAAAGAAGAAATTTCACAAAAAACACATGAATCCTTTATTAAATTACCATCATAATTTATGGTTTAGATAGCTTAATACAAGAATAAACACGCATGTCGCTCACACTCAGCCAATACCGGATAATGGAAAAATTAAGGGTTAGACATCTGGAAGACACGACCCCCACCACCATCTCTTCAAAACAAAGACCATGGGAATGAAACCCAGGTCGGTGTACCTTATAAAATACGCACCTGGCAACGAGCCATTCTCTTCCATAAAAATATCTTACAAGAACGGACGTGTTTTTATCCATCAGTGGTGTGATATTCAAAATAAGGGATGAGTGGAATACACTGATTCAATTTGTAAAATTTTCTTTCTGATCTACAGACTGGATCAACAACTATTTCTGCATACTTTTACCTCACAATCCTGGTTTAGCTAATTTTGTTTATTTAGTGCAGTCTGGTAATTCATGAAGCTGGAGTACCTATCACTATCATTTGTTTACTTCATGCTATCTGGGCGTTAGCAATGTAATTATGTTACTTAAAATATTATTGAGTCTATACTTATAACGTTCAAGTGTTAGACTATTTTATTGAATTATTAGGCTGGTTTTGCTCTTTGTAACATTTTGAACATGTTATTAGGTCTGACTTAAAACCCTATATTTAACACTGTCTGAGGACACACAAGTCCGGCAGACAGGCCAAGGACGTTTTACAAGGAGAAATCTGACGGCCTTATTTATTATAGGCTAGCACTATTCAGTATCTGATACTGAATAGTGGTTTTGTACTATTCAGTATCTGACACTGAATAGTAAAACTATAATACGGCGTGTTTTTTTTCCGAAACCTGACAAAGTTGTGGGAAGAGGGCAGCTGTCGGAGTGAACCTGGGACTCAGAGAAGTGTACCCCTGTGGGGAATGAACCTGGGACTGGGTTTCGGCGGGTTTCGTAATAAAAAGGAATTACTTTTTTACGAAACCCGACGACACCTGACAATATCCGACAAAGTTGTGGGAGGTAGGCAGCAGCGTATGTGTGTGTGTGTGTGTGTGTGTGTGTGTGTGTGTAAGGGGGGAGGGAGAGGAGGGGATGAACCTGAGATTCAGGGAAGTGTACACCAGTGGGGAGTGAACCTGGGACTCTGGGTTTTTAAAACAGCAATAACAAAATTGGGGGGGGGGGGGGGGGGGTTACTTTTTTTTACGAAACCCGACAATATGCGGCAAAGTTGTGGAAAGTAGGCAAAGCGTGGGGACTGAACCTGAGACAGTGAAGTGTACACCAGTGGGGAGTGAACCTGAGACTATGGTTTTCGGCGGACCTCAGCTAATTTCATATAAAAGCAATTCCTTTTTTACGAAACCCGACGAAACCTGGCACTATCCGGGAAAGTTATGGGTAGTAGGCAACAGTGGGGAGTGAACCTGAGATTCGGGGAAGTGTACACTAGTGGGGAGTGAACCTGGGACTGGGTTTTGGCATGTTTTGAAAAAAAAAAGCAATTACTTTTTGTTTACGAAATGCGCCAAATCCCAACAAAATGGGGCAAAGTTATGGAAAGTAGGCAAATAATGGGGAGTGAACCCGAGACTCAGGGAAGTGTACACCAGTGGGGAGTGAACCTGAGACTCTGGTTTTCGGCGGGTTTTAGCGAGTTTCACATAAAAGCAATTACTTTTTTACGAAACCCGGCAATATCCGACAAAGTTGTGGGAAGTAGGCAACAGTGGGGAGTGAACCTGAGACTCAGGGAAGTGTACACCAGTGGGGAGTGAACCTGAGACTATGGTTTTTTGGCAGGTTTCAGCGAGTTTCACATAAAAGCAATTACTTTTTTACGAAACCCGACGACACCTGGCAATATCCGACAAAGTTGTGGGAAGTAGGCAACAGTGGGGAGTGAACCTGAGACTCAGGGAAGTGTACACCAGTGGGGAGTGAATCTGAGACTATGGTTTTCAGCGGGTTTCAGCGAGTTTCATATAAAAGCAATTGCTATTTTACCAAACCCGGCAATATCCGACAAAGTTATGGGAGGTAGGCAACATTGGGGGGTTAACTTGAGATTCATGGAAGTGCACACCAGTAGGGAGTGAACTTGAGACTCTGGTTTTCGGCGGGTTTCAGCGAGTTTCATATAAAAGCAATTACGTTTTTACGAAACCCGACGATACCTGGCAATATCCGACCAAGTTATTGAAGTAGGCAACAGTGGGGGTGATCCTGAGATTTAGGGGAGTGAACCTGGGACTCTGGTTTTTGTAAAAAAGCAATACCATGGGGGACGGGGAATTACTTTTTTTACGAAACCCGCCAAAACCCGACAAAGTTATGGGAAGCAGGCAGCAGTGGGGAGTGAATCTGGGATTCGGACACCGATGAGGATTGAACCTGGGACTGCGAGAGGCTGATACCAGTGGACAGTGAGCTCAGAATGTACTTTTATTTCGAAACCTACAGAAATTGTCAAAAGTTATGGGAAGTGGGCACCATTGGGCAATGAAGGGAAGTGCACACCGGTTGGGAGTGAACCTGGGACTGTTAGAAAAGGATAACAGTGGAAATGAACCTGGGACTATGGAAGATGGATACGAGTGGGAAATGAAGCCGGACTATGGGAGTTGTGTACCAGACGAGAATGAAGCAATTACTTTTTTACGAAACCCGCCAAAACCAGTCGAAAAACCATAGACTTAGGTTTACTCCCCAATAGTGTACACTTCCCTAGGTCTCGGGTTCACTCCCCCACTGTTGCCTACTTTCTTTCCATAACTTTGTCGGATATTGTCGGGTTCCGTAAAAAAAGTAATTGCTTTTTTTTACGAAACCCAGTCCCAGGTTCACTCCCCACTGCTGCCTACTTCCCATAACTTTGTCGGGTTTCGGCGTGTTTCGTAAAAAAAGAAACACCCCTAAAAATACCACGTGTATTCAGTAAATAGATGTCAATTGTAGTCTAATATTCAGTATCTATTTAAATATTATTATTATTATTATTATTATTATTATTATTATTATTATTATTATTATTATTATTATTATTATTATTATTATTATTATTATTATTATTTATTATTATTATTATTATTATTGTTATTATTATTATTATTATCATTTATTATTATTATTATTATTATTATTATTATTATTATTATTATTATTATTATTATTATTATTATTATTATTATTATTATTATTATTATTATTATTATTATTATTATCACGTAAATTTTAATATAATACGGCAATTAATTCACGGAATTACATCGCTTAATTAAAAATAGCAGAAAGTCTGGCTACATATTTATAATGAATCGGGTTTGTCGTGGATGACCAAAAAAACAAAAAAAAAACAAACAAACAAACAATCAACAACAACAACAACAACAAACGTGACAAACAGAAAAAAAGCAAGATTTTAAAAAGTAATAAACAATAGAAGAGCACATCAATGAAAAACAACAACGAGATGATAACACATAAAAGATATTCGTAATAAATCGATAACTGATTAAATTACTCCAACTATTTGATTAAAAAAAATAATAATCATAATCATAATAATGATGATGATGACGATTACAACAACAACAATAATAATAATAATAGTAAGTAAGTAGAAATAATAATAATAATAATAATAATAATAATAATAATAATAATAATAATAATAATATAATAATAATAATAATAATGATAATAATAATAATAATAATAATAATAATAATAATAATAATAATAATAATAATAATAATAATAATAATAGTAATAATAATAATAACAATAATAATAATAATAATAATAATAATAATAATAATAATAATATATAATAATAATAATAATAATAATAATAACAATAGTATAATATCAACATTAAAGTATATTACAAGCAAATAAAATTACTAAAACAAAATTTTAAAAAATATCAATAGACAGAAGGAATTTTAATAATATTGGGCGAAAAAAAAAGTTATCCCTGCCGGGATTTGAACTCTCGAACCATAAGCTCAGACAGCTTATATCCACCGAGCCATGGTGTCACCGAACATTTAGTGACATTTAATCATGTCTATTTAGACATTTAAAAATGTATTTGAATGCCACTCTTACTTTGATATTTTGAACTATGTTAATTTCACAATAGCAGAAATTTAAAATTTACGATCAAAATATTTTTACAACTTTGAATCGGGCTGTCAGTTACTGCACGTGTTCGATCTGGAAGTAGGTCAGCAGTTTATTTACATTCAACCGAGATTGTCGCACTTTTCACTCTCTCTATAAAAAAGAGTTCCTTATGGATACTGAATAGTGGCAAAGCACTATTCAGTATCTGATACTGAATAACCACTCTCTATAAAAAAGAGTTCCTTATGGATACTGAATAGTGGCAAAGCACTATTCAGTATCTGATACTGAATAACCACTTCGTTTATGATATCAAACCAGATTTCAATCCCTTCCTAGTATAGGAAGAGCAGTCCAACCTCACAACTTTGCATCAAGCCGCACCCCTACATTCAAGATATAAGGGACGGTCAGTTCGACTAATCACCTTGGCTGCCACAAGATAAGACTCGCAAAAATAATAAAATACTGTGTTTTATTTCTGTTAGTGTCCCATGATGTAAAATAAACATTAAATATATGTAAATACATGTAATAATATTAAAAGAATAAATCCGACACTTTTATTATCAATTATAAGTGGGACTGCAACTTTTTATGTATTCATTACTTATTGTATTGTGAAGGTTATATCCTTAGTCAGCTATACCAGCCATTAATCATTGTTGTTTTAATGGTTTCATGTAATATGTAACGGGGAAATCATAGGATTTGCAGACCTTTATATAATGCAAATTTAATTAGGGCGATTCTGTGAGTGCAGGAGTTGACAACGTATGTTAAACGCCCAAGTGGTTTGGAAAATTATCATTTTTTTTTCTTAAATAAAAATTTTCCCTCCACCCTAAAAACCACATTACATACATGAAATTACAGTGCTCAACTATCTAGTAAAATAAGCTGTTAATTAAACATAAAATATGCTTTTCTTCAACTTCTTCCTATGTATGTAAACACACATTCTCTCTTTCCAAATATTTATTTGAGTCAAGGGTGAAAGAATTACAAAATTTCATAATAATTGAAATACAGGTACGGTTGTAATTTTTAAAAAACCGACCGCAAAAATGAAAAATCGAGAATATCATTCTACATGAAATATACTCTCATTAGCTTGCATTTAAAATGAGGACTACCACACCGAAAGCCTTTAAGTTTATCAATATTTTATAATTGATGGAAAAATATAGGTACGGTGGTATTAAAAAAAAAACAAACACAAAAAACACCCGCAAAAATTAAATATTGAGAGAATATCTTTTCATATTTTTTTTAATCGTCAAAAGGCGTTTTTCATGGCAACAACAAAAGGAACATTCATTCAAATCTTTATCAAGTCTTAGTCATGAAAAAATAAGTTCTCTATGAAGATTATGGTGGCTGATAGTAAGTGTTTCTTCGCTGGGAAAGACGAGAATTCATTCCATTGAAATATATACAGCTTTGGTTTTTGCTGATTTTTAAGTCAAGCCTTTTAGATAGCTAACTTCTGCTGAACTCTTGGGCATTATACCCAATAATTATAAAAAAAATATATATTACAACAAGGTGGATTAATCTCCCATGCCATTAAACACTCACAGAAGTTTTAAAAAATATTGAACAACATTGAATCAATCTCAAAAGAACAATAGTCATTCCAATCACCGGGCTCGAATCCAATGGATTATTGCGTTTGGAATTCGGCAACAGAAAAAGAAAATGTGTTTAACTGAGGAGGCCCTAAAGGAAAGAATTAAAAAATGTTGGTTGCAGATCGCTGATATTGAGATTATAAAACTGATTTCAATAATAAAAAAAAAGATAAAGGAACGTAATCCGGCGGGATCGACTGACCATTTGGAACACATTAAATTTTTGAGTGAAAAAATACACAAATCCTTTTGCGTTTGTTATTTGAACTTTTCGCATGTTTTTACTTAAACTTCACTCACGTCCTTGCTTTTCCAATTAAATGTGATTAATTTTTAAAAACAACTTTTAAAAAGATGTATGTTTATCATGTGTATACTTTTTATGAATCTATTGATGAATTGTTTAAAAGATAAAATGGTTTTAAAAAGGTCTCATTTTTTGTAACCACCTAATATAAAGCAATATGTATTTATATTGTATTGCAAACTTCAACTTATGATTTCACTAGGGGGTTGTTATATTTCTATAGTAGATGACAACTGTTTCCCTTTGGTTTCTGGCAGTTTTAGCAACAGAAGAGTGGAAGCCGTCAAGATAGCAATGAGGCACGTCCCAGGTGCCCACGGTATCAAGGTATGTAGTGGCACCATGTATGGGGCAATCATTCCTCCAAGGCACGCTCCATTTAAACTGATCCCTGTGCCGGCCGAGCGAAGAGTAGTCGGGAAAAGTTCTGGGATGTATAAAAAAATTACAGTGTAACAGTTGCCGATTGCAAGTCTGCCAAGTAAGAAAAAAGCTGTAGATGTATAGGCAAGGTGCTGTGTGTGCGTAGTAGCAGCAGATCCAAGAACAGTGGATGCAACGAGACACATTGCTGCCATGGCCAGGAAGAACATCATGACAAAACGTCTTCCTTTATACTTGAGCATAATAAAACTTGTGATAGTTCCTGGAAACTCCAAAATAGCCATGAGAGCAATGTTAAGATACATATTTCCAGAGAGAGTTGATGCACTTAAATACATTCCGAAATAAGAAAGATCAATAGACATAGCAGTAAACCATGAAATGAAAATGTATTCACGAAGTTTGGTGTTTCGGAATATGTCTAAAGCATTGTAGTCTTTTGCCGCCTTTTGGTCGATTAGTTTTTTCATTTCTTGAGTGCAGAGTCTACCCCAAACCTTTTTAATGCGATCAAAATTCACACCATTGAATCTACAAACTCTTTTTATAATCTCTGTGGCCCGATCATATTTTCCCTGACTATACAACCAAGATGCCGATTCGTCCACAAAATAAATAAGTAGCAAAGGAGACATACAACACAGTGCAAGCAAGACCTGTAAATGCCTCCAGCTCTCGCCAATGAACAGATATCCGATGCCACACAGTATCATCGAAAAGAAGGACCATATAAAACCAGTATAGATAGTAAATAATTCTCGATGTTTAGATACCAACATCTCAGCACCTAAAACACATATTATTGAACCAATCCCAGATGCAAACAGACCAGAAAAAAAGCGTAGCCCAATCATCACATAAATGTTTGGAACAAACGCAGAACCAAGTTCTGTGATAGAGCTTAGAGCAACAGCAAAAATCAAAGTTCTCTTCCTACCATATTTGTCTGAAAAGATGGAGGAAATCGTTATCCCGATAAACCACCCTAGAGCAATAGACGACTGCACCATCTGACCTATACCCTGGATTCGCAGACTAAACCCATTCTGTGATAATAGATACGTCTTTACCACCATTGTAACTGTATCCTTTTTCACAAACAATGGGTTTTAAGCGTTTGAAGCTTCCTGACTTGTTGGATGTGATTTGGATTTGGCAATCTTCGAAAGAAACTTGGTACAACGTTGATTCATCACTTAAGTTATTGAATTCTTGAAGCAATGTTGTTTTGTTCACATCAGTACAGGAAAATGATGGCTCAAGTCCTGTAGAAAAAAATATAATTCAGGATCAAAATTTTTAATGAACAAATGAATGAACTAATCTATTTCAAAGCCTAAAACGAAGTACCAAAAACATTCCAAAGTTTAAATAATAGGTCTTCCTTTGAATTTTAACAAACCCACTTTACAACCAAACTAAAAACAGTTCAAAAATTAAAGGTCGATTAGATTGATATCTATATCTAGTCTTTTAAAAAAAGTTTCCGCTAATAGTTTGACACTGGTGTGAACAAAACAATGACATATCTATGTGTGGAAACTAGACAAAAAATAGTTTTCTTTTGGTGTATAATTTATTTTAATAATAATAATGATGATGATGATGATGATGATGATGATGATGATGATGATGATGATGATGATGATGATGATGATGATGATGATGATGATGATGATGATGATAACAATAATCATAATAACAATATTAATAATATAATATATGAACTTATATTGCACCTAATTCCAATCAAAATTGCTCACTGGCGCTTTACATCAACACATCATATATCATATATATCATAATATATAAAACTCACAAGTTAAAAACCACATTGATATGATAATAGGATATATATTATAATAAAATTCATACTAGGAGTCTAAATTAAGCGGATTTTCACTAGTTTTTGTTTCAATACTGATGGAGTTCCACAATCGGGGGGCATGGAGGTCAAAGGATTTCTCATGAAAAACCAAATATTTTGGGGCTTTCCTTAGCGTATTTAAATTAGCAGATCCTTAATTTCGACTGGATTGATAAAAGTGAATAAGTTCTTGAAGGTAAACAGGAGCAGAATTGTTTAAGTAACTGACAGTGATTGTTTCAGTGGCGGGCTCAAGTTTGTCGAATAATACTCCGGCTGGAAGAGTGCTAGTTTCCTCCACAAGTGCTTCAACTGCCTCCTCTTTGTCCAACTTATTTCGAATTCTTCATATTTTATATCTTAAGTTAGAGAGAACAGATTTGCGGTAGCAATAAGACTCTCTTAATCAGTTTGTTCATGGTGACGAGCAATGCGCGTGGGTTTGTTTGGTACTTGTCATTTTTTTATTTTAAAGATATTCTTTTTTACAAAGATAAAATCAATTTGTTCCGTTGGTTATTTAGTCATAAAAGGAGTCGATGATGAATTTCTAGTTTGGATCGACGCCAGATCTGAGTTGGTGATTCAGTATTTGAATCTCATTACAATATCGTTGTGTTTTTGGTCGGATAGTAATTTCTTTCGCGACGAATGGGCTTAGCTCATCTAACACAGTTTTTAATGAATTATTTTACGTTTTTACAATTTTATGAAATTATAAAAACTATCAAGTGAGTAAATCCCAAAACTTTATGGTTTCTTGAAATTTGTCTAGTGATTTTTTTTAATGGTGTGTGATCATTTTCTTTAAGGTTGTTTTGCATTCAATTTTTAGATTTACAGCAATCAAGTTATGATCTGAAATTTTATGATCCAAACGTAAACGTTGTCAATTATTGTGTAATCTTTTCTGGCAATCACTAAGTGTAAGATGTTCCAGCCTTATGCGTTCCGTTCTTTACATATTGTATTAAATATTGATTTCAAGAATGTCTTTTAATTTTAAACACGTTCCGTCTGCTATACAATCCATATAACTGTTGAAATCGCCCAGTACAAGAATTTCTCCACTGATATGCTAATATAATTTCTAACGCGAGCGTGTCAAATTCATCAAAAATTGAGTTGTAGCGTTAGCTTTCCTATTTCTAGGGCGTAAATTTGTTCTTTTGTGATGTAGGAGGTCTATGAATAATAACAATGCGGTGTTTTTCGTTAATTTCTGAGGTCATAGTCATAGCAAAAGATTCGAAGCTTGCGTCTTGTTTTTCTTAAATTTTCCAGATTCTTTATTTATGTATTGCATAAATCCCGCCTACTCGACCAGTTTTGCGATGCAGTGGTATGAAATTGTATCCTGTGGTATCATTTGGCTATCATTGTTCTTGTATTTGTGATAAATTATAAAAATTGCGCTGTTTATTTGTAAAATTAAGCACAACGACATTGGAATCAGCACACATAACTCACTTCAGTATTTTATATGTCCACCGTTAGAATTGATCAATACCTCAGCTATTCGCGTCATTGATGTCAGCTGAAGGACCATTTTTGCTCGTATATCATTCAGAATTGTATTAAGTATGTCGAACATTTCATCGGATTTCGTATAGCATTCTTGTTCATTTTAGCTTTTTCCCCATAACATTTGTTAAATAGGATTCGTGTCAGGGGACACAGCTGGCCACGGGTTTATCACTCTTACATTTAAATCATTTTAGGAACGCAGAAATATTATGCCAATGTGCAAACTGAAATATCACCATTTGATTATTCTGATTCCGATTAACCATTGGTTCAAGAATATTAGTGGTGTATAGGTCTGAGTTGAGTCTTTGGTTGATATATGTTTGCCCAGTTTTTCTGCCATCACTTATTCCTACCCATACCATTACAGATCCATAACCTCGATTTGAAACGTTCACCTCGACGTTGATAGTCACGAAATTGGTTTGCCTCTGGAATCTCTGGATTTGCCTGAACAAAAAATACAGTCCCACATACTCTGATCTCATTCGTTTTCATGAACGCGGACTAGATTTAGTTATTTACTAGTCTGATATATGACTTGCCAGTCTTAAGCCTAAGCGGAGCAAGTGACTAAAAAATCGAATTTCATGAACGTTTTCTAGTCTCTTGCTTGGAAGTGGGCGTTGTAAGGACGGTTACTAATTTGGCTATTTCGTGCTGGTAACAGCACGTTCTGTAGTACACGATGGCAGGTAAGATACCAGCCCTCATACTTTCAACGCGAAAGATTTCCAAATAGGAAATTAGCAACACACCAGATATGTAACCAAATGACAAATTGCCACTTTTTTTTAGGACAATAAAGATTTATTATTATTATTATTATTATTATTATTATTATTATTATTATTATTATTATTATTAATTATTATTATTATTATTATTATTATTATTATTATTATATTATTATTATTATTATTATTATTATATATTTTATATGATATATATATTATTATATATTATCATTATCATTTTATTATATATTATTATAATAATATATAATAATAATAATAATAATAATAATAATAATAATAATTATTATTATTATTATTATTATTATTATTATTATTATTATTATTATTATTATATTATTATTATTACTATTACTATTATATTATTATTATTATTATTATTATTATTATTATTATTATTATTATTATTATTATTATTATTATTATTATTATTATTTTATTATTATTACATTTTGTTCCGTTTCTTACTCGAATTCACCTCAAATGAAACTTTCATTGCAACTCAAACAAATTGAACCAAAAAAAAAAAAAACAAAAACAAAAAAAAATTACAAAAAAAAAACAAAAACAAAACAAATAAACAAAAATAAACAATTATAAAAAAACCCTAACAAAAAAAGCAAAGAAAAACAAATTTAAAAAACAAACAAAACAGAAAGTGTGTTCTGATGATTCATATTATTTCAATCAGTCACAATGCGAGCAGAATAACCTCCACTATACTTTCTAATCGTTTGTTTGTTTGTTTGTTTGTTTGTTTGTTTGTTCCTTGACGATTTCGATTTCTAGTATCCGTTCACTCGCAACTCGTAAGCCGATTAGATTCCTTTTTCATAGTTTTTACTCACAAAAATGTGTTCTTTCAACCATCTGCACTTCTTTTAATAGTTTTCTTTTTAAAACCAAGGTCAATAGCAATAGGACACTTTTTGCCCCTGTCATTCGTAACCGACATATTTTCCTTCCGAATCGAAGCTCTCTCAATCTAAAAATAGCTGCAATTTTATCGACCCTATGATGAATCCTTGTAACTAGTCTCAGACTAAGGTTGTAGTCCTGCCTCAGCAAATGATTAAAACTTGGCCAAACTTAGTCCGTAGGTGCCGTGATTTTAGTCTGAGACTTTCGTAAAATTAGTCAGCTCACATTTAATCCGATTTTTTCAAGTCCTTGATTACGTCAGGGACTAAGCGCTAGTCCGCGTTCTGAAAACGGCCCCTTGTATTCACGTGTCATCTCAGTCAAGCAACTTTGCGCAAAGTGGTCAGCTTTGGCCAAATTTCGCTTTTGTGACACTGCAAACCAAGCTTACTAAGCGAAACATTTGTTGCGACGACGCTTATACGAAATGAATATAGCTGATATATTTTTGGTGCACATTTACAACATGTAACTTTTGTACCGATATGTTTGGTGGTTCGCTTCTGCTCCTCACTTGTGTCAATAAAGGCATGCCATACATCAACAGAAAGAAAAAAAATGCATCTTCTACTTTAAGATATATACCAAGTACTAATAAATGTTTTCTCTTAGGTGAGATAATAGCAAATAAAAACTGTCTAGTTTATTTTGTAAATGATTCGTATATCAAGATGGCATACTTTATTTTTAAAAGTGAATGGGCAGTATGATCGGCCTCATTGAATATTTTATTTTACATAATCAAAAAAGAATGACTAGAGATGAAATTAATAATAACGAGACTCGCACATGATATAAACCGCATTTTAGAGTTGATTAAAAAGCGAAATCAGATGGATTTTATTTGCGTCTTGTTGTAGAATAGTATAGATACTTTAAAATGGTGGGCATGTTATGATAATTTACCTATGAAGACAAAGCTCATCATTATGAAGACGCAAGGTATATAGATAACACTCATCAGGACACATTGTAGAATCTGATATCGGCCAGGTGGACCCATGGCGTTGATGACCTCCTCAAAGTTGTAAGTTCGTCCATCATACGTGTCTTCGGCATTTGTCTTGATATCAGTCCTCCCAGTCTCCCGAACTTGAATGCATAATTCATTCTCGTTACTGGCTTGACCTATGCATTGAAGAAAATGTGAAAAGCGCTGGATAAAAGTAATATAACTGAAAAAGTACCACCACCACCACCACCACCACCACCACTACTACCACCACTACTACTACTACTACTACTACTACTACTACTACTACTACTACTACTACTACTACTACTACACTACCTACTACTACTACTACTACTACTACTACTACTACTACTACTACTACTACTACTACTACTACTACTACAGTCCACTCCGGATAATCGCAACACCCTGGGATCAGCAAAAATGTTGCGATTAACTGAAATTGCAATTAAAAGCTGACTTTCCAGTCCACTATTGCAACAGTTTACACATATATTGTAAACTCAAACCAGTTGTGGTAAACACTGATCTTATTCCACGATAGCCTGAGCAATACGGTTGAAATAAAAAAACATTTGGTAGCCCTGTTTTGATTTTGTCAATAAAAAGCAGCTGTGATGCAAGTCGAATCTTATTCAGATTTGATTCACTTACATTCTTTTGTTTTCAACCCTTGTATGTCAAAGCGATTAACCGTGATGAGAGACAATGCGCTTTCATCAAACTCGTTGGTCACAATGTAACCGAATTGTAAACGATTAACCGAAGTATGTTGCAATTAACCTGTGACTTTTAAATAGAATTCATTTCGTTTCTTGTGGAAATGTTGCGATTATCCGAAAGTTGCGAAATGGACTATAATAGTAGTAGTAGTAGTAGTAGTAGTAGTAGTAGTACTAGTAGTAGTAGTAGTAGTAGTAGTAGTAGTAGTAGTAGTAGTAGTATAGTAGTAGTAGTAGTAGTAGTAGTAGTAGTAGTAGTAGTAGTAGTAGTATAGTAGTAGTAGTTAGTAGTAGTTAGTAGTAGCAGTTTTAGTAGTAGAGTTAGTAGTAGTTGTAGTAGTAATAGTAGTAGTAGTAGTAGTAGTAGTAGTAGTAGTAGTAGAAGTATAGTAGTAGTAGTAGTAGTAGTAGTAGTAGTAGTAACAACAAGATATGAAGTGGGTAGAAAAGTGCCAGAAGACAATAGAGAATAAAAAAATTTTCGCGGCGGTGGTGGGGTTTGAACCTGCGACCTTATTGGTACGACAACATCCGCCTGGCAAGGTGAGAGCGTGGCTCTACCGTCTGAGCTATCACACACACTAAAATATTCGTATCAACCCAAGTCATATTTCTAAAGCCTTCTCTCACCCATACTGGAGATCGCCGCTCGTTCGCGCGCCACCATCGCGAAGTTTATTTTTGACCAGCAGTTAAGCTTAATAGCCAATATTCTCAACACAAACACATAACATAGAAACGATTGAGACATTGAGTATGCTCCGGTATATGGGTGAATTTTTTAATTCAGAAAAGTGAGTGAGCAGCACTTATGTTGGTACAACAAGATATGAAGTGAGTAAAAAGTGCCAGAAGACAATAGAGAATAAAAATTTTTTCGCGGCGGTGGTGGGGTTTGAACCTGCGACCTTATTGGTACGACAACTCCGCTGGCAGGTGAGAGCGTGGCTCTACCGTCTGAGCTATCCACGAACACTAAAATATTCGTATCAAACCCAAGTCATATTTCTAAAGCCTTCTCTCACCCACTACTGGAGATCGCCGGCTCGTTCGCGCGCCACCATCGCGAAGTTATTTTTGACCAGCAGTTAAGCTTAATATCCAATATTCTCAACACAAACACATAACATAGAAACGATTGAGACATTGAGTATGCTCCGGTATATGGGGTGAATTTTTTAATTCAGAAAAGTGAGTGGAGCAGGCACTTATGTTGGTAACAACAAGATATGAAGTGAGTAGAAAAGTGCCAGAAGACAATAGAGAATTAAAAAAAATACTCACTTCATATCTTGTTGTTACCAACATAAGTGCCTGCTCCACTCACTTTTCTGAATTAAAAATTCACCCCATACACCGGAGCATACTCAATGTCTCAATCGTTTCTATGTTATGTGTTTGTGTTGAGAATATTGGCTATTAAGCTTAACTGCTGGTCAAAAATAACTTCGCGATGGTGGCGCGCGAACGAGCCGGCGATCTCCAGTAGTGGGTGAGAGAAGGCTTTAGAAATATGACTTGGGTTTGATACGAATATTTTAGTGTTCGTGGATAGCTCAGACGGTAGAGCCACGCTCTCACCTGCCAGGCGGAGTTGTCGTACCAATAAGGTCGCAGGTTCAAACCCCACCACCGCCGGGAAAAATTTTTTATTCTCTATTGTCTTCTGGCACTTTTCTACTCACTTCATATCTTGTTGTTACCAACATAAGTGTCTGCTCCACTCACTCTTCTGTAGTAGTAGTAGTAGTAGTAGTAGTAGTAGTAGTAGTAGTAGTAGTAGTAGTAGTAGTAGTAGTAGTAGTAGTAGTAGTAGTAGTAGTAGTCTCCCTCTGGTTCTCGTTTTCGACGTCGTCATTTAATTTTGATTATGTCTTCTTCTTCGTCTTCTTATCCATTTCCCCCTCCTCTCCATCCTCCCCATTTTTTACTCATCGTCTACTTCCTGCTCTTTTTCATCTTCTACTCCCTTTCCACAACCTTTCTTCTGCTTATTCTGTTTCTTTTAATATATCTTATCATTGCTGTATAGATCTATCTTCTACTTCTTCTCCTCCTTCCTCTCCTCTCCGTCCTCCTCCTCAGTTTTCTTCTGCTTTCTCCTCCTCCCTTTTCCTAACCGTCTACTTTCTCCTTTTTTTCATCTTCCCCAACCGTTCTTTTACTTATTGTTTCTTTTATATCTTACGATTGCTGTCTCAATCACAATCAACTGAAATACAACCCCAATCACCATATCACCCTCAGCACCACGATCGACATTGATATCCACGGAGACCCTATTTTACGTGACAGTGAGGTAATAAGGTTATATCACTTTATATAGGCGTATCGGCTAATAAAACCATTTCTGACACCACCATCATCATCATCATCATCAGCTGATGCAGCAGCAACATCTAATCGCCATTAATCAAAACTTGCCGTACCTCAATCTACTCTAATCACTAGGGAAAGAAAAAACAACTTACCGTCTTTCTCCATGATATCCACCAAGCCTATCTAATCTAAAACAATAACCGTGCTGATATTAAAACGAATATGGGTCATCGCATTATGCCATTTATTATTATCAGCGGCGTGGCGTATTGACGGCATATGGTAGTGCCATGATTAGAAGAAGAAAAAAAAAAAAAAACAGTGAACATGATTAAGAGGAGAGAGCACATGTTAAAAACTCTCTTTTTTGGAAGGGTGGGGGGAGGGGGGGGGGGGGTGATGGTTTCTACGAGTGGACAAAACTCACAAAAACAAATAATTCATGAAAACAACAAGTCCGGTGTGAAAAGGTCTTTGTAATTATTCTTTATCCACCATTTGAAGGATTGGATTTGGTAGATAATGCAATCAATATGTGATAAATGTAAATCAAAAGAGAAAAGAAACCTATGACAGAAATTACTTACTTTTAGTACTTGTAAAGAAAATCTGCAAATCTTTTTATAATTTGTTTATTGAAATCTGGAATGGCATCTATTTCAGCTTTGTGAATTGACAGAATCATTAACGAATTTAACCGCTCCTGTTTCATTGAATTTCGCAAGAAATTTTTCACTCTTTTAGGGGTGCTAAAACAACGTTCAGGAGGTCCAGAAATACGATGGAAGTGGTTAAGGTCACTATATCCTATAGATGTCCATGATTTGTCCGTGTTTGTATCTGTAAAAAGTAGACAATAAAAACAAAAGAAACGTTGTTTTTTTTTTTCTAAACTAACTGTGAGCCATTCATGTCTGTCATACCATGTCACTGAAAAAGAGCGTTTTCGAGATTTCCACACCTGTGTTAATTCAAAATCAGTTGGTTGGTGAGGAACTAGTCTTTTTATTTCTAATTTGTCATCTAGTGTCAATCTCCCAAACGGTCGGTGAAGCAAAGAGTAAACTTGATTCATTGCAATTCATTGTTTAACAAAACAAAACTTCAAAGTATATCTCAAATAATGGAAACCAGTGGAATACGATTAATGATTCTGATCTTAATTAAAGCATCACAAAGAAAAAATCACTCCGCTTAAGTACTTAAGAAATCAAAAAACACACCAAAGTATAATTGTTGACAATCTTCGCTTTCTTTCTCTAACTGACACAAATACACACGCACAAACACACACATACCACAACACACAAACACACACACACACACACACACAAATAAACACTCATACACACGTAACCATCAACTCGGCACTACAAGCAAGAAAAATGTTGGTAAATTCGTCCACAATGCTTCGTTGCAAAGGATGACTTTATTCAAAAATCGTGAAAAAGAGGTAGGGGGGGGGGGGGGTTGATATGTCATATTTTTAAGTTTTATGTTGTTTTTCTTTGTTACTTACAAATAAACTTGACAATGATCAGTGTTTTTGACAGTTAATATAATATTTTGGATGGCCGAAGTTACCCTAATTATGACGTAAATGGTGCAACATTGGCGCATCCCCCCATCCAACGGTGGAGCTCTCAGATCCTGGCACAAGTCGAGGGGTTTTCCGCTATTTGAAGATAGTATAATTCGCCCCAGTTTCTCGCTCAATCAGCTGTAGCGATACTAAAGGATAGAGCATGAACTGGAGCTTGGATTGCTTTGCACCACGGTGTTGATTCAGTCACTAATTCGCGCAGTGATGTCACCAACACACGAGTCGGCGCAATGCGTGAATCGGAATCTTGAATAGAGCGGAGACTAAAAAGGCAGTATGTTGTTGGCGAGTTGGCGAATGACAGTGGAGTTAAAATTTCTGTTTTATTTTTAATTAAATTATGCTGTTAATGATTTTTAAAAGATTGGTGTGGTGCCTGGCACCATTCGATCCAATGGCCCCACGCCACTGCTATGTATCCCCACAACCGCTAAATGAATCACAGCACAGATCTCAACACAACCAAGTCTCATACTTGACAGCCTAACCAATTAATTACACACCGAGACCCTTTCTCTATGGTCTACTACTATTATCAAACTTGACGTGGTATTACAATAGGTACCACAAAAGACGTCATTTTTATGGCAGAAAAACAAAACAAAACAATATGCATTGCGTCGCGCGTCCATAAAATGACTATTTTTAAACCGGGTCATTCAACCATTAGTCCAGTAGATTTAAGAAAAAAATATAGTGTTACTGGGAATAAATTGGTACCAAGCTAAATTTAACATATTTGGTTGTACATTTTATGCTGATTATCATATTAAAAATCCACAGAAATCCGCTCGTGGGAAAAAAAAGTTATTGCTGGGTGTCTATATTACCCACTCTTAAAACTTTGTGATAGTTTTTCAGCATTTATTGTTATACACCCCAGCATGGTTTCCTCAACTGATTCGAATCTCCCGAATTTTTTCCTTATTATTCTTTGTTATTATTCCATTCCTTCCTCGAACTAATTTCACCAAGCCAGTGTAAACAATTAGATTAATTGAAGTTTTAAAAAAATGACACCTGTGATTTCGACCTGATGATTTACTGTGACATTGACGGTTACGCATGTGTTTATCTATTTACACTGCATTTGTATGTATACAGTATGATGCACGCACACGCACACACATACACGCACTCCATCGCCGTTTCGCAATGATTTTCTAATGCTTGGCTAAGACAGAAAATGAATGTTGTGATACAGCACTACCCCCCCCCCCCCCCCCCCAAAAAAAAAAAAAAAAAAAAAAAAAAAAAAAAACAAAAAAAAAAAAAAAAAAAAAACAAACAAAAAAAAAAACAAAAAAAAACACATACACATACACCGACTTCTTGTAACCTGTTATGTATAAAGTTATTTCCCTCAACATGGCAAATATGTGAATAAATAATAAATCTCCCTTTATTAATCCTCAAGCGGAGATTTGTCTTAGGGTCTCTTACAAGGGAAGACTGGAATATGTCAACCGCAGCTCAGCGCCGCAAATTGAGCCTTGGAGGGGTGGCTTGTTGAAGGCCACATAACGCGGTGAATATTCGACCTAGGTATATGTCAAGTTCGAAGCTAAGACCATACACTTGAATCCTAAGATTTCCAATAGTAGTAGCTGCTTGAACTCACTGCCCCCCCCCCCCCCACCCCCTTTCTCCATCAAGTTGTTTTGACAGGGCACGGTTTCCTCGAACTTTTTTTCGAGCTGCTTTCTGTCTTTGTCTTGGAACGGGATTACCTGGGGTTCTCCTAGCCCTGACCAGAGTCCAAGACTGTAAGGTAAATAGTCAAATATATAGTTTTATTTTTTGGAAGATATTTTTTTCCCCGTAAATATTTCTCTTTTATGCACTGTAATATTTTTGTAAACATTTGAGTGTAATCCTCTTATTGGGGACCTTTGCTTGTGTCAGGATGACACATTTAGGCGGTCTCAAACTAAGTAGCTACACTGATAGGGTGCTCTTGAAATCTACTTCTTTTCCCTATGTGAACTAATGTCGTTTTGTCTTCCTTTTTCTTGGGTACTTTAATTGTAATTATAGAACTTTTTACTATCCCATTTTCTTCGTTTTTACTGGCGCTGATATGACTAAATGTAGGTACCACAACATGTTTTTTGTGTGGCTGAAAAGAACTCGATATATAATGCGCCACGTGTCTAAAAAATGACTATTTTAAAACCAGGTCATTCAACCATTAATACCTCGGCCATCAAAAGACATACAGAGCTGAATTTGGTATCGTATTGAAGAGGAAGGTTTCAGCTTTATTCCTACACCACTTCAACCTTTTAAGAAAGGCTAGGGCTATTTGTCAGTAGTGACCCCAGGCGCTAGCACCTGCGGGTCAGTACTAACGAACACGCGCCCGCGCCTGGGGATCAGTACTGACCAATAGGTCCTGGTGTCTATTGGTCAGTATTGAACAAAAGGTGCCACCGCCCACAGACAACCTCTCTTCGGTCTGTGCCACTTTTACCGCCCGCCATTGATCAGCACTGCCGAACATCAGGCCTGTTCGTCAGTGCAGACAAAGACCTCTTCGCACTTATTCGTCACTTCCTCGAGTATTCCATTAAAAAAAAAAAAACAATTAAAATCCCAGGCCAACTTATCACATGACACTCAGTAACACTTGGTCACTTGGATAAGTTTGATTTCTAACGCGTTAGATGCCGTTGTTTCAAGCCACCATAAGATTCTTGTTTATTTTATGTTGTCCATTCTATTTCTTTGGGGTTTTTTGTTTGTTTTTGTTTTATTTGTTTTTTTTTTCTTTTTTTTTGTAGATTATCGTTATTGCTTAAATTAAAGAAAAATAGAGGAAAATATGTTATATCATATTTCTTTTTACGATTCTTTTATAATACTTTGTCCATTCTATTGATGGGTTGTTGTTTTTTTTAATTTTTTGTTGGAACTGTGTTTTTAGTCCACCAGTGGACTGAAGACATAGCTGTGTATTCAGTCCACAGGAAATAAAAATATTTAAAAAGGACCAAATATCGTCTATACTTACCTTACCCGATACTGACGACATTGATACTTAGCTTATTATCATCAGAAATGGACAGGCATAATTTAAGTCAATTCAACGGCTGATTTACAGCGTTTTATTTACTCTCGGAAAATCTTGATTGAGAGTAGTTCGAAACCGGGCGCCTGAAATAGATCTCAATTCTCGAAACCGATTTATCAAACTTGACGAGATTCTTACCGTGACTTTTAACATTTTTTTATTTATTTACTTTTACTCACTTTTAGGATTATTATTTTAATTTAGAACACAGTGTGACGTCAAAATTTATTGCCTTGCGCATTTCTTGTACGTAACAATATGACTCCGGAGAAAAACAAAACAAAAACGAACAAAAAAAAAACAAATAAAAAAAAAACCAACGAAATAAAAAAGAGAGAACAACTTTATAGTTATAGGGTCTTGAATATGCTTAAGGGAACGTCAGACAGAGAGAGAGAGAGAGAGAGAGAGAGAGAGAGAGAGAGAGAGAGAGAGGTGGGGAGATAGATAGATAGATGTAGAGAGAGAGAGAGAGAGAGAGAGAGAGAGAGAGAGAGAGAGAGAGAGAGAGAGAGAGAGAGAGAGAGAGATAGAGGGGTTAAGGACTGCTTTGTAGCTACGTACTCGCACAATTTTTTATTCTGAGGCACAGCCGTGCTCGAGGCCAGTGGTCGATGTGAAAAGTTACCAAACAGAACCTTACTTTGGCAAACAATACTAAAACTCTGATCTATTTTAGAAACTCATCGGTTTTTGTTAATCACAAAAATTCTAACGGACTTGGAGTAATTTAAAATAGATATAAATGTCCGTAATTTTAAATTAATTGAAGAAACATTATTCTCTGTGTGGCCAATTTTGGCCAAATTGGCTAGGCCAATGGCTATCTGGCAACAAGCGCCCGATTTCGAACAACTCTCAATCAAGACTTTCCGAGAGTAAATAAAGCGTTGTAAATGATATCATTAAGCCTTTGAATTGCCATAAATTATATGCCTGTCCATTTCTGATGATGCCTATAATAGACACAGTATCAATGTCGTCAGTTGCGTTTAAAGTAAGTATAGACGATATTTGAAAACACAGTTCCTTTTTTAATTGTTTTGTTGTTGTCATGCAAAAAAAAAAAAAAAAAAAAAAAAAAAAAAAAAAAAAAAACCAAAAAAAAAAAAAAAAAACCAAACAAATTATAATAAATAACCGAAAGGAGGAGAAACTTGATAACGAATAGATTATTCCATTTTTGGGCAGCGTGGCTCAGCGCTTCGGTCTTTGCTTCGTACCCGAAAGGTATCGAGTTCGATCAACCGCCCCTGCGCTGTGTGGCCTTGAGCAAGTCACCTCGCCCTAGCTCGACTTGCGGCGCTGCACTGCGGCTGATGCCTGGGTTATTTCAGCCTTCCCTTGGTATATACCCTAGATACAAATTTTCCATGAATAAAGGGAATTTTATTTGATTTATTTATCATTATTATAAGAATATACTGAAAATAACAAAACTTGTCAACGCAGTTTTAAAGAACTGCTTTTTAAATCGTAACAGTAACACGGACTATAAGACGTGGGTGGGCACTTCAGATTCGTATTAGGATTGATTGAATTAATGCCATGCCGTTTCCACGTCTTCATAATTTCATCTCTGCCACTTTTATCATTCATCGCTTAAACGTAATCGCAGTCCTAGTGTCAGATTATATCGATGGTGTGCCTCAAGGTAAAGTGCTCACAACATCCGCCAGCCGGATTTCTTGTACCAACACACAAAACCATGTGTTATAATCTGATTGAGATACAAAACCATGTGTTATAGTCTGATTGAGATTGATAGAATTTTGTGAGTAGTACTCATAAAAATGGCTGGCTAAAAACAATAACAAAGAGCTGAGTGGCGTCAATTTCTTTCCATCAATAAGTTAATTAATGAAGGCTACGCGTTGATTTGATTGACTCAAAACAAAAACAACTTCCATTACAGCATGACCATTTCACAATCATTGTGTCCCCTCACCAACATTAGATTTAGATAATATATCATCATAATATGATCTCTTCATCATCACCAAAACTACACCATCATAAAAGGGAACAAACATGTGAGAGAAAAAAAACTGGTTTCAATCTCAATGGTAACCAAACTTGTGTAATTGATTTTCTGGTCTCAGGGTCATGGCATCTTATTTTCTAAATAAAACATGGTCGCCAATCAAAGAGCATAATCTATCCTCTTTTACTTCCCGTAATCCTCCGGTATATACATTCTGCTTCTAACTGAAACTTGGTTACATTTACATACACTTCCCGAGAGTTTGGAACAGGAAGAAGATCGTCACGTTGTCGTCGTGCAGGAGCTTGAGTTCCTTCATGATCCTGAAGGTGATGCCAGCCCAGAAACAATCATGCTGGAACAGCTGGTGGTGAAACGTCAGACTAAGAACGATCCAACCCGGCGTCCAGACAAGACCTGCCTTCTCCTGGACTCACATCTCCACAATGAAGAATTTTACACATGAGAACGGTGGAAAAAAATATGAGTAAAGAGCATTTTTCAAGGACTCAATTATGTACCGCCAAAAGCCAGACCATTGGATGGAGAAATGAGAGACTGGAGGACCTGGAACTCCCTGATGACGATGACCACGGACAGTGAAAGATGTAGTTCTTTCGTTGCTGCCCTACATGGCAGTAGGTATAGTGGGTAGGAAGTAAAATGAGTACCGACAGATTTAAACCCTCGTACATACAGATAGTAAGCCAAGCGCCATGTTATCGCTGATCACAAAGCCCAAAAGATCTATATTTGATTTATTTTGTAGGTGAGGTATTTGGAACAAAATGTGCTGTGCTATAATAATGTAGAGTCTGTGATCTGTTAAACAAGGAGATAAATTTAATTACGTCAATATGGAGTTGATGTTAATCAGTAGTAGTAGTAGTAGTAGTAGTAGTAGTAGTAGTAGTAGTAGTAGTAGTAGTAATAGTAGTAGTAGTAGTAGTAGTAGTAGTAGTAGTAGTAGTAGTAGTAGTAGTAGAAGTGGTAGTAGTAGTAGTATTAGTAGTAAAAGTAGTTGTAGTAGTAGTTGTAATAATAGCAGTAGTAGCAGTAGTAGCAGCAGCAGCAGCAGCAGCAGCAGTAGTAGTAGTAGTAGTAGTAGTAGTAGTAGTAGTAGTAGTAGTAGTAGTAGTAGTAGTAGTAATAGTAGTAGTACAAAAAAAAAAAAAAACACGGATTGTAATGTTGCAATTGGATCATGTGAAGTAATTAATGAAATTCCAGACCAACTGCTTTTGGATACAATTCATTCGGAAGTGTACATTAAACTATTTTTGTACGTTTTAAAATCATGCGTCAGAGATTAAATATGCATTCTGAAGTATGGAATATCAAAACTACAAGTATAGGGCATTATTAAACAGCTTCTACAGCTTTACCCCAGATTCGCTAGGTTTTTTTATGATCATGTCTGATCTAAAGCCTTCGAGTTTTATTCACTTCTCATTGGTTTTTAAGGCATAAACCTATAGTGTCATGAGAGTTGGTCCTATTTATGCGTGCCTGCCCAAAAAGACACCAATTCATTGCGTATTTTCTTCTCTGGAGCACGATTTAAAATACGCTGCAAGAGGTCGCTGCAAAAGGGGCTGTAATTTAGTCCTGAAATCGAATAATAGTATTTCGTGGATTATTTCCCTTGATACCGTGGCCCCACAAACTAATTCCTCCCTGTTTTTAATTCGCTCTAACCCCTGAACTTGTAATAAGACAATAATAATAATAATAATAATAATAATAATAATAATAATAATAATAATAATAATAATAATAATAATAATAATAATAATCGCGAAGTCCAATGTTTGAGTTTTTTTACCAAGATGAGGGTAATTTAAATCGACTTGCCGCTAGTGCAGTGAAGGGCGCGACATGATGATGATGATGATGATGATGATGATGATGATGATGATGATGATGATGATGAT
This sequence comes from Berghia stephanieae, assembly GCF_034508935.2. Lineage (NCBI taxonomy): Eukaryota > Metazoa > Mollusca > Gastropoda > Nudibranchia > Aeolidiidae > Berghia > Berghia stephanieae. The sequence continues at coordinate 16,317,580 of NC_088364.1, forward strand.
GCTGATGATGATGATGGTGATGATTGTGGTGGTGTTGGTGGTGCTGCTGGTGGCATGGTGGTGGTGGTGCTGAGGATGATGATAATGATGATTATGTTGATCACCATCATCATCATCATCATCATCATCATCATCATCATCATCATCATCATTATCATCACCATCATTATAGAGGAGAAGAGAAAACCAAGGAGTAAGAGAAGATTATAGAATCACTGAATCAAGGGAAGCAATCCACGAATTACCAATATTCGATTTTAGGACAATTTTCATGCAGTGATTACAGCGCTCTCAACCGGCATATATTAAATCGTGGACCAGGAAATAAATACGCAATAAATTGTTTTCCTTATGGTCTGACACGCCTATAGACTGGTATAGGACAGGAAATGCGGATTTATTTGTCGTAGATTAAGTTATTTCAAAAAATGACATTTTCCCATAATTTTGGTACCATCAGTACAGGCGTCAATGCCCGTGGCCAGGTCAGAACTGACCAATAGGCACCAGTACCTATTAGTCAGCACTGACCCCCTGGCGCTGGTGCCTGTTCGCCAGTACTGACGAGCATGTGCCAGCACCTGGGGGTCAGTACTGACGAATAGCCACTCCGTTTAAATAACGAGGATTAACGGTAGAAAAATGCCGTGTTAAAACTTTACAGCAAGGAAAAAACCTGACATATTATTATATAAAATTCAAACCTCAATCGTATCTCTATTTGTACCCGTTTGTTTTAATGAGGGTTGTTTGATGGCCGAGATATCACATTTTAAAAAAGCCTACCAAATCCTTGTTTTCAGCTTTTGAGTACAGTGTGATCAAATTTTTTACACCTCATTGTAATTTGTAACAGCACACAAAGTGCCATGATAATGAGATCTCAAATTATTGACGAAAAGAAGAAAGTTCACAAAAAACACATGAATCCTTTATTAAAATACCATCATAATTTATGGTTTATATAGCTTAATACAAGAATAAACACGCATGTCGCTCATACTCAGTCAATACCGGATAATGGAAAAATTAAGTGTTAGACATCTGGAAGACACGACCCCCACCACCATCTCTTCAAAACAAAGACCCATGGGAATGGAACCCAGGTCGGTGAACCTTATAAAATACGGACCTTGCAACGCGCCATTCTCTTCCATAAAAATATCTTACAAGAACGGACGTGTTTTTATCCATCAGTGGTGTGATATTAAAAATAAGGGATGAGTGGAATACACTGATTCAATTTGTAAAATTTTCTTTCTGATCTACAGACTGGATCAACAACTATTTCTGCATACTTTTACCTCACAATCCTGGTTTAGCTAATTTTGTTTATTTAGTGCAGTCTCGTAATTCATGAAGCTGGAGTAACCTATCACTATCATTTGTTTACTTCATGCTATCTGGGCGTTACAATGTAATTATGTTACTTAAAATATTATTGAGTCTATACTTATAACGTTCAAGTGTTAGACTATTTTATTAAATTCATTAGGCTGGTTTTGCTCTTTGTAACATTTTGAACATGTTATTAGGTCTGACTTAAAACCCTATATTTAACACTGTCTGAGGACACACAAGTCCCGCAGACAGGCCCAGGACGTTTAACAAGGAGAAATCTGACGGCCTTATTTATTATTTCAAACAAGATTTCAATCCCTTCCTAGTATAGGAAGAGCAGTCCAACCTCACAACTTTGCATCAAGCGGCACCCCTACATTCAAGATATAAGGGACGGTCAGTTCGACTAATCACTTGGCTGCCACAAGATAAGACTCACAAAAATAATAAAATATTGTGTTTTCTTTTTGTTAGTGCACCATGATGTAAAATAAACGTATAAAATATGTAAATACATGTAATAATATTAAAACAATAAGTCCGACACTTTTATTATCAATTATAAGTGGGACTGCAACTTTGTATGTACCATTCATTACTTATTGTATTGTGTTAATAGGGCGATTCTGTGAGTGCAGGAGTTGACAACGTATGTTAAACGCCCAAGTGGTTTGGAAAATTATCATTTTTTTCTTTAAAAAAATGTAGCCTCCACCCTAAAAACTACATTACATACATGAAATTACAGTGCTCAACTATCTAACTAAAATAAGCTGTTAATTAAACATAAAATATGCTTTTCTTCAACTTCTTCCTATGTATGTAAACACACATTCTCTCTTTCCAAATATTTATTTGAGTCAAGGGTGAAAGAATTACAAAATTTCATAATAATTGAAATACAGGTACGGTTGTATTTTAAAAAAAACCGATCGCCAAAATGTAAAATCGAGAATATCATTCTACATGAAATATACTTTCATTAGCTTGCATTTAAAATGAGGACTAAACACGGAAAGCCTTAAAGTTTATCAATATTTTATAATTGATGGAAAAATATAGGTACGGTGGTATTAAAAAAAAACAAAAAACAAAACAAAAACAAAAAAAAACAAAAAAAAAAACAAAACAAACAAAAACCCCGCAAAAATTAAATATTGAGATAATATCTTTTCATATTTTTTATAAATCGTCAAAAGGCGTTTTTCATGGCAACAACAAAAGGAACATTCATTCAAATCTTTATCAAGTCTTAGTCATGAAGAAATAAGTTCTCTATTAAGATTATTGTGGCTGATAGTAAGTGTTTCTTTGCTGGGAAAGACGAGAATTAATTCAATTGAAATATATACAGCTTTGGTTTTTGCGGATTTTTAAGTCAAGCTTTTTAGGTAGCAAACTTCTGCTGAACTCTTGGGCATTATACCCAACATTACTTTAAAAAAAATATATTACAACAAGGTGGATCAATCTCTCATGCCATTAAACACTCACATAAGTTTTTAAAAACATTGAACAACATTGAATTAATCTCAAAAGAACAATAGTCATTCCAATCACCGGGCTCGAATCCAATGGATTATTGCGTTTGGAATTCGGCAACAGAAAAAGAAAATGTGTTTAACTGAGGAGGCCCTAAAGGAAAGAATTTTAAAAAAATGTTTGTTGCAGATCGCTGATATTGAGATTATAAAACTGATTTCAATTTTTTTAAAAGATAAAGGAACGTAATCCGGCGGGATCGACTGACCATTTGGAACACTAAATTTTTTGAGTGAAAAAATACACAAATCCTTTGCGTTTGTTATTTGAACTTTTCGCATGTTTTACTTAAACTTCACTCACGTCCTTGCTTTTCCAATTAAATGTGATTAATTTTTAAAAACAACTTTTAAAAAGATGTATGTTTATCAGTGTATATGTTTTATGAATCTAGTGATGAATGTGTTTAAAAGATAAAATGGTTTTAAAAAGGTCTCATTTTTTGTAACCACCTAATATAAAGCAATATGTATTTATATTGTATTGCAAACTTCAACTTATGATTTCACTAGGGGGTGGTTGTATTTCTATAATAGATGACAACTGTTTCCCTTTGGTTTCTGGCAGTTTTAACAACAGAAGAGTGGAAGCCGTCAAGATAGCAATGAGGCACGTCCCAGGTGCCCAAGGTATCAAGGTATGTAGTGGCACCATGTATGGGGCAATCATTCCTCCAAGGCACGCTCCGGTAAAACTGATCCCTGTGCCGGCTGAGCGAAGAGTAGTCGGGAAAAGTTCTGGGATGTATAAAAAAATCACAGTGTAACAGTTGCCGATTGCAAGTCTGCCTAGTAAGAAAAAAGCTGTAGATGTATAGGCAATGTGCTTTGTGTGCGTAGTAGCAGCAGATCCAAGAACAGTGGATGCAACGAGACACATTGCTGCCATGGCCAGGAAGAAAATCATAACAAAACGTCTTCCTTTATACTTGAGCATAATAAAACTTGTGATAGTTCCTGGAAACTCCAAAATAGCCATGAGAGCAATGTTAAGATACATATTTCCAGAGAGAGTTGATGCACTTAAATATATTCCGAAATAAGAAAGATCAATGGACATAGCAGTAAACCATGAAATGAAAATGTATTCACGAAGTTTGGTGTTTCGGAATATGTCTAAAGCATTGTAGTCTTTTGCCGCCTTTTGGTCGATTAGTTTTTTATTTCTTGAGTGCAGAGTCTACCCCAAACCTTTTTAATGGATCAAAATTCACACCATTGAATCTACAAACTCTTTTTATAATCTCTGTGGCCCGCTCATATTTTCCATGACTATACAACCAAGATGCCGATTCGTCCACAAAATAAATAAGTAGCAAAGGAGACATACAACACAGTGTAAGGAAGACCTGTAAATGCCTCCAGCTTTCGCCAATGAACAGATATCCGATGCCACATAGTATCAGCGAAAAAAAGGACCATATAAAACCAAAATAGAGGGTAAATAATTCTCGATGTTTAGATACCAACATCTCAGCACCTAAAATATATGTTATTGAACAAATCCCAGATGCAAACAGACCAGAAAAAAAGCGTAGCCCAATCATCACATAAATGTTTGGTGCAAACGCAGAACCAAGTTCTGTGATAGAGCTTAGAGCAACAGCAAAAATCAAAGTTCTCTTCCTACCATATTTGTCTGAAAAGATGGAGGAAATCGTTATCCCGATAAACCACCCTAGAGCAATAGACGACTGCACCATCTGACCTATACCCCTGGATTCGCAGACTAAATCCCATTCTGTGATAATAGATACGTCTTTACCACCATTGTAACTGTATCCTTTTTCACAAACAATGGGCTTTAAGCGTTTGAAGCTTCCTGACTTGTTGGATGTGATTTGGATTTGGCAATCTTCGAAAGAAACTTGGTACAACGTTGATTCCTCACTTACGTTATTGAATCCTTGAAGCAATGTTGTTTTGTTCACCTCAGTACAGGAAAACGATGGCTCAAGTCCTATAGAAAAAAAATATAATTCAGGATCAAAATTTTTAATGAACAAATGAATGAACTAATCTATTTCAAAGCCTAAAATGAAGTACCAAAAACATTCCAAAGTTTAAATAATAGGTTTACCTGTGAATTTTAACAAACCCACTTTACAACCAAACTAAAAACAGTTCAAAAATTAAAGGTCGAATAGATTATATATCTAGTCTTTTTTTTAAAGTTTCCGCTAATAGTTTGACACTGGTGTGAACAAAACAATGACATATCTATGTGTGGAAACTAGACAAAAAATAGTTTTCTTTGGTGTGATGATATGAATGATGATGATGATGATGGATGATGATGATGATGATGATGATGAATGATGACGATGATGACAATGTTAATAATATAATTAATGAACTTATATTGCACCTAATTCCAATCAAAATTGCTCACTGGCGCTTTACATCAACACATAATATATCATATATATTATAATATATAAAACTAACAAGTTAAAAATCACATTGATATGATAATAGGATATATATTATAATAAAATTCATACTAGGAGTCTAAATTAAGTGGATTTTCACTAGTTTTTGTTTCAATACTGATGGAGTTCCACAATCGGGGGGCATGGAGGTCAAAGGATTTCTTATGAAAAACTAAATATTTTGGGGCTTTCCTTAGCGTATTTAAATTAGCAGATCCTTAATTTCGACTGGATTGATAAAAGTGAATAAGTTTTTGAAGGTAAACAGGAGCAGATTTGTTTAAGTAACTGACAGTGATTGTTTCAGTGGCGGGCTCAAGTTTGTCGAATAATACTCCGGCTGGAAGAGTGCTAGTTTCCTCCACAAGTGCTTCAAACTGCCTCCTCTTTGTCCTCGAATTCTTCATATTTTATATCTAAAGTTAGAGAGAACAGATTTGCGGTAGCAATAAGGTCCTCTTAATCAGTTTGTTCATGGTGACGAGCAATGCGCGTGGGTTTTGTTTGGCACTTGCCATTTTTATGTTTAAAGATATTTTTTTTTACAAAGATAAAATCAATTTGTTCCGTTAGTTATTTAGTCATAAAAGGATTCGATGATGAATTTCTAGTTTGGATCGACCAGTCGTCTGCAGATCTGAATTGGTGATTCTGTATTTGAATCTCATTACAATATCGTTGTGTTTTTGTCGATAGTAATTTCTTTCGCGACGAATGGGCTTAGCTCATCTAACACAGTTTTTAATGAATTATTTTAAGTATTTACAATTTCATGAAAATATAAAAACTACCAAGTGAGTAAATCCAAAAACGTAATGGTTTCTTGAAATTTGTCTAGTGATTTTTTAATGGTATGTGATCATTTTCTTTGAGGTTGTTTTGCATTCAATTTTTAGATTTACAGCAATCAAGTTATGATCTGAAATTTTAT
>NC_088364.1:16328824-16333824 GCF_034508935.2 Berghia stephanieae
ATTGAAGAAAATGTGAAAAGCGCTGGATAAAAGTAATATAACTGAAAAAGTACCACCACCACCACCTCCACTACTACTACTACTACTACTACTACTACTACTACTACTACTACTACTACTACTACTACAGTCCACTCCGGATAATCGCAACACCCTGGGATCAGCAAAAATGTTGCGATTAACTGAAATTGCAATTAATCAAAGCTTAGTTTCCAGTCCACTATTTTACACATAGACGTCTATATTGTAAACTCAAACCAGTTGTGGTAAACATTGTTCTTATTCCACTATAGACTGAGCAATATGGTTGAAATAAAAAACATTTGGTATCCCTGTTTTGATTTTGTCAAGAAAAGGCAGCTGTGATGTGAGTCGAATCTAATTCAGATTTGATTCACTTACACTCTTTTGTTTTCAACCCTTGTAAGTCAAAGGGATTAACCGTGATGAGAGACAATGCGCTTTCATCAAACTCGTTGGTCACAATGTTCAATTAAATCCCAAAAACAAAGGATATCGCCCGGTCTCTCTTTACAACTGTCATTGTCTATCTTTTGTAAAGACTATACCCACCACCTCGCCTCTTATTTCAACGCCACAGATGACATCACAAAGCCATACTGCAAAGCCCGCCCTCTTTTGTCTCTAATAAAGTGGTGACGCATTACTATAACATTAAATCCAGCTCACTCTCAATTTATCAACTTTTCACGATTTCATCCATGATGAAATTTAAACATGGTATTTTGTTTGATTGATTTCTTGAATTAACCACTCTTTGAGGGTGAATATCTTTTTTTTGCGATTAACCCAAGTATGTTGCAATTAACCTGTGACTTTTAAATAGAATTCATTCCGTTTCTTGTGGAAATGTTGCGATTATCCGAAAGTTGCAATATAGACTGTAATAGTAGTAGTAGTAGTAGTAGTAGTAGTAGTAGTAGTAGTAGTAGTAGTAGTAGTAGTAGTAGTTAGTAGTAGTAGCAGTAGTAGTAGTAGTAGTAGTAGTAGTAGTAGTAGTAGTAGTAGTAGTAGTAGTAGTAGTAGTAGTAGTAGTAGTAGTAGTACAGGAGCGGTTGCTGGCTGCTTATTTAAGGCGGCATGGATCGAAAACATTCTCTCACCGTACTCAGGTGTAAAATGAGTACCTGACCGGAAGCAGTTTTGTGTATTGGAGGAAAATGTTATCTCTCCCAACAGGCATCATGTCTCGTCTTCATGTTGCTATTGGCTCAGGAGCACTTTTTAAGTGTCTTGAGCTCACAGTGGATATTGCGCAATATCAATGTTCTAGTGGGTTATTTTAGAATGTGTGTTTATTGTGTGTGTAAAAAAAAAAAGGGGGGGGGGAATGTGTGGTTTGAATGTTAAAGAGATGTACTCACGTAACTGGCATTTGCGATGGGCATAATATGCTCTATATTATATTATGTAAAAGTAAAAGAGGTCCATTTGTCGATTTTCGTCTAGAGAAAAAATTGTATATCACCCGATCATTGAAGTCTATAGATCCTTTCATATTTGTTTCGGTATGGATTGCGATACACGTCTGTTCATTGAGATTTGTGAATATCATTTTTAAAAAAAGAACATGACAACAGCACTTAGACTGCCATATAAAATTTCTTCCTTCGAATATCAACTGTGATAACAGTCATTAATAGAAGGAATATATAGTAAATCCAACCTCAATCTACTCCAAAGACAATAACAACAAGTTGAACTGCTGTGTGTGTCGGGTTAATGGACTGGGATTCTTATTTATAGCATCATGGGGCTCTACTCGGTGAATGATTTGTGCAATATTTGTATTGATGAATAAAATCCATTTGAGCAAAACGAATAGCATAAGATCTATATCTATTGACATTTTCTTCAACCTTATCGTTTGATTACAACTACAACAAACCTTCCAATGATAAAACTGATATGATTTTGTTTTCTCCCAAGCCAGACCCCAAGGTGTGCAAAACTAAATTTGCCGGCCTGACCTAGTTATTTTAGCAGTAAAGAGTATCAGTTAAATCACTGTGGTGGGAAGTGGATAACAGTGGTTTTAAAACAGAAGAAAACAGTCTTTTATATAAATACTTGGGCGACCTGTTGACTTTTTGGCTCATGGTACCCCCCATACCTCACCCTCAGCTCATTGTCGCACGTCATCTCGCCTCGCGTGGGGCAACAAGAAAAAGAGAGCCGTCTGTGATGATGCATAACCTTCGTACAGTAGGTAGGCTACAAGTACCTGAGATGCGCGAGTGTTAACGAAAAGCAGCATATGCAAAAATTGAGACGAAAAGCAGCATCTGCTAAATTTGAAAAATATCTTCTTCTAGGTTCCATGCCTGGTCCAGGCTTCGGATACTGCATGAATTATCTCTCTCCATTCCTCCCTGTCTCTTGCTTTTTCAAACAGCTCTTGGATTGTTAGGTTGGTGAAGCCCTTCTGTTGGTCTATGAGTGTTTTTCTTTGTCTCCCCGGGCGCGTTTACCAGGTTTTTTCCACAACTTGCCAGGTATTCATTCTTATCTTTCCTTACTATGTGTTCGAAAAAGGATAGTTGTCGACCGCTATTAAGGGCATTAGTTTCCTTTGTTGGTATGTTTGTTTTAGCACTTCTTCGTTCGTTTTGTGTGCAGTATACGATATTCTCTGCATCCTTCTCAAACACCACATTTCAAAAGCTTCAATGTTCTTTTGTGTTTCTGCATTTGTAGTCCAGTTTCGCATCCGTATAACAAGATTGGCCACACGTAGCAGTTCAAGACTCGGAATCTAATCCCAAACGACATCTGTTTGTTTTTCAAAATGTTTCCGAGGTCCATGAAGGCCTGTTTGGCTTGAGTTATTCTTGCTCGTATGTCTCGGTTACATCTTCCATCTGTTGTCACTATTGAACCTAGGTATTTAAAACTTTCTACGTTGGTAAGTTGCTCGCCGTGAATCGTTATATTGCAGGTGTTGTTGTTTTCGGGGTTTTTCTGTATTACCATGCATTCCGTTTTGGTGATATTCACTTCCATTCCCTTGGCTTCACTATCTGCTACCACTTTGTCAACAGTCTTTTGAAGTTGGATTTCTGATGTTGCAAAGAGTACCATATCGTCTGCGTATCTTATATTATTTATGTTGTGACCTCCTACTTTTATTCCCTCCATATTAGTTATGCCCCTCATGATTGTTTCTTGGTATAGATTAAACAGATCTGGTGAGGCAACACACCCTTGACGGACTCCTTTCTTAATAGGAATGGAATTTCCTTTAGAGTTTCCGATTTTGATAGATGCCTGCTGGGTGTAGTATAATGTTTGCATGAGTCTGAGGTCTTTCTCATCAGCGCCAATGGAGTGCAGTTGTTTTAGTATTTCTTCGTGGCGCACTCTATCAAAATATAGGGCGGCATAAAACAACTTCGCTCAATAGACCAACCGCCAGTGTAGTAGTATCTAGTAGTAGTAGTAGTAGTAGTAGTAGTAGTAGTAGTAGTAGTAGTAGTAGTAGTAGTAGTAGTAGTAGTAGTAGTAGTAGTAGTATGAATTTGTGGTCTCGTGACATGACACTCGCCTCAGGACCAGAACATACCGACTTCGAGCGCCGATCTGAGCGGCGCAAAGTTGAGTCTTCATTTTCTCACCGTACTCGGATGCAAATACACGTCATGTCTCATCTTACATGTTAAGTGTTGATGTTCGCCCCTTGTAACGAGCCGTCAGGACGTTAAGTGGATATGTCGCTATAGAAATATATTTTAGTAACAGTAGTAGTAGTAGTAGTAGTAGTAGTAGTAGTAGTAGTAGTAGTAGTAGTAGTAGTAGTAGTAGTAGTAGAGTAGTAGTAGTAGTAGTAGTAGTAGTAGTAGTAGTAGTAGTAGTAGTAGTAGTAGTAGTTTAGTAGTAGTAGTAGTTTTAGTAGTAGAGTATAGTAGTGTTAGTGTAGTAGTAGTAGTAGTAGTAGTTAGTAGTAGTAGTAGTAGTAGTAGTAGTAGTAGTAGTAGTAGTAGTAGTAGTAGTAGTAGTAGTATAGTAGTAGTAGTATGTATGTAGTAGTAGTAGTAGTAGTAGTAGTAGTAGTAGTAGTAGTAGTAGTAGTAGTAGTCGTCGTCGTCGTCGTCGTAGTAGTCTCCCTCTGGTTCTCGTTTTCGACGTCGTCATTTAATTTTGATTATGTCTTCTTCTTCGTCTTCTTATCCATTTCCCCCTCCTCTCCATCCTCCCCCTTTTTTTACTCATCGTCTACTTCCTGCTCTTTTTCATCTTCTACTCCCTTTCCACAACCTTTCTTTTGCTTATTCTGTTTCTTTTAATATATCTTATCATTGCTGTATAGATCTATCTTCTACTTCTTCTCCTCCTTCCTCTCCTCTCCGTCCTCCTCCTCAGTTTTTTTTTCTGCTTTCTCCTCCTCCCTTTTCCTAACCGTCTACTTTCTCATTTTTTTCATCTTCCCCAACCGTTCTTTTACTTATTGTTTCTTTTATATCTTACGATTGCTGTCTCAATCACAATCAACTGAAATACAACCCCAATCACCATATCACCCTCAGCACCACGATCGACATTGATATCCACGGAGACCCTATTTTACGTGACAGTGAGGTAATAAGGTTATATCACTTTATATAGGCTTATCGGCTAATATCATCATCATCATCAGCTGATGCAGCAGCAACATCTAATCGCCATTAATCAAAACTTGCCGTACCTCAATCTACTCTAATCACTATGGAAAGAAAAAAAAAAAAACTTACCGTCTTTCTCCATGATATCCACAAAGCCTGTGTTGATCCGGTTTATCTATCTAGAACAACCGTGCTGAAATTAAAACGAATATGGGTCATCGCATTATGCCATTTATTATTATTAATATTATCAATGTATTCCCACAACCGCTAAATGAATCACAGCACAGATCTCAACACAACCAAGTCTCATACTTGACCGCTTAACCAATTATTATTAATTACACACCGAGACCCTTTCTCTATGGTCTACTACTATTA
>NC_088364.1:16343824-16463824 GCF_034508935.2 Berghia stephanieae
ATGTCATACAGCTAGTCTACTCAAGACTGTACAACTTATAACAAAATTTTCTGAAGTTAAAGGACAGGTATCGACATCGTTCAAAATTTTTGGCTAAATTCAAGCTATTATTGATGGCACTCACTGAATTATCAAGATTATAACATTTTTTTATAAAACTGCTTCTTAACAGATACAGAAATTTGGTGTTGTTTTTTTTTTCTTGCGCTGCTTATACTATTATGACTTATATAATATTTTGACAAATTGAATACTAGTCATTTAAATCAAATAGTTACTGAGTGCTTACCCACTATTATAGATTGAAAAAAAAATGTAAAAAAGGCAAAACACACGTAGACACACAAAAGACACACACACACACACACACACACACAAATCAAACAAAAGCAGGGAAAATACCAACAAGAGAAAACAAATAAAAAAGAATAATAACCCCCCCCCCCGCCCCCCCAAAAAAAACAACAGCAAACAAAACAAAACAACAACAACCCCCCCCCTCCAAAAAAAAAAACAAAACAAAAAACAGAAACCAAAACAAAGAAAACCTGCCGAATCTTCCTCTGTGCCTAGCCAACCCAAACTCTCGAGCAGGTATTTGAATTGGATACTTACCAATAGGAGAACACGACAATTGTTCCTTATAAGAAATCAATCACCATTCTGGAATAAAAATCATATCCCAGAAGAAAAAAAAAACAAACAAAAAAACCCCACGAAATTAACACACGCACACACACACACACACACACACACACACACACACACCTAAAAAAAAACACACATAACTGATTATTTGACTCACAAACAGAGGAGGTGGGGTTTGTGAAACATTTAAGACGATACGGATATATCATGTAATTACGTAGATTCGAATCCAGCTCAGTAAAAGCAAAAACGGAATATTGCCCAGCTTTAGTGTGAAGGACGAATAGTGCAAGCAACACGATTTGTCCGTACGTACGGCAACCACGGTTGAAGCTATTCGACCTTAAGGACGAATAGGGCTACCCATCACTACAATATGACTGAAACATAATGTAGACATTTAAGCTAATTTAGTTCTCCTTGAGAATGAATAACGGTACAAGAAAATAAATCACTTGTCATAAGAAGTTACAAACAAATCTGTGGTTAGGTAGGGTACACATAAGAATAAAAGATAATCGAGAAGCGAAACTAAGGTAAGTATTGGAAGAAACATTAAATTGAATATTAGTGCTTTCATTTATCCATTATTGTTTCATCATTTCATATTTGGCGATTCTAGCTGGCACTACAATCGTTAATTAACAATACTATCCATTCATTTTTCGTTACATAGGATAAGAGTCAGAATAATCTTCATACATCACACATCTAATGAAAAAAAAGTAATGAGTTAGTACTTACTTAGATGTTTCTTAATTAGAGTTGATGAAAAAGTAGGTAAATGAAACTGGCGCTCATCATATTGGACAGCAAACAGGAAACAAAATTACCAAGTCAATTATTGTAGATGCCATCTACTAGTAAGTTGTGGATCATATTGACACGACTATGTCACTAAATAAATAGATGCATAATTTCACAACAAAAACAACAAAATGATGTAAACTTATATTGCCTATATACTTTTACTGAGAAAATATGATTTTAACTGAATTTTCCATAGTAAAATCATGGGGGATAAATGGCCCTCAAATAAGAAATAAATAGGACTTTCTAGTATTTTACTATGTGCAAGTCATGGGGGCCAAATGGACCCCAAATCAGAAAATAGGACTTTCTAGTATTTTTCTCTTTGCAAGTCATGGGGGCCAAATGGACCCCAAATCAGGAAATAGGACTTTCTATTTTAGTATGAAAATAGGGTTAAGTCTCAATGGGATATTAGTTTTAGGCAACCATGAGTTGTTATTTTTCAAACCTGTTGCTCTGCTATCTTGTGATAACAACGCCTCTCAGTTGTCATATGAATACTACTCACCATATGTCACTCGCTATCCTTCATATAATGCAGGGTTGATTGTGTGAAGTACGTTCGGGGCCGGAAGATAGCAAGTCATAGTACAGGCTACTGTACTGTGTAAGTCCGTGAACGGGTGACCAAATCATAGTACAGAGAAGGCAAATCTGTTACTATATGTCCCAATAAAAGTTTAACACAGAGGAGGCCGAAACTGTGTTATACAGGCCGGTATAGAATAAAACAAATATAACACAGGACACCAAACACTGTGTTGTAAAATATCAAAAGCTGGTCGGTATGTGACAGAGTAAAAAGCGACATAATATTATGTCGTAATATCACGTCTCAATAAAAGAGTGTGATTATAAAAAAGGAGCCCATTAACAATGGCAGAGATCTATACTCATGTTTTCGTCCAAGTCATCAATCACATGATTGGTTGCTGTCCAACGATTGGATATTTCTTAACAAATGTAAACACTCTGCTTTGTTTACAAATGTTATAAACATACCCGTGTGTCAAGCTGAATCAAGTGACCAATCGTGATGTTGTTAGATATTTCAAAAGCTGTGAACACTTTTCACTAAGTGGGTCATTTTGAGCACATTTTACAATGTGACCAATGACTTCGAGCACATGGAAATGTAATATAGATCATGCCCATTGAGTCGGTCAAGTCTCCATCCATATCCTAATGGATAGTGCAAAGTCCTGTACGTAAAACAAATTTGAGAAGCACGGTTGTTCTCAATATTTGTTGGTTCGTGATCGGTATCAAGTGAAGTGCTACACATCTTCACGAAAAATCAAAACAACGCTGTGTCAAGATTACAGAGGAGCAAACCCGAGACGACATCAAGACAAAATTTGTTTGTGTGTATTTACTGAATACGTTTTGGTTGTCAAAACTTTCATTTTTAATTTGACATTTTCTTTATCATTTAAGATAAAATTATAATTTAATTTAATCAGCAGACTTGTTTAATAATTTAAAGCTATACTAGCCCTACTCACTTCCTTTCTCATTCATTCAGTCTATCTCTCATTCATTTTATTCATCCAGTCGTATTTTACTGTTGTTATATTGTAAAAAGTGTTCACTCTCATTGATGTATTTCTAAAATAAATACTAACATGTTATTGTTTTGATCGACAGATTAATGTTATTCTGGCAGTGAAGACGTATCACGCGTTCAAACAAACAGGAAGTGAGGGGACTGGCAACAGGACGAATAGGTGAATATTACTCTGTCGCCCCGTGTAGTCTATTTCCACGTTAATTTTCGCACTTGTCAGCTAAGGTTAACGCGAAGTGAGTTGTGGGTTTTTTTTTTTGGTCTAAATTCAACCCTATTTTCCCTTTTAATTGAGCCTATCTACCATAACAGAAAAACGCAAACTAAAGTACTGATAAATTGTATCCCGCTTTAAAATAGCAACGGCTATTATCTTCAACTCACTTTTAGAGTTCCTTAAGTGCAGTGACACACTCATAAAGTTCTTTTCCGAATCGCGAACAACAACGAAGGCAAGGAATGTACCGGTCCTACGACTTGCCGTCCGGAGGCATAGGAAAGCCGTCCGGAGGTCATCTAAAGCATTTTCAAGCCATCTGGAGGTCCCCAGACCTGTACGAACCGTTCCAGAAGTCTTCTGCTTTCCGAAAGCTCCCCAAATTACGCCGGACGGCCATTCATAACTAATAGCCGTCCGACGCAGAACGAGGAGCTTTCGGAAGGCGGACGACTTCTGGAAAGGTTTGTACAGGTCTGAGGGCCTCCGGTTGGCTTGAGAATGATTTAGATGACCTCCGGACGGCTTCCCTGGGCCGCCGGACGGCAATTAGTATAAGCGCCACTGAATACTAATTGCCGTCCGGCGGAATTTGAGGCTAGAAGCTTTAATACCCGACGCTTCTGCGCGAACTTAAAATACTGGATTGGTTGTACCACCTTACACCCCACGATGCTTAAGAGTTCCCGAGCGGCGTTTAATTTGTGAAGGAACTTTCCGGAATTTAGGCTCGAGCAAAGATATCTGGAAAGGTTCGTACAGGTCTGAGGGCCTCCGGGGATGGCTTGAAAATGCTTTAGATGACCTCGGGACGGCTTCCCTGGGCCGCCGGACGGCAATTAGTATTACAGCCACTGAATACTAATTGCCGTCCGGCGTAATTTGAGGAGCTTTCGGAAGGCGTAGGACTTCTGGAAAGGTTCGTACAGGTCTGAGGGCCTCCGGATGGCTTGAGAATGACCTCAGAACGGCTCTCTTGGGCCGCCAGACGGCCCCGGCCGGCAATTAGTAGGACCCGAATTTACCCAATGGTAACCGTAGCTAGCCAACCAGCGGCCTCGATGAGAAACCCATCCGCCATTGAAATGGGCTGGGAATTGTAAACAAGCGCTGGCCATTCGTGAAATCTAAGAAAAGGACTTCCTGCTCGCTCGTTTTTAACTCAAAATTATTCAAAACGATGTCTCTAAAATGATATAAATGTGACTTCTTAACGTTTTCTTCACGGTCAAAACCACACAACATTCTATTAATGATTACGTCCTAGGCAAAAAGGAATACTGACAGGTCGACCGAGAGTTGAACTCGTCAGACGACAAACATCAATGCGAAGGGAAGAGACAGTCAAGCTATTGTTTGTCTTGTCCTGTTCTATATAGATAGAGAAAATGATAAATAGTGTAGCCTCGTGTGTGAGGGTTGTGTGTCATAGGCATGTTTTTAAATTGTTTCTGTTGTCTATATGTGTTGTGATGACTCTCACATTCACTCCATCAGCGCGACGAAACTGCCCCCCCCCCCCACCCCCTCTCCCTTTTTTTCCCCACCCACACGTAATTCACATGAGTAGAGTTGGACTCGATAGTTCAGTGTTTTAGCATTACAGTTAGAATTATCGTTTCCCGACATTAACAGCTATTTTAGAGGGGAAAATTCAACATTTTACAGCTGCTGTTACTACTACTACTACTACTACTTCTACTAATTGTTATTGAGAGAAAAACCTTTATTTAGAATCCTTGACCACAGGCGAGCCGCTGTGTGTGTGTGAGTGACGTGGCTGTAGTCTAATTTTATCAGAATTAGGAGGTCAAGGAGTGTTCTCTTTGAATAGTAGGATTATATTTTTTTTACGTATTAATATTCGTGTAGT
This sequence comes from Berghia stephanieae, assembly GCF_034508935.2. NCBI lineage: Eukaryota > Metazoa > Mollusca > Gastropoda > Nudibranchia > Aeolidiidae > Berghia > Berghia stephanieae. The sequence goes on from NC_088364.1 coordinate 16,348,943, forward strand.
GAAAGTTACAATGAAATCGTATTTTTAAAAAAAGACTTAGAATAACATGGGATCGAAATTATTCTGATTGTTAAAAAGTAGGCTATATAATATATATGTGACATATTTAGATTCAGTCACCAAGCATGATAAAAACAAACAAAAAACAACACAAATGATTTTAACCCTTTCCAGGCAAAAATTTGACGGCAGCATTTAAATATTTTTTGTCGACTAAAACATAGTTTACTTTACTAAGAACATGCACATTTTTATTTTGTTAGGGGTTGACTGGTTGAAGATATTGTAATCCTGGATTAGGTTAAAAGATGAAAAGCAGAAGAAAAATAATCAATTTAAAAAAAAAACAAAAAAACTGTAAACTTGGAACAAAACAGCACCAATGTCTAACTCTGGGACCAACCTTTAGATAACAAGTTGTTGGTGATGTCGTTTTCTGGTTAAGTCTTTACAGGTGTTTAAAGAGTATTGTCTTAGTATGCTTTTGACGAACTGAGCATGTGTTGTTGAATATGATGTGTCTGTCTGTAATTAGTTTGCCGTGGTGACACAACATTGTTCTACAAAATATGCAAAAAACTTCTTTAATAATCTGTGTTACATGATTGTCCTCACTTTCAAAATGATTTTCCATGGTTATCTAAATCTGTCAAAAATGATGGCACTAATCTTTCTGTTACTTTTATTATCAGTTTACTTATTGTTGTGCTATTGCCTGCTCTCAAAGGTCCCTCCTTGTGTGTAGTTAAGTTAGAAATTCTCTCAAAGGTCAGCTGCTGTAATAATTTTATAAAAATCTTCAGATGGATATAATAATCCCCCCCCCCCCCGCCACCCCCTGTCTTTTCTTTCCGTAAAACTAGATGATGATGGTTTGCTTGAATCATGATTGTCTAATGAGGCTAAAAATGTGAACAAACAGAACATTTGATTTTGTCTCGTAATTTCCTTGCGATAAATCCAGACATATAATACAAAACATCTGAATGGTACGCTGAGGGCTGGCAAAGGGTTTTCGTAAAGATCATAGTTTTTCTGTCTAATTCAGGTCGAAAAGAGGTTGTTGAATTGTCAACAGTAAAAGATGAATTTTCTTTGAAAAGCTTGTTTTCGGGGGCAGGTAAGCCCCCATTCTTCATCAAAAGAGACCTGAGGGCATATTTAAATTGAAGGACATTCGGGTTATTATTCCAGCCACCTCTTCTTCGTACCCTTGAAAACAATGTCTCAAAATTATCTTGAGAGAGTCTGTAAGTAAGTATGTATTTGTAGTTATTGGCCAAAAGTCTCCGAGATATCAATTCTATGGATGTCAGTGTTGCCAAAAATCCAATAAATCCAGTTTTCCTCTTTGATTGTAGTATTGGCTTGTTAGTATTGTCACATAAAGATGATATATAATTTCTGGCAAAATGAATAAACTCTAATTTTTCCTCAAGATTTTCCTTTGTAATAGGGCTTTTAAATCCTTTTGTACAGAAACTACTGCTGTTGCATAAATCAAACAATTTATCAAATATACGAATAAATTTACAAGTCGCTTCACTTCCAGCAAATTCAGGCAACTTCAAGTCATCCCGAAGAAACGTAATGGCAGAAGCACCAGAAGAGCTTAAAGTTTGGGCAACAAGAGAAACTTTCATTTTATTTTCACAGAATCTATATACTATCTTCTTTTTAGCTTGTAGGCAATGTTTAAATTACTTTCAAGCTGCAACGTGAAGTTCAACAATATAAGACCAATCAATTCTCTCCTCTCCACAACACAAACATTTCAGGTCGCCCAATGCATTTCTAACATTTTTAAATAAATGACAGGCATAAAAAATAAAGGGAATGGTTTTAGATGAATCCAAGGGGTTATGAAACTCAGGATCAATGACATCTGAACTTATAGTGCATCCAATAGCAGTTGCAGTCGCTTGGTTAACATAAGCTCCATCACACACAACCCCTTGAACAGAGAAGCCTGCCTCAGAGAGCCAAACTATCCCATCATTAATAATCCGTGCTTGCTGGGCTGCACTGATCTTATCAACAAGAAAAAGCCAATAGGGTGCTTAAAATATCGCTTTTGTCCAACGATGAGAAGAGTAAGACTTTCTGATGCTAATGTGTTTGGTGATGCAACTTGAAGATGACCATGGTTCACATGTTGAGCAAGTTTCGGTTTACAAATATTTGGGTATCTTAATTGACAATAAATTGCAATGGCATTTACAAACCGATGCTGTTATCTCTAAATTGAACAAAAGAATGAATTTTATTCGGAAACTTTCAGAATCTGACATAGACAAAACGTTTATGCACCCTTTTTTATAGATCCGTTTTGGAGACCGTTATTACTTTTTGTATTTCAGCATGGTGTGGAAATGCCAGTATTTGCGACATTAAGTAAGAAAATTGATCGGATAATTGATAAAGCCAGGAGTTATACTCACCCAATGTCCAATGTGGAAGAATTGTTCAAGAGATTTTGTCTAAGTAAAATGGAGAAAGTTATGAAGGATGGCGATCACCCCCTTCAGAAATATGTTCTCCACGAGGAGCCGTCGCCTTTCTATAAAAACAAAGACAACACGTCACCTTACTTCATTTTTGCCACACGGTGTTCGAATTTTTAACGCGCGACTGTGATTTAAATTAAATACTATTTTTTAAAATATACACACACATGTTCGGACTAAGGGCCAGAGGTATGGCCTATCTCAATTTATCAAATTAATATATAAAGTGTTGCTATTGGTTCTTGGTTGTAAATTTTTACATTTTTGTGCATTTACATATATATATATATATATATATATATATATATATATATATATATATATATATATATATATATATATATATTATATATATATATATATATATATATATATATATATATACATTGTCGTCATAGATTCTCAAGTTTGTGTTTATACATTTTCATGCATGCCACGTCTGTAAACGAATTTCCATTTTTTTTTTTATGAATAAAGTATATATTATCTTATCTTATAGTATAGCCAGCATAGGTCTGGGATGCAGGGTCAAACACAACTGGCTTCCGAATGGACATCGAATCAAACATAAGGCAAACATCCTTCATTAAATCATCCTTTTGAAGTTGAGCTTGCAAGGTATTAAAAACATCTGTAATAAAGCCTGGGGAGACATTATGAGATGCAGACCACCTACGAATGGTATCCGCATGGGGCAAATGCAAATACTTTCTCACATAATTATAAGCCTGAGCACTATAGAAGTGCAAGGAAACAGCATATCATTTTTGGACATATGGGCAGCTTTTAATTCATTCTCAATTCCGCAGCAAAATTTTCTTTTAGGATGTCAACATTTTCTTCTTTACTTTCAACAACTTTTTATTCTTCAAATTTTCCAAAAGGAAGAAATTTTTACACCTCGACGGGCCAACTTCTTCCTCATGCTACTGAGTTGTTGTTTTTGATGAAGCATCTTTTCTTGGATACAAGCAGCTTATTTTTGGTCTCTTCTAAGTGGCTTTCAACTGAAGAATAGGCATAATTAATTATGTTCATCAATTTTAGGGTGTAGCATCTTCAAATGGAGAATCTGGAGCAGCTCGTTTTCGAGGGGATGATCTTGTCTTTTTAATGGCAGGAGACTCTTTACGCCATTTTATCTTGGGCTGGGAATGTAAAACATTACCAATCATTCGGTCTCTTTGTCAACATAACAACACAACAAAAACAACAATAATATCAAAATCCACAATAAAATGGTTCAGAACTGGTGCGTATATTTATGCCACAATAAAGCTGTCAAAAATGAAGTAAGAGAATGTGTGTAATCATGTATTATAATGTGTTTTCCAACCACCACATCATCACTGTCACTACTACTACAACCACCATCACCACTTCATCACTACCACAACTACTACAACCACCACCACTACATCATTATCACGTCCACTACACCACCACAACATCATCATCACTACTACAACCACCACCACTCCATCATAATCACTACCACTACTACTACTACAACCATCACTACCACCACTATTACAACCACCACTGCCACCACATCATCATCACGACCACTACAACTGCAACAACCACCACCACATCATCATCACTATCATTACTATTACAACCATCTCCACAATATCATCACTACCACTACTACTACAACCACCAGCACCAGATCATCATCACTACCACTACTACTACAACTACTACAACCACCACAACCACATCATCATCATCACTACCACTACTACTGCAACCACCACCACCATATCATCATCATTACCTCTACTACTACAACCACGACCACCACATCATCATCACGACGACAACTACTACAATCACCACCACCACATCAACATCACAACCACTACTACTATAACCACCACCACCACCATATCATAATCATTATCACTACTACTACAACCACCACAAACACATCGTCATCACTATCACTACTACTGCAACCACCACACCACATCATCATTACTACCACTACTACTACAACCAACACCACATCATCATCACTATCACTACAACTATAACCACCACCACATCATCATCACTACTTCTACTACTACAACCACCACCACAATATCATCACTACCACTACTACTCCAATCACCAGCACCACATCATTATCACTACCACTACTACTACACCACCACAACCACATCACCATCACTACCACTACTACTACAACCACTCAACCACATTGTCATCACTACCATTGCAACCACCACCACCATATCATCATCATTTCCACTACTACTACAACCACCACATCATCATCACGACCATTACTACTACTACAATCACCACCACCACATCATCATCACAACCACTACTACTACTACCACCACCACCACCATATCATTATCATTACCACTACTACTACAACCACCACAACCACATCATCATCACTACCACTACTACTGCAACCACCACCATCACCATATCATCATCATCGTCACTACTATTACATCCACCACCACCACATCATCATCACTACCACTACAACTACCACCACATCATCATCACTACTACTACAACTACAATCATCACCACCACCACCACCACCACATCATCACTATCACTACTACTACTACAACTACAACCACCACCACATCATCATCACTACCTCTACTACTGCAACCACCACCACAATATCATCACTACCACTACTCTACAACCACCAGCACCACATAATTATCACAACCACTACTACTACACCACCACAACCATATCATCATCACTACCACTACTACTACAACCACATCGTCATCACTACCACTACTACTGCAAACAGTATCATCTTATGCTTTAAAAAAAAAATTATTAACTTTTAAAAATTGTGCTGTTTTTATTTTATAACGGTTCATGACACCAAACCAACCAATTGAGCCCCGCGACTGAAATTAACAATAACATGTAGGGAGATCATTATTTAAAAAAAAAACAACAACAAAAAAACAATATAGTGTGTGAGTATATTCAGACATACAGACTAATTATTCATTGTGTCACAGCTGGAATATTCATGTTTAACATTAGAATGAAAATAATATTTCAGTAGCATGCCTTCGCTCCTGACCCACATCAACCCTGACTCCTCTTCCCTACCCATTTACATCTGGCTCAATAAGTTGTCAGGCGTATCAAGTGTGTGTGCGTGTTATGTCTCTAATGAATTCAACGCATGCCACGAAATAACTATAATATGAATATAGTCGCTCCAACTCGCTGATGTATTTAATGATGTTATCGTTTCATAGCCCCCTACCCCCTCCTGATAAGTTGAAATGATGCCTACTTCACGCTTCAGATAAACGATATAATTGTTGTAATGTAATTACAGCAGATAGCATTAAATCGAATTAACGTAACTTCACAGAATCATTTATGTAATTTATGATGCGAGTTGGTAATATGTAATAATCATCATTTGGCTGAGTAAGTCAGTTTAATACACTCGAACACGGCGAACCACACCCAGTACGTTACAATGGGAATACATTTCTCTGCAACAGTCCATTTCATTCAACAGTCTGCCCACAAGGATGTGTTAGCTCCCCAATTTTGTAAATTTTGTGCAAAAATGATTGTATTGATGATGAATGTCTTATTGTTAAATACGCAGACGATACAGCCATGTTTAGGTCTTTTGAATAGCCAAGAATCAGAAAATCATTATTCTAGACATCAAATTGAAATTGAACATTTTGTGTATTGGTCTCAGATAAACTGCTTTGAACTTAATGTATCAAAAACAAAAGAAACCAATTTTGATTTCAGAAAAAAGTTAGATTCCTCCAAATGCCATTCAAATGAATAATCAAAAAGTTGAACTAGTCAAACAACTTAAATATTTAGGAATGATCATTGACAAATCACTTAATTTCAAAATCATGTAGATGGCATCTCTAGAAAACTTTGTCAAAGAATGTATATTCTTCGAAAATGTAGAAATTCCCTTCTACTTAGAATATTAACTTTCAATTTAACAATCTGGTAGGGAGGGTGTGGAGTGGAAGAGAAATCAAAATTAAATAGAATAATTAAAGAATCGAGTAAAATAATGAGTTGCAATCTGAAAAGCATTGAACAACACTACATAAGAGCTGTTGAGTGGAAAGTATTTCAAATTCTCAATGACAATACACATCCTTTCAAATATTAATTTACTCTCCTACCATCTGGTAGACGATATTAAGAGACAAAATGTAGAATAAATTGATATACATTTACTTCATACCCCCTGCGATTAAATCAATAAATAACGAAATGTAAGTATATAATTTTTATCCTTATAAATAGAAGATCATTACTGTCATTGTTATACCTCTACATCTTTCCACACTTTTATTTTTTTATGCTCCTTCCTCTGTATGTGTGTGTGTGTGTGTGTGTGTGTGTGTGTGTGTTTAGGAGTGAGTGGAGGTGTGCTCGTGAGTAAGAGAGAGTATGTATGTTATGAATCGTCATCTTCATTTTGGCGTTTATATCATTTATCATTTTCATGTTTATATATTATTTTATATATGTGTTTTTGTCTTGATGTTGATGGAGATAACTTTATACATAACGTTTTACAGGGGGGGTTTTTTTGGGGGAGGGGGGGGGGGGGGGAGGAGGAGGAGGATACTGTGTTGTTGTTTTCATTGTTGTTAGGGGGTTTGCGAAATTTGCAACCCTTCTAGGTCGTTACAGCGCCAGTTACAATGTGAAAGTTGTGGATCTGAAGTTGAAAGTACCAAAGAAAAAGTAAGACAAAGGGTACTGGTTCGAAAAGGAAATAGAAGATTGTGCCCATTTTGACATTACCTAAAAATCCCATCCAGGCACAAGTAAACGATCCCAGGAGGGACCCACTCAAATGTTTACTAATTACAATTTGAAACTAAAAGCAATACAGTGGAACTTCAGTTTAACAGTAATGGTGGGATCAGCCTAAAATCCCTTTTATAACCGATTCCTGTCATAGCCGAATTTTATATGCATGTGTGCCTTTCAAATGAATGAATTACACACATTCCAGCAAGTTTTCTTCGAACACGCGGTTACTTCGAACTCATTCGAATGTCCCGAATTTTTTCCTTATTATTCTTTGTTGTCATTCCATTCCTTCCTAGAACTAATTTTTACCTCGAGCACGGTTTCCTCGAACCAATTTCACTCAACCAATGTTAAAGAAAAAAAAGGGAAAAAATTAATGAAAGGTTTTTTTTTTTTAATGCGCCCGATGATTTCGACAACTGATGATTTTCTGTGACATGAACAGTGACGTATGTGTTTATCATGTGTATCTATCTACACTGCAGGTGTCTAATAACATTCAGACACACACACACTACCACTCACACAGACTATCGCCGTTTCGCATAACCGACACCTCTTTTCTTATGCTTATCACTTCGCCATTTGTTCTAATTTCAATGTCACACGCCATAATTTGCTAATGGTTGACTAAGATGGTAAATGAATGTTGCGATATAGCAATACCCCTCCCTTTACACACACACACACACACACACACACATACACACACACACACATCGGTGTGTCATGTATAAAATACAGCCTCAAAAGGAAATTGTGTCTTCGGGTCTGTTCCGAGTTTCATCCGTGGCACAGCGCCGCAAATCGAGATAGCGAGAGATTATTTTTTATTTCTGAATGAAGGCTACATAACGCGATAGATATTTGAACTAGGTATCTTTCGGATACTTGGCAGCAGATTCTAATGGTGCTCACACTACTATGTTATGACGATCGACCCAATCAGCAAATTCCGTATCGCACTCGTGCACCGTCGCAAACCCACCCGGAAACTTCATCACAACACACCGTTCAACTAGATGCTCTGCGGTTTCGGGCTCGTTACCACAACGGGTACATGTTGGACAGGTAGAAAGTCCCCACTGATGAAGCGGTTTTGTCGTCAGGCAGGTTCTCGACCGAAGCCGATTCGCTACCAGCAGTGTCTCCTCTTGCTGGTGGAAAAGCCTGGCAACTTCCCCAGTTTCGAGGAGCTGATGTCTCCCTTGAGGGATTGAATTCATCCAAACCGACTTCCATCTCGTATATATATGCATCTCTGTCCGAAGTCAGGGAAGCTACGTACAAGGGTTGTCGGGACTTATTTTAGCTCGAAACGGGGGTACCGTCCATTATTAATATATGCTTGAGAAGGGAATCCCCATTCTTCTCTCTTGATCTTATTAAGCCAGCTCTTTGTAATCGTCTCCCGCCGTTCATCGTGGGGAGGGGGTGGTTTGCTGCCGTCATCGGGCCCCATTCTCTAAGCGTTGTTGCCAGCGTTCCTGACACTATGTGCATCGACGTGCGAAGTTTAACATCTATCTTCTTAACGTTCCTGCTTCTACCCCACACTTGAGTGCAATACTCCGCGGCAGAATAACATAGTGCTAGTGCCAAGCCAGACTTTCTCATGGGCGCTTGATTAGCACCCCAAGATGATCCCGCCAGCTTCCTCAGAAGACTGTTGTATTTCTCTATCTACCGGGCAACTACTTCGAGATGCACCCGATAGGTAAGGCTGCGGTCCAGCGCCATCCCCGGGAATTTTGGATGCGGCAGATATGGGAGAACTTGTGATGTCCTCGCTGAGCACGCTCTCGAGACGGGTCAACACTTTACTTTGAGTAACGAGTGCCCAGTCTTCCGCGTATCCAAGCTCCAGGGAAAAAGTGTTCGGCATGTCGCTAATGTAGACATTAAACAACAGTGGCGCCAGAACAGATCCCTGATGGACCCCATTCTTCAATTTCCTAACTTTAATCGTAGCGTCTCCCAGCGCGACGTGGGATTGTCTTTCCCTTATGATTGAAGAGAACAACTTCAAGGTCATTTTTGCACCTTATGATCTATGCAAGTTTGGGCATTAAATCTTTCGCACCCGACCATATCGTACGCCGCCGATAGGTTTATAAATACAGCACCAGTTTGCTGTTTCACCACGGACCCTGCCTCAATATGCTCTGTAAGGGCAATGATCTGTTCCGTGAAGCACCTCCCTTCCCTGAGGCCCGCCTGCTCGGGTGGCAGGGTAGCGTCTTGGACCGGCCCCCATCGGTTTAATAGAATTTGCTCCAAGAGTTTGTACAAGCAGCTCAGAAGTGATATGGGTCTGTAGCTGTTATTCGCCGGTTTCCTTGGCTTCAGGATGGTAACTATCTTGGCGTGCTTCCACATCTGTGAGAGCTTTCCTTTTGCAAGGAAGTCAGACAATGCCTCTGCCAGCAAGACCCGTGCCCTTATATGGCAAAGTCCATACCGCTAAGCCTCAATGCCTCCCCCCCCCCCCCCCAACCCTTCCCATAAAGTTGCTATGACATGGTATGGTTTCCTCGAACGTTTTCGCATGTCTCAAGGGATTCGAGGAACCGTGCTGGAGTGTATTGCAAATATACTATCGCCCCTTGCGCAATAGTAATATTATGCATTTATAATATGTACTATTTTCTTATGCTCTTTATATTTGCCTACTTATTTATCCCATCCTACTAATATAATTGTAACCCATCTCTATTATTTTAATTAGTATGAGATAAGTGGTGTTGTCAAGGGTTTGTTAATTGAAATCCATTCAATATCACTGCTCATAAAGGGAAGCCAGAACTTTGCAACCAAGTCAACACTTTGTTCCTCTGCATTCGCAGGTCTGTCTACCCGCCATACTTTTACCTACCCATCTGTATGTCGGGTATATAATCCAGGCCACAAGAAATTACCCGGTGAATTGGTCAAGTATGTGACGTATACACAAGCGTATGCCAGACCACTCACTGCCTGCGGCTACCAACGCATTTGAGTGACGTCCGACCTCTACGAATCAAATTATAAGGAACAAATAGCCCTAAATTGAGTAATAAGAAAAAGAGAGGATAAAAATTGGCTTAATCATAGTAAAACTTAATTAAGTAAAATTATTATTATGCGTTTGTTTAATTATGTGTTTACGTGTTATTGTGAGAGGCTACTCTAATTGATTTATTTTAAAGTACTCCTACTTTCCCTATCTAACGTGCCATTTCTACCACTACTCATCTTCATTTAATTAAAACTTTATTGTTATCTGTCGGGTCGCCAGGATCTTAACCTATGTTTATAATAGTAATAGGGTGTAAGAGGCACCAGGTGACTTTTATATCTATGGGAAATTAACTTTACTTCTATCATTTACTTGCCACTTGCGAGACTGTTCACAGTAGGTGCAATTTTCAAACAAATCAGTCATATAACATGCAAATTCCATGGGGTCCATTTGAACCCAAGAAAGTGTAATAGAAAAATTGACCTCTATCAGTCAGGAGTTCCAAACGGACCCAAGTGGATCGAAATTTGAAAATCCAGGATTATCTATTGGTGCGGTCAAAGTTTAAAATTGAGATTTTTTTTTAAAGACAAAAGGTAATAGAAAAAAAAAACACAAATAGAAAAGCCACAAAATTTCGGACACCTGGGTCAAATATTGACCGTTTTAGAGAAAAAAATAGTGATAGGAGCCAATTGGAACCCAATGTGTGACATAGGGTTTAGGAATGTGATACCTCAGCTATGATGCAATTCATATCAAATCAAACTGGTACAGATTTCAAACAAATAGTCCTTCAGAGCCATTAGACCCATGGATCCGGAGCTTATTCTGGTATCTATAGCGTGAAATTAACAATGATAATTGCTTACTACCATTTGGATAAGATGCTAGTCTATTGTAAAGTAATTTCCAAAAGATCTAACAGACCCAGCTACTCAATCACTGCTGGGTGATCGGGGGAGGGCGATATCAGCCAAACCCGGTTTAAAATTTATACTTATTAACATTATGGATGTTTTGCTGATGAAAAATTTTCATATAGCTTTTTGCCACCATTGAAGAGGGTTTTAAAACATAATAATAATAATAATAATAATAATAATAATAATAATAATAATAATAATAATAATAATAATAATAATAGTAGTAATAATATAGATAGTAATTATATATATATAATAATAGTAGTATAGTAATATAGTAGAAGAAGAAGAAGAAGATATTTGAAATAAAAAGAGTAGAGATAGTAACTATATATGGAGTAGGTAGTAAACACCCTGTAGTAGTAGTAGTAGTAGTACTAGTAGTAGTAGTAGTAGTAGTAGTAGTAGTAGTAGTAGTAGTAGTAGTAGTAGTAGTAGTAGAAGAAGTTCTTAGTGTGAAATCCCAATAAGAGATAGGAATAGGGTAACTCTCATTTTTTCTTATCATGGAGTAGGGGTGTAAAACCACCCCATGGGATATGAATAGGAATGTGAAAATTGGTTTGGAATAGGATTAACAATTAATTTTAAGTGATTTGGTGAGTTTTGTGAACACTTAAAATACCCTAGCCAATTTAAACGTTATGAAAATTTTATTCTAAGCTGGTAATTTTTATATAGGTGTATAAAATCGTTCCAATTCACGCCGTTGATTTGAAAATGATTATGATGGTGAGTCATTCAATATTATCTCCATTCTCTTCAAGCAGCATTTCTCTTATAGTTAGGAGCGGAGTTCTCCCTCATTAGGTTGTAATAATGTAATTGTAGAATGTTGCATATTACACTGTATATGAATACATTATGAGATGATTATTTCTATAGTAGATGACAACTGTCTCCCTTTGGTTTCTGGCAGTTTTAACAATAGGAGAGTGGAAGCCGTCAAGATAGCAATGAGGCACGTCCCAGGTGCCCAAGGTATCAAGGTATGTAGTGGCAACATATATGGGGCAATCATTCTTCCAAGGCACGCTCCGGTAAAACTGATCCCTGTGCCGGCCGAGCGAAGAGTAGTCGGGAAAAGTTCTGGGATGTACAAAAAAATTGTATTGTAACAGTTGCCGATTGCAAATCTGCCTAGTAAGAAAAAGGCTGTAGATGTATAGGCAATGTGCTGTGTGTGCGTAGTAGCAGCAGCTCCAAGAACAGTGGATGCAACGAAACAAACTACTGCCATGGCCATGAAGAACATCATGACAAAACGTCTTCCTTTATACTTGAGCATAATAAAGGTCGTGAGAGTGCCTGGAAACTCCAAAATAGCCATGAGAGCAATGTTAAGATACATATTTCCAGAGAGAGTTGATGCGCTTAAATATATTCCGAAATAAGAAAGATCAATGCATAATGCAGTAAACCATGAAATGAAAATGTATTCACGAAGTTTGGTGTTTCGGAATATGTCTATAGCATTGTAGTCTTTTGCCGCCTTTTGGTCGATTAGTTTTTTTATTTCTTGAGTGTAGAGTCTACCCCAAACCTTTTTAATGCGATCAAAATTCACACCATTGAATCTACAAACTCTTTTTATAATCTTTGTGGCCCGCTCATATTTTCCATGACTATACAACCAAGATGCCGATTCGTCCACAAAATAAATAAGTAGCAAAGGAGACATACAACACAGTGCAAGGAAGACCTGTAAATGCCTCCAGCTTTCGCCAATGAACAGATATCCGATGCCACACAGTATCAGCGAAAAGAAGGACCGTATAAAACCAAAATAGAGGGTAAACAATTCTCGATGTTTAGATACCAACATCTCAGCACCTAAAACAAATGTTATTGAACAAATCCCAGATGCAAACAGACCAGAAAAAAAGCGTAGCCCAATCATCACATAAATGTTTGGAGCAAACGCAGAACCAAGTTCTGTGATAGAGCTTAGAGCAACAGCAAAAATCAAAGTTCTCTTCCTACCATGTTTGTCTGAAAAGATGGAGGAAATCGTTATCCCGATAAACCACCCTAGAGCAATAGACGACTGCACCATCTGACCTATACCCCTGGATTCGCAGACTAAATCCCATTCTGTGATAATAGATACGTCTTTACCACCATTGTAACTGTATCCTTTTTCACAAACAATGGGCTTTAAGCGTTTGAAGCTTCCTGACTTGTTGGATGTGATTTGGATTTGGCAATCTTCGAAAGAAACTTGGTACAACGTTGATTCCTTACTAATGTTATTGAATCCTTGAAGCAATGTTGTTTTGTTCACCTCAGTACAGGAAAACGATGGCTCAAGTCCTATAGAAAAAAAATATAATTCAGGATCTAAAATTTTCATGAACAAATGAATGAACTAATCCATTTCAAAGACTAAAACGAAGTATCAAACATATAAAGTATAAAATAAGTATAATAAGTGTTAATATTTTTGTCGTAAATGATAAGAAAGAAATACAACTTAACACCCAACCTAAAAACAGCTGAAAAATTAAAGGTCGGAATGATTAGATTAAAGAGAGAAAGTAGATATATTTTCTCTGATAAAAAGGAATAGATATTTTGCGTTTTGTACGAAAATATAAATAGGCTTTAAAAAATATGAGCATTTTATTAGGTACCACAAATAGTAGGGGGAATTAGGCTAAAAACGTGCAAATTCGGATTGAAATTTGAAATTTGCATACAGGTTGCCAAGACCCATAGAAAAAACATCTGATATAGAACCACTCTGACAATCAATCATAACGTATCGGTTTAAGGCCTTAGATTTTACCTATTCCAGTTAAATTAAACAAGGGAAATAACTGCGTAAAAATATTTTTTTTCTTCATATTCATTGTAATAGAGAAAATTAGGCTAAAACCGTGCACATAGGGGTTGAAATCCTGATAATTGGCATATAGGTAGCTAAGACCCGTATAAATAACACCTGATATAGAACCACTCTGGCAATTTATCATAACAGTGCGTTTTTAGCACTTTTATTTTTTACTATATAGCATTACTTATCCGAGGAAATAACCACGATAATACAATGTGCGTTCTAAAACTTTAAATAAACTGGTAACCATTTACGGTAGTTTACTGATGGCTATTTCGTGTTGTAACTAGTAGATTAAATGAGGGAGAGGGGGAGAGGGAGTGAGTGGGAGAGGGGAGAGACGGAGAGAGAGAGAGAGAGAGAGAGAGAGAGAGAGAGAGAGAGAGAGAGAGAGAGAGAGAGTTTTACTCATTACTGTACTGATTTAACACTCCCCCCCCCCTCCCGCATCTACATAAGTCCATGCAAGGCAAACCGGACCTTAAACACTTACATCGGGTGCCGATACATTCTCTCTTACAAGAACACTTGATGAGTTTTTGGGACAATTTGACGATTCTGAAAATAAGCTCCACAGTGGTTCATGTCGATCGTCACATTTGTTGCAGGATTCTCTTCTATAAAAAATATAATGTTAGCAAAAGCTCGACTTCTCTCAAGAACTGTGACATCATCATTATCATCAGCAGTGACATCTTTTAAAGCTTGTTTTTTAAAGTATCGTGCATGACAAATTTTATGGTAGTGTGCCTCCTGGGTGACTAAAACTCCTCCGCAATAAATGACAACATATCAGAATCTTTGATGGATAACGCTATTTCACGAATATTTTCTTCCATGTCTGTTGTCATTACAGAATGAAGTACTCCCGATTCCATGTTTTTACAACAACAAAAAGCACGTTTGTTTATTACAACCAATCTCTAATTTTGAACGTTGTCTCATTATTCTCGTGGGTGACGAAATAAATTTTCGGTGACTCCTCCAAATCAAATGACGAAGTATGGATTTCTTGTAGGGCATTTCGTTTAGATTTCTAATCGCCTAATTTTGTTGGCATTTAATTTTAGACGACAATACTTATGCCACTTAGCATAATTTTGTTTTAAGCTTTCAATAATCTCATTTCTTTCTGATGAATTTGAAAAAATAAATGCATCCAACTTGTTTCATCACAAATTGAATTGTGTTAAATTTTCAAAACGGGTTTCATAGCCTTGCCCTTTGTCTTACCTCCTCGACTTAGAGGGACATTCTAAACGGTATGTGTTATCTTGTTGGCATATCAAACACTTGTCTCTGGGACCAGTTCTTTTTGCCATTGTATGTGTATCTGAAATCATGCAAACGCATTCCTTTATTAGGCATATGTAATATTCTTTCATATAATATATTATATATATATTATATATAATATATATATATATATATATATATATATATTATATATATATATATATATCTTTTTTTTTTTTTTCTCTCTTTCTTTCGTTCTTTCTGTTAAAATCCATCATCAGAAGGCAAAATGTGTGCAGTGCCTTACATAAGGACACAACAGTACAAATAGAACATTCTCCCATTGTCCCCATGCGGTAAATAACGTAAAGTAAATAACAATTCAGCATCGTAGTGGTTGATAATGATGATGATAATGATGATGAGGATGATGATGATGATGATGATGATGATGATGATGATGATGATGATGATGATGATGATGATGATGATAATTATAGCGTTCTTATATAATTTAAGTGGTATGCCGACTCTTTACTGTCATCAAGTTTGACCGAAATAGGTTTTAACTCACGTAAAATGATTATAGCAGTATTTTTGAAAAGAAAACAGGAGGGGGGAGAAGGAGCACTGTCTTTAGTCAACACCGGTTATCGACATTTATTGAGCTACTTAGCTGGGGGAATTAGGGACACAAAACCCCCGAATTGTGCAAATTAGTGATGAAAGCATGATTTTTAATGAATAAAAAGTTCGTGCTCAAAGGTTTAAATTGTTAAAGGTGCGCGAATACCACTTTTTAGGAATCGAGTCCAGAATCGATTCTGAGATGCAGAATCGAGTTCCGAATCGAGTCTCACAGCTTTGAACTCGATTCTGGAATCGGAAGTTGGAATCGATTCCGGAATCGAGTCCAAGCCCGATTCCAAGGCTGCTAAATATAGAAAAAAAAAAATGAAAATTTAGCAAATTAAACAAAAAAAGAGCCCAATATTTCTGACATGATAAAGGCAGTTATTTCGTAAAGCGGACTGCAGTGTAATATTCTCTGCAAAATATTTATCTATTTCCCAGAACAGCTGAATGTAAAAAAAAAATTAATTATTAACAAAGACCTCAGAATCATGCAATTCGCATTAGACAATAAATCAATACAGTTTGCGTCGTCATCATCATCGGTCTTTTAAAAAGACAACAAAATAGACCACAACATTTCATGGAAAATTTTATCTAAAGTAACAGGATACACACCAACATCAAAACAATGTAGCTTATGCCTGGAAGAAAAATATACTATAATCAAACAACCTCATGAAGCCACACTCAACATGAAAAGTGAGATCTACGGAAAGTGTCCCCATCGGCGCAAATTCCTCTTAATTAACTTCAAACCGGAACCACTTCAAGAAACAACAGTCAACAAAACAACTCAGATGGCAAATTAAGCCTGAAACATTGATGTAGACTGCCCCAAACATTGTGGTAAATATTTTAAATAATAATTCGCTCCATTACTACATGTCGAGCACTTTTCGTACCATATTTGTATCAAACACGATTCAATATATATATATATATATATATATATATATATATATATATATATATATATATATATATATATATATATATATATATATATATATTGGTTTTTTTGTTTGTTTTTTTTTTGGTTTTTTTTTTTGTGGTTCACATATTGCTATTCAAGAACAACATCATGTTGATGTTTTGAGGAGTCAGTCTAGCTCTCTTTGCAGAAACGAGCTCACCATCAGCTGAAAACAGTCTTTCGGACGGGACGGATGATGCTGGTATACACAAGTACTTTTGTGCTAGTGAAGCCAGTCTGGGGAAAAGGGTACCCTTTTCTTTCCAATACATGAGGGGATCCTGGCTCCTTGCAATGTTCTGGTCCTCAAAGTACCGCCTCTTCTCCACTTCTGTCGTGACTGTGGCCGTACGCCTTGAGGTGCTGTCAACCAGAGTGTCAAACTATGACCAGAGGTCACTTGTGCTTTCTTTGGCCTCTGTTGTAGAGGGTGTTGGCTCCTCCCCCTCCGACCTGATGGCCGCCATCTCAGTGGTGAGTCTGGTGATGACTGGGGTAAGAGCATTCTCAGACGAGAATGCCAGTTTCTTGAACTGTGGGTCAAGAATTGTTGATGCACCCAGGGGAAAATGCTTCTCCACGTCTGGGAAGTGTCAGTCGTATCATAAAAAATGTGGAGAATGATGAATTATGTAATTTTTCTCCATTTATATAGGAAATTGGTACCATGCTTATGTCCAAATTTGGTAATGATTAGGCCTAAATTAATAGCCTATCATCATTTCTCGGAAACGGAGCGGAACCATACCAAATATGGCAAAGGAAAATTAATTTTCTCAGTTTTCTTCGAAATTTAGAAAGAAATATAATGTCCAAATATGGTAGCAGAATCGAGTCCGGAGTGAGGAATTGTGGAATCGAGGGGAATTTTTGAGTCGCGTCTTGCATAAGGACTCGATTCTGGAATCGGAGCTCTTGGAATCGATAGGACTCGATTCCGGAATCGAGAATCGCACATCTCTATAAATTGTGATATAGAACCACTTTCTCATTACTCCAAGAGCTGAGATATTAGCAATTTAAATCGTGTAAAAATCAACGGTGATGATGAAACTTGCCGCCTTCACAACGACATTTTGCTATGGTGTCAAAAGGTCACAGGCTACGTCATCGGTACCGAGTACACATGTACACTGTTGCTTAAATCGAAATCGGAAATATAACTTATCATTTATTCATAACATACAACTTATCAAATTGATTCTTTACGAAGAGAGTAACATAATTTTCAAAAGTATTTTTTAAAATCCAAAAGTATACCAATTTGGTTATTTCAAATTTTACCGGCATTGAAACGCGGAACACGAGATTGTGAAATCGAAGAAATCAAAGTTGTGGTGGTCGAATACGAATACGAAAAAAAAAAAGAAAAGAAGATTTTTTCCCCCCTCTCATATCTTTTGTATATTCCGATAGCTTTCAAAGAGTATAATTTGTATTTTCTTAATGTCTTTTTAAATTAAAATGATTTGAATATAATAGACTTCCGCTCATGTGAAGATATCTATAAACAATGCTCAATGCATCGCATTCTGCGGTTGCTAGTTGCGTCGTCTGCTTTCGGGTCGGCGAGGTCACGAAACGGTGTCTACTTGAATTCTGTCGCCTTTTACCCACCTCATAATAATAATAATAATAATAATAATAATAATAATAATAATAATAATAATAATAATAATAATAATAATAATAATAATAATAATAATAATAATAATAATAATAATAATAATCATTATCATCATCATCATCATCATCATCAAGATCATCATTAGCAGCATACCGAGCACCTAGATATCGTTTAAGCATCAATGTTTATGTGTCACACTAATTCAACATAGTTATGTTATTATTGTGGTTTGCGTAATAGTATGGTTCCAATCAAATTTCAGGTTGAAAATGTCCGTATCATCATCTTTGACATCACCGTCATGAACATCGCCTCATCCCCATCACCAACAATCCCGTGATCAAGTCACTTAACCCATTAAATCATGGCATTGCCAATGTACTAAATCTTGTATTAACTACTAACAATTATATAATGGCAAAATGCAGTATTGAGATGGATTGGTCAAAATAATTCATTTGTCGAGATAAAAAAAAAATAAAAATTAGAATGCCCAGCTCTGTCAAAGCGGACATATTGTGGTCAATGGTACGTGACTTTTGTAGCGTAGCGTTCTACCAGCTATGGTGTTAAGACTTTTAACGGATTAGAAAATGATAGTGACAAGCTAGATTTGTCTGTTGAAGACCGCTCTGAGGATACACTGGAGGTCCTGAAGCAAAATTATACCAACTGGCACAAATTATGTCGCTTTGATATACGGCCACAAAAAATCAGAAGGCTCGATGTGAAAAATGAGAAATCACAAGAAAACGTCAAATTATCCCGATCTAGACATTCTCTCATCATCCCACTGTCCAAGGAGACAGAATATGCGTTTTCCCTCAGATGACATCATCACAAGAAATAAAACACATTGTATGCTTTGCAACAATAAGATGAAGCTTCCCTCCATTCAATAATGAGAAAAGACATGAACGAAAATATCCGCGTGGCTGCAGAAATTATAAACGATGTCCAGATTCTCTCCATGTTCTCAAATGGTGATTTGATTGCGCAGGAAGTTCATTATCAGAAGAAGATTTGTCATGTCCGTTTTATGAACATTAAAAATGCTGAATATTACCAAAACAAACAAAGTTCTAGTCTTGCTGTTGCTGAAATTGTTTTTTCTTCTTCTCCTTCCTTTCCTCTTCAAGCTGAAACTTCCTCGTGGAAGGCTCAGCAGCAGCATTCCCAATTGTTTTTCTGGGAGTTATCCAAATTGTTCCTAGGTCTTATAGTTGAGGGCAGAAACGAGTGAAGATGGTAGTCCACTCTAGATTGTGGCAACATAGATTTGCCAGGTTTCCTCTTGTTCTGTTGGAGGCCGTGTAATGACACCTGACCTGGTTTTTAGGACCTTTGTAAAATACATTTAGTTTATTCTTCTCTCACCTTTCCTTCAATGGTTCCAAATGCGATGTCAGTGTCATATATGGCTTTGATTTGTTTGAGGATTTTGTTGAACGAATTTTATAGGGTTTTTTGGATTGATTCTATTTACCTAATTTCGGAGGTGTGATCGGGATCCCATACCTTACCGCTTTACTCGAGTGTTGGTCTAACATAAACTTTATAGCATTTCTCTTTTATGGTTACTTTGTAGCCGAAGAGGTTTCTTCTCAAGCATCCCAGGGTGGATTTTGCCTTCCTGCATATGTTTGCAATGTGGTCTTTCCAGGTCAGGCGATTGTTTATTGTTACTCCGAGATATTTTGCTTTGGCGATTTCTTATAGTGAGTTGTGGTGTATTGTGTATTATCTTCCTTTTGTGAGTAATTTTCTGGAATCAAAGTCCCGATGAAGAATTTCTGAATCTTTCTTATGCTTTATTGCTCTGTACAAAAAGGCTGTCATCCGCAAATAGTCTCAGTTGAGTTCCGAGCGACAATCTTTCAGGCAAATCATTGATGCAGATAACGAACAAGAGGGGACCCAGTACGGTACATAGGGGCACACCTGTAGTACTGGAGCTGACTCTGACATTGCTCTTTCAGTTGTTTGAGATTAGTGAGAAAATCCATTACCCAGTCGTGTGTGTTACTCATGATTCCATATCTCCGCCGTTTAATAGCCAGAGTATGGTTATTGACTTTGTCAAATGATTTATTGAAGTCTAATAATATAACATCTGTTTGGAGTTGTTTATTCATATTTTCTGTTAAGTTGTTGCAAGTTGTTATTCGTTGTGTTTCACAAAAGCTCTCCTTTCTGGAGCCATGCTATATATAAAATATCCAAGTATAGAACAGATCAAAGAGAGAGAGAGAGAGAGAGAGAGAGAGAGAGAGAGAGAGAGAGAGAGAGAGAGAGAGAGAGAGAGAGAGAGTCCATAAATTGTCAGAATTAATCAAGATGTATAGCAAAGAATGCTGAGAAAGAGTTTGCACCCAGTCGTATGTTCACCCAATGAGGTTCAGAGACAGACTACAGGCCTCGACAGCTAACCCCAGGAAAGGAAACATTTTAGCCTTCAATAAGACAACATATTGTTTTCTTGAACACACTCACATGGAAAAAGCTGACAACGAGATATTGGCTTTATCTTGCCCCGTTAAAATATTCAAAGAGGTCAGGATAAACTAGAAAAGGCTGCTGTTGAATTCTCTCAAGTCTTCCAAGAAAAATGTGTTCCACAGTCATTTGTCTAATAAATATGATTTTTGTTGGATCCTAATCATATAAAAATGTTAATATACGTCACCAAGAAAGTTTTTCATTTTCGAAACTAAGAGTTACCAACATCACCATAATCACTACCACTATCACCACCACCACCTCATCATTACCATATTCATCATCATCATCATCATCATCTTCATCATCATCGTTACCACGATCACCACCACCTCATCATCATCCCCATCACCATTATCAATACTACTATCTCCATAATCACTTCATCGTCATCATCATCATTATCATCATCATCATCATCATCATCATCATCACTACCATTAGCACCACCACCATCATCACAATACCATAAACACCATCCTGATCATCATCTTCATCGTCATCATCATCATCATCATCATCATCATCAACATCATCATCATCACTACCAAGATCAGCACCACCACCACCTCATCAACATCATCATCATCATCATCATTATCACCAACATCACTTCCACCATCATCTTCACCACGATGACGACCAACACAAGTAAAACTGACACCAGCACCATCTCATCCTCTCCCACCCCCCCCCCCCCCCCCTTTCCAGTCCTCATAATAAAGCTATACTACCGGCCCATACGGCTCCTATATCACATAAAGTCACATTTTTAACAACTATAATTATTTAAACCAAAATAATCAACCGCTTACACGGGCTAAAAATAATATATTTTTAACGCGCCGAATTGTCAACAAATATTTCATGGGTTACGCCCCTTTGTTTTAATATAGCTCATATAGGCGGATTTTCATCTCCCTATTTTACACTGTTAGAGGAATTTCTCAATGTGGTTCTATATCAACATCGATTAATAGTGGTCTCAAGTTACTTTGTACCAAATTTGGTGCTTTCATCACTAATTTGCACAAGTTTACCCTAATTCCCCTAGCTAACTAGTCTGTTTTGTCTACCCCTATGCTCGTCTGCCCGTCTGCCCGTCCGTTTTAGAGCATTTGATTATACTTATTAAATCAGATGCAGACAAATCTCATATTATAGATTATTGCTCGATAGACGTCATTTAAACGAAGTAAAATTGAATAATTTTTACGATTAAATAATTTGTATGGTTCGGGAATCGAAAGTAAAGGGAAAGGAAAACATCCGCTTCGACGCTAATAATAGTCACAAATGGGAATCTAAAGGATGACGTAAAACAACATTGAGTAGGCTTGCCTCGAATGTTTACACAAAAAAATGAATGAAATTTTTGTCGTCCATTTCAAAATTTTCTAATCTTAAAAACGTTGTATCTCAATTAATACTGATCTCTCATAGTGGTTCTATATCATAAATTATAGGATTTTTCATATTCTACAACATATGTAATTTTCATGCTTACAATCCTGTTTGCACAATTCAATGGTTTTGTGGACCTAATTCCCCCTACTAAAAAGACATTTTCGTGGCAAAAAAAGTTTTAAACAATGTATTATTTAGAACCGGGCCATTCAATCATTAATACTTGGACCATCAAAATCCGTACGGAGCTAAATTTGGTATCATTGAAAATGGGAAGGTTTCAGATTTATTTCTATACCACCCCAACCAACAAATGGTATTAAAGGTAGCAAAAGGCTATTATAAAACTGTACAGGAGCGACCCCCCCCCCCCTCGACATTTTATTAATATAAAATTTAAACCGAGTCTGTCTAAAGGACAAACAGCTTATCTCTTTGTGTACCAAGTTGTTTTAATGTTGGTTGTTTGATGGCCGATGTATCGCATTTTTAACAAGCTCACCAAATTCTTGTTTGCAGCATTGCTAGAAATCGAAATTTTGATACTTGGCTGGGGCATGTAACAGCCCAATGGCAAACTAGAAATTATGAACAGCACCACTTGTTGCGATGAGTATGGGATCTCAAATAATTTTATAAAACAGAATAAAGTTCACGAAATCCACATGAACATTTTATCAAAGTACTATCACTATCATATTTTATGTTTCAGATAGTTTAGAACAAGAATAAACACGAAAATTATTGTTATTATAATTCATTATATAAACATTTCAAGTATAATTATTATTGTTTAACTTCTACAGTACTGTTTCATGTCACTACGACAATCTACGGGAAGTGTGTGTAATCGTTGTTGTTGTTTATAACTGTGTGTTGTTTCATACTTCCTGTAATGTTTTCTTGTCGAGACTATTACTATTTTGGTGGTTTGAAGTTGCATGCAATGTGGAAGTGGAAGTGAAAGTAGATTGTTGTGTTTTTCGTATTTTTCTAGATACGAAAAACACAACAATCTACTTTTACTTCCATTTTCCAATTATTTATGTATGGATTTTTTAAATTTCAAAAGTGTTTTCCATGACTATCAGAATACTTTATGAATAATGTGAGAAAATTCCATTTTAAAGTTATAACTTGTCTCTTAGTTTTATGATGACTTACCTATGAAGACAAAGCTCAAGTTTATGAAGACGCACGGTATATAGATAACACTCATCATGACGTATTGTAAAATCTGATATCGGCCAGGTGGACCCATGGCGTTGATGACCTCCTCAAAATTGTAAGGTCGTCCACCATAGACATCTTCGCCATTAGTCTTGATGTCAGCTCCGCCAGTCTCCAGAACTTGAATGCACAATTCATTATCGTTACTGGCTAGATCTAAATGTATAGAAAAACGTAGCGTGATTGTCAAGAAACGATGGATGTTTGTATGCCATCCGTGTAGCAGCAGTATTAGTAGAAGTAGTAAAAGTACTAGTTGTCGTATTGGTAGTAGTAGTAGTAGTAGTAGTAGTAGTAGTAGTAGTAGTAGTAGTAGTAGTAGTAGCAGTAGTAGTAGTAGTAGTAGCAGTAGTAGTAGATAGTAGTAGTAGTAGTAGTAGTAGTAGTAGTAGTAGTAGTAGTAGTAGTAGGTAGCAATAGTAGTAGTGATAGTAGTAGTAATAGATAGTATGTGGTAGTAGAAGTGGTAGTAGTAGTAGTAGTAGTAGTAGTAGTAGTAGTAGTAGTAGTAGTAGTAGTAGTAGTAGTAGTAGTAGTAGTAGTAGTAGTAGTTTAGTAGTCATAGTAGTAGTAGTTGTTGTTGTTGTATCAGTGGGTTCAATGTGCACAAGTACTAAAACTGAAGAAAAAGCCATCCTCAATGCAACAAAAGAACTATCCAGAGATCACAGAATATACGGGAAAAATGTGGTTTACTTGACAGACTCTGATGATGCTCTCCGGTCTATTGAAAATTACCAGGACTCTGAAGCCGCACACACTGTGGAGGCCCTTGAGGGCTTATCTGATAAAACAGGAAAAATTGTGCTGCAGTGGATTCCAAGTCATGTAGGTATATATGGCAATGAAATTGCCGATCAACTGGCCAAAGAAGGAGCCCAAAAGGAACAACCGAAGTCGTCAATCACTTACCATCAGCAAAAGAAAATAATAAAGCTAAAAATAGACAAAGAAAAGAATGACACACACCTGGAACACAACAAGCAGGATCCAATCCATGCCAGTCAGCGAAGTAGCCAAGTCACTCTATTCCGCCTCCGAACAGGACACAATAGACTAAGAGGACATATGTTTACAAAGCTAGGTATTGGAACAACCCCTTATTGCCCATGTGGAACCGACCATGAAACCACTTTACATGTGCTTATGGATTGCCCATTATACAACGTGCAACGTTCGAACCACTGGGTCACCCCTACAACACTCAACACAAAGCTCTATGGTGAGGCTGAGGACCTAAAGCGGACCACAGACTTCATAGCAGATATCGGACTGCAGCCATAAATGTCCATCAGAGGAACGAAGAAGAAGAAGAAGAAGTTGTTGTTGTAGCAATAGTATTATTATTATTATTATTATTATTATTATTATTATTATTAGTAGTAGTAGTAGTAGTAGTAGTAGTAGTAGTAGTAGTAGTAGTAGTAGTAGTAATAGTAGTAGTAGTAATAGTAGTAGTAGTAGTAGAAGCAGCCGCAGTATAGTAGCAGCAACAGTAGTGTTTATGGTGGTACAAATAGTAGTTATAACAATATTAATATAATAATAATAATAATAATAATAGTATTAGTAGTTGTGTGGTTGTTGTTGTTGCTGTTGTAGTGGTAGTTGTAGTAGAAGAAGTCACATGTACAGAATTTTAATTTTATTTACTCTTACTTAAAATGTTGTTTTTTTCCTTTCCTTTATCATATCATATCATATCATAGATAAGGGTTGAGTAGGTCTATTGACCTTTGAATACACTGTAACAACATTGCTATTCACTGTGAGAATGAATTGTATTTTGACCAATGTAAAACGTGTACATGTACATGTCGGGAATGCTTAGAGAATGGGGCCCCCATAATGGCACAAATACAGTCCCCCAATGTCCGGCGGGAGACTACTACAAACAACTGGCTTAATAAGATTAAAGAGAGAGGGAATGGGGATATCCCTCTCAAGTGCATAATGGACGGTGCCCCTGTTTCGATCCGAAATAGGTCCCGGCAACCCTTGTGCGTAGCTTCCCTGAGTTCGAACAGAGTTGCATATATGAGATGGAAGTCGGTTTTGGACGAATTTAATCTCTTGAGGGGGCGGGACATCGACTCCGCGATACTGGGGGAGAAGTTGCCAAGCATTTCCACCAGCAAGAGGAGATATTGGGTGCAGCCAATCTGCTTCGGTCGAGAACCTCATTTAATCAAACCTTGAACGTAGATTCCCTGACTTCGGACAGCGATGCATATACGAGATGGAAGTAGGCTTGGATGAATTCAATCCCTCGAGCGGGACATCGGCTCCTCGAAACTGGGGAAGTTGCCAGGCTTTTGCACCAGCAAGAGGAGACAGTGGGTGGTAACGAATCGGCTTCGGTTGAGAACCTGCCTAACGGCAAAATCGCTTCATCTGTGGGGACTTTCCACCTGTCCAACAAGTACCGGTTGTAGTCAAGAGCCCGAAACCGCAGAGCATCTGGTTGAATGATGCATTGTGACGAAGCTTTGCTTTCGGGCAAGTTTGCGACGACAAAATAAAGGGTGCGCTAATGAGTTTGCGTCTTGGATACATTGTCATAACATAGTAGTGTGAGAACCATTAGAAGCTGATACTAACAGAAATACAACTGCAATTACCGTCACAATCGACGCTGGTATTAACGGGGAGCCTAGTTTACGTGTTAGTGAAATGCTACCTGATATCTCAGAATTTATTGAATACATTGCCCACTTCTGTATGCTCTATAATAATAATAATAATAATAATGATAATAATAATAATAATAATAATAATAATAATAATAATAATAATAATAATAATAATAATAATATAATAATAATAATAATAATAATAATAATAATAATAATAATTTCTTTTAAAAACATAGCCTTATGGAGAACATTTTGCCATTTGAGTCAATAAAAAAAATTATACGGCGCACAACTCTACTGAAATATTTGAAAATTAGAAATGTATTTTTTACAGATAAATAAACAGATAACTTAATTTCCTTTTATAATTTAAAAGTCAGTTTGAAAGTTCGTTGAGTCAATAAAAAACAACGAATCTGGAAACTGTAAAAAGTTGTCAGTTTGGCGTTTTTACACAAATCGTTGTATTCAAAATAATGTATTCACTTAATTACTTTAAGGATTTCAGATCTACACTAAGTTTTCAACAGTGTTCATCATCGATTTATGACATCAAGTATTATTATTGCCCCTTTGATGATTTCAATGAGATGGTTTCGGGTGGATAATACCCAGGTTTAACTTATGGCCACACCCTCAACTCTATCTGTCCAGTATAAACATCAAGCACAGGAATTCCTGAGTGAGAGGGTTTTTTTTTTTTTGTTGTTGTTTCTTTTTTGCTAGGAACGGTCCGATTGGCTTTTTTCAGCAAATCGTGGCATTCATAGTGATATTATTCACTTGGTCACATTAAGTTATTCGGATTTACAGACATTTTAAACAAGTTTCACCGATTAATAACATCAACTAATATTACTTCTGATATCACTGTCGTTTTTATGCCATCGATGTGATAATTATTGCCCTGGGAAATATTTAGTTAAACGTTATCGGCAAACTGCCAATTGTATCTGTCTAGCTTCTAGCCCGAACAAACCAAAAGTAGACAGATTGGGGGACTTGATATTTTTCGCGTCTGCTTCAGTTCAGTTTTCATTTGACCTCACATAAGTATAGTAAAGGGGAGACATTCCGAAAGCTCCTACATCCCCAGTATTCTTTTCAATTTGTATTTTCACCGTTGATCTTTTGTCAGGCGTTTATTTATTCAATTTGTCATCATACAGGAGAATTTAAAAAACTCTAGAACAAACCTTGATAGATGTGTGAGGATTTTTTTTCTATTACTATTAGGGTTAGTCATAAGTCTTAGTAAAGGTGCTGGGGTGTTTGTTTTTCCATAAGTTAAGTAAAGGGGAGACAATCCAAAAGCTCCTACATCCCCAGTATTCTTTCAATTTGTATTTTCACCGTTGATCTTTTGTCAGGCATTTATTTATTCAATTTGTCATTATATAGAAGCATTTTAAAAAGTCTAGAACAAACCTTGATAGATTTGTGAAAGTTTAAAATTTCCTAATTTGACCATTGTTTTGATTCTCGGCCCCCATTTTAATTTGTGAAGTATTGAAGTATTGCAAAGCAGTCCGAGGGTTTTTTTTTCTATTAGGGTTAGCTCGAGATCGGAGGATTTTTTTTCTATTAGGGTTAGTCATAAGTCTTAGTAAAGGTGCTAGGGTGTTTATTTTCCTATTAGGGTTAGTTAAAGGTCCTAGGTGTCACTTTTTCTCGGGGTTAGTTAAGGGAATATTATTTAAGCTGTTTCCCTTTGTAGGAGCTTTCGGAAGGCCTCCCGAGCGTGGTAAAGACTTGGGACTTATTGATATTGATATCTACTGACTGATAAACTAAAATCATGCCGAATAAAGCATGGCAGCGACGACAAGCTTATCGATTAAAATATATGCATCTAATCGTAATCAAGAAAATGATTAACGCAATATCGAATGAAAATAGTTCTTTCCCCGCAAAATTGTGGGCTTTTTACTAGTAATAATAATAATGATATAATAATAATAATAATAATAATAATAATAATAATAATAATAATAATAATAATAATAATTATATATTATTATTATTATTATTATTATTATTATTATTATTATTATTATTGTTATTATTATTATAATTATTATTATTATTATTATTATTATTATTATTATTATTATTATTATTATTATTATTATTATTATTATTATTATGTCTCGTTCTACTTGTAATGTGTTGCTGTTGGTCAAGGACATTTTGTAAAGCACTTTGATCACGTTTAGTGAATAATGCGCTATATAAAAGCTCAAGTTTTAAAAATAATAATGATGATGATAATTATAATAATAATAATAATAATAATAATAATAATAATAATAATAATAATAATAATAATAATAATAATAGAAGAAGAAAAAAGAAGAAAAAAAGAAGAAGAAGAAGAAGAAGAAGAAAGAAAACAACAACAACAACAACAACAAGAACAACAACAACAATAATAATAATAATAATAATAATAATAATAATAATAATAATAATAATAATAACAATAATAATAATAATAATCATCATCATCATCACCGTCATCATAATCATCATCATCATAACATATACCTCCAAAATATAACTCTATCACTTTTATAATCACTGGTAAAAGAAAGACAACTTACAGTCTTCCTCCATGATATTCAAGTCTGTGTTGATCCACTTTAACTGAACTAACAAAAGAACCGTGCTGCTATTGAAAGAATATGTGTTATCGTAAGTATTATCGATATTCCTGAAACCACTACATGAATCACAACACCAATCTCAACACAACAAAACTTCTCATGCTTGACAGTTTAACCAACAAAATATTATCTGACTGAGAAAAATCGACACATTTAGTTATTTTCATTCATAACTATTTAATTCTATTAAATAATGGAGTCGTCTGACATTAAACAATAGCTAATGATAGATTGCTTTTTTCTGTTTGTCGGCGATCTCTTGACGTAATATTTTGCGTAATATTTTGAGATAATGTTTTTCCTTTGTAGCCATGCAAATAACCAAAAGACAGTTTCCTATTCACATACTGTTCGCCGCCAATGGTTAATCGCAAGGGTTTGCGACGGTGCACAATTGCGGTAAAGAATCTGCTGCTTGGGTAGATCGTCATGACATAGTAGTGTGAACACAATTAGAAGCTGCTGCAATGCAAATGCCTCGTCCGTTTTCACAAAAGCGCAGCATCTGTTCACGTCGCCTCACACACTGTACGTTTGTGGTAAACTGCGATGAAATGACTGGACAACTAACTTTGCGGAGGTTGTGTGTGTTGGACCCGCGATCTCCAGTAGTCGGTGAGAGAGAGAGCTCTAGTAATAAATGACCTAAGTAAGATACGATTTTTTAATGGGATCGTGGATAGCTCATACGGTAGTCACGCTCTCATCGGCCAGGCGGAGTTGTCGTATCAATAAGGTCGCGGGTTCAAACCCCCATCACCGTCGCGAAATTTTTTAAATTCTCTATTGTCTTCTGGCACTTTTCTACTCACTTCATCTCTTGTTACCAACATAAGTGCCTGCTCCACTCACTTTTCTATCTTTTACGGTACAACTTAGATACTGTAAGGCTATCCGAAATCTCGCTTTCGTTTTCAAAGAGCAACCACGACCAACTCGATCGACAAACAATCGTTAGACTAAGCTATCATAGCCAGGGTGAAGTCGGCACTCGCTTGCCGAGATCAATCAAGCAAATGTAAATGATCTATGCAGTGTTATTATTATTACTATTATTATTATTATTATTATTATTATTATTATTATTATTATTATTATTATTATTATTATTATTATTATTATTATTATTATTATTATTATTATTATTATTATTATTATATAATAGAACTACACGATGTCTATGATTACTTACGCCCCGCAGTTTGTGTGTTCTCTATTTTAATTTTAAAAATATGTCATCCGTTCAAAGAAGGGTCGTGGGCTTGTTTGTCACTTGCCTAATACCACGTGTTGACTATTCAATTTATACAAAGAACTTATGACTTGAACCGCAAAGGGAATCCAGAGAAAAAATACAGTAAGTGTTATACTTCATTGCCAGAAGATAAATGCATGGATATAACATGGATAATGGTAAGTGTGTACATATGAATCATAAGGTATTAGAAAAATAGTACTCATATTAATGATATTGCCAACAATAACGATTATGTCGTGATATAATAGAACGATATTAATACCATCCTTCCCACAAAGACAAGTTGACTTATTTACAACCATTGCTACAACTACTTACTCGTTACTACTACTACTACTACTACTACTACTACTACTACTACTACTACTACTACTACTACTACTACTACTATAACTACTACTACTACTACTACTACTACTACTACTATAACTACTACTACTACTACTACTACTACTACTACTACTACTACTACTACTATTACTATACTATTACTAGTACTACTACTACTACTACTACTACCACTACTACTATTTCTACTACTATACTATTACTACTACTAGCACAACAACAACAACAACAACAACTAATACTACTACTACTACTACTACTACTACTACTACTACTACTACTACTACTACTACTACTACTACTACTACTACTACTACTACGACTTGATGATGATGATGATGATGATGATGATGATGATGATGATGACGACGATGGGGGTGATCATATGGTAATGTTGTTGTTGATGACGATGATGATGATGATGCTGATAGTGATGATGATGATGATGATGATGACGATAATGGGTCTAATTAAAATTGGTCAAAATCAATAATATATTATCTGCTTATATCATGAACAGAATACGGGTATATATATATATATATATATATATATATATATATATATATATATATATATATATATATATATATATGAGAAATTGGCTTCATTTACCAGTAAAGTCCTTCTTAAAATACAAGTTTAGCCGGTGATATTATAAATTTTGTTCTGTCTATGATGTGCACACGGTGTAAAAACATTACACAACGCGATGTTATTTCTCATGCATGAATAATTTCACAAATACAAGCTAGGGATAGTGTAAAATTTCATGAGTGTGCCAAAACTCAGAAAACGTTATAATAAATAAATATATAATATTACAAAATCCACATCAACGGCTTTTTACGAAACAAATGTATTGTAATATATAAATGGGAATGGAAAATACCAGGACGGTTACAAATGATTGATCTTTAAAATGCTAAGCAGTTTCTATGATAATATCAATTTTGCGTAACATATCCATTCGGTTCGAACTCCCCATTTTCGCTTTTATTCCTTGGGCAAGACTAAAAACCTCAAATTAAGAAATTAAGGAGCAGGCACCGGTGTAAGATAAAGAACTGAACAAGTATGTATGAAACAAGTATGTATGGAGGTCGACTGATTTTTTTGGGACGGTTTTTTATTGTAATTTTCTTTCTTGCTTTGTCTATAGACCTCAAATTTGCTCCCTTAAACGATGACACGCGGAGGGTGCAATTAAAAAAAACACATTCAATGCGAAAGTGAAATTTCCAACATAACGATATCCCCAAAAAGATTGTTCAGGATAGTTATCACCGTTTATATTATGTCACGACTAAAAATAACTTTGTGCGTAACACAGGTGACAGATACACAGTTCATTTCTTGTTTTGGTTTGGTTTCAATCTAGGACCTCGTATAGATGTCGCTGGTTTCAACAAGATCTCAGTACCTTATTATAATTAATCGTACATTCATTGGTTATTTTTAATTTCTTTTAACAATATGGAATCAAATTCTTCTGTTATTGGTGACAAAAAAAAAAGCCGAAAAGAAGAAACAAAAATAAGTCTCCGGTGTTCAGCAATAGATTGTGAGAAAGCACGATACAACCGACCTGGCCTTTCTTTTAGATTTCCTCTCGATGAAGAAAAGTAACCTGATGCGAATATAGTTTGAGATAGATAATATTTCACTTGCTATAATTTGTACTTACGATATTGTTTCATAAAGAATATACCTTGACTCGGAGTCCCAATTCAATAACAGTTAATTCTTAAACCAACCACTTCTAAGACAAAAGTAAATCTTGATGACACTAGACACACCTCTTGGCCAACTTGGGGGACCTTTCCAACATCCTTTCTCTTGCATTGTATTATAGACTTAAAAAATCATATCAATGTCTTCTTTTCTTTCCTCTAACCTGGCTTGTGTTGATTGAGACCCGAAATTAATTTTAAAAAGCAGAAACATATCATATCAACTACTATGCATCCGTAAAGAATTATACAGTTTGACATATTAGGTTAGATATTTTATAAATGACAGAAACAAAAATTCACGAACCCCGACACCTTATTTGTCTAGTAAGGTCAACCAGGCTTAAGGAATGTATCCATCTTGAAAATGCCGTATCCTGTGTCTCGGGTTATTTTGTTCACAAAATCCGTAAATTTATATGTATTGATTGTATTAAAAGTTTGGAAGAGCAATCTAAAGGGGATCAACGCTGGTTCAGACCATTGCAATGAACGAGGCTGTTTTCCAAACACATACTCAGAAAAATATGATTAGACGCGAGAAGAAGGAGCCGCCCGCTGGAAACCTAGAGGAGGAGCATCGAAAGAGAAATGAAAGCTAGAGGTTGGTTTTGGGGACAGATGACAAAAATGGCCTCCAATCGAAAAGATGGCGTTCCACCGTGTCAGCCTTATGTCCTGATCAAGCACCAGGGGGTAAAAAAGGAATGATTGAACGTGGATTGAGATTTTTTTTCAAATGACATTTTTTCACCTTTCTCAATCAGACGAGTTAAAATCCTATTCCTGTAATTGTAAAACACCCCAGTACGTATCCTCATTATTCGTCACATTTCGACTCCATCATAAACTTTGATGGAAATATACTGCCCTCAAAGAAAATCCTAGAAGAGTAATTCGAAAGATGGCAAACTAGTAGCTAGCACATATTGGTCAGTACTGACAATGTACCTTAGCGCTTGTACGATTCGTCACTGTTTGATTATTAATTTTAGTTATTCTAGCATTCTTTGATCGTCATATTACTTCAAAATTTCATATATATGGATTTGACTCTATGACAAGCCACCAACTAAAAATAAACCAGGGCTATGGTCAGTGGCGGTTCTAGCCTATTTATAGTGGTCGGGCAAAGATGAGTCGGTCATATATATATATATATATATATATATATATATATATATATATATATATATATATATATATATATATATTTTATTTTATTTTTTTATTTTTTTTTTTTTTGTTGTTTTTTTTTTTTTGTTTTGTCTTGTTTGTTTGTTTGTTTTGTTCGCCTTAAAAAAAATTATTTCAACCACAAATAATCACATTCACAATGCAATGACAATACCAGTAGATTTTAATTATTCCAAACGTAATCAAAAATGAATCACGAAAGAGAATACAACAAAAATTAAAGCGAAGAGACATAATGCGACAACACCTTCACAATACAAGTCCATCTCGTTCACTCGAAAAATTAAAGAGATGCTTTAATCCCTCAACTGCGAGATTAATATTTCTGTTACATTACTGGTTTTCAGTAGTACGTAGTAACTGTAAAGTTTTTATCGAGAAGCAACAACAGCGATATGACTCGAGTTTCATTCAGAGCTCAAATTGCATAATTTTACTGCTCTCTTGGTGGTTAGAATGATTGTGCCGGTGGTGGTAGTGGTTGGAATAGTGGCAGCGGTGGTGGTGGTGGAGGAGGAGGAGGAGGAGGAGGAAGAGGAGACGGTGAGGGAGGATGTAATTATGGTAGTGGTTTTGATGGTGCTGTTGGTTAGAATGATAGTTGTGGAGACGATGACGGAAATTATATGATGATGTTGATATTGTTTTTATTTCTATTGTAGTACTTGATGTTAATGTTGTTGTTGTTAATGATGATGGTGATTATGATGACAACGACGATGTCGTCGACAATGATGATTACAATACGATATTACAAAGTTTATTCAATCTTAGGCTTTCGCCAATAAATCATAAAATTTGATGACAACATACATGAAAGTGGAAAAAAATGATAAATGGAACCAAACAATAAACTGATACCATTAATAACCACACAAAAAAAAAAAAATCGTAATACCACCAATACGTTCAATAATATAATAATAATAATAATAATAATAATAATAATAATAATAATAATAATAATAATAATAATAATAATAATAATAATAATAATAATAATAATAATAATAATAACAAATGATAATAATAACAATAATAATACGAGTATTACCATCATCATTACTACCACCACCAACATAATTACGTTTCCAATCAGTTTTTCTCGTTTTTTAAAATTTGATACCTATAATAGACGAAAATTCCGGTGATTTTGTTAAAGGGTAGTTAAAATATCTACGATTTTATTAACCCTGAAAACTACGATTTTTATTTTCCTATTTCAAGTAGGCAGGTCTGCTATGACAAGTATCAGTTCCATAGTCAAATTAAGACAAACAAAAACAAAGTTTATTTAATCTTAGGCTTTCGCCAATAATTCATACAATACAATTAAGACAAAACATTGCTACTAATCTCTCCTCATGCATTCGTTAGACGATAACAATAACGACCGTGTTATCTTTACTCCTTACCCAACCAACCCCTAGCTTCCCGCCTCTTCATCACGAACTATCTTATGTATGTATTAGCTTTAGGACGGGCAAGTACGGAATCTGCCCACCCTACCTTTAAACGTATCTATTTCCTCTTAGAATTCAACTATCTCCTTACTCAGAAGAGTATTTCTCGTATACTAATTCAATTGTTGAGAAAACCAAAATGGTGGTTGTATTTTATATATTTATTTAGTCGTGACCTTTGAATAAAAGTGTTTTGTTTTATTAGAGGAAATGCAATAGAAAATTACATTGTTTTGCAAAAATATTTAGTATGGCAATAAAAATACAGCGGTAATTACTTTAAGAATTTGAAGAAAAAAAAAAAGAACAAATTAATTTGTTTTAAAAAAAAAAAAAATCAAATAAGAAAACAATTTAAATAAATGAGTTTTGAGAAGCACTAAGGAAAACGAGAAAAAAATAAATTTAAATGGTTAAACAAATATATAAAAACAACACAAGTTAATACTAAATTGATATATTAGTAAATTAATAAATTAAATTCAATACTGGAATCTTCCCAATGTCATTACATCAATGGTACCAGCACAAGTAAGGCAATAAATTAGAAAAAGTACGTTTGCCAAAATCTGCATTTAGTTTATAAGGTGGGCTCATTTGAATTAGCCCGACCTAGTACTAGAGAGGCCAGACAGCAAACTCGGAGTTCAGCGTCAGGCGACGTGACGATGGGATGACGATGTGGGCGGAGTGGAGTGGTTGGGGAGAGGGGGGGGGGGGGGGGGTTGATAAAAAAAAAGAACAGGAGCGTATCCTGGTTTATGTATTACGGGGTGCATGGTGATTCTCAATCTATCAAAAATACACACAAATTGATTTCAGTACGAAGTATCAAGTTTAAGTACTAACTTTTGAAATTATCTAATTTAAATTAGATTATTTCGGACCTGGTAATACAGCATATAACTTGAAAAAACAGGCTGGTATTTGCCCACCCTGCCCATTATTACCAGCCGTCCCTGGCTATGGTCAGTACTGACCTATAGCCCCGCTCCTACGGAATCGCTATTGGTCAGTGCTGAGCAGTGGACAAGTGAATACTTCATCTAAATCTTTTAGCTATTTTTTTACTGACTCAAGAAGCGCAAGCAGCGAAAAAATTCCGAAAAACAAAATAAAACAAATAATACATCACCACCTATCAATGTTGCAGATTTAAAAAAAGGAAAGAAAAGAAAAACAAACAAGACTTGGGTGCGAAATCTTTATGAAAAAGACGAGTTCAGTTAGGATCAACAGTAATAGACCTAAACATGGCTTGACCAAAACACTGTCAAGTTGCATGGCGCTAATGTAATTATTATTCAACATACTAATATAAAAATAATCATTGACTGCATTTGGTTCTTGAAAGAACTTTTCATAATGAAAAAATGAGAAAAGAAAGAAAAGGGCATTCCAAATTGAATAAAAAAGACAAAACTAAATTTTAAAAATTGAAACTTTTATTAAACAAGAACTTAAGTAGGTACTTGAGCGATAGATTTAAGAAATTTCACAGCATTCTTAATCATATCCAAAGACTAAAGACGGCTTTAAATCATAATATTTGTAATCATAGGAGTGCCTCTTTGTTGTTAACAACCTGTTCAGATCTAGTTGGTCATCATCTTGTTTTTGTTAGGGTTAGGAATAAAGTTCTTCAGCAATATTTTGTACAAACTAATGCATTTAAACCCCATTTTATTTAACAAGAAATCATCAAAGTAATTTTAGTTGCAATGCATGATATTCATTGATATATCAAGTCAACACAACCGTTCGCGATCGCTGACTGTCTGATCGAGAGTCAACCGGCAGCATCTTCTGATGGTGCTCACACTATTATTTTATGACGATTGACCCAATCAGCAAATTCTTTACCGCACTAGTGCACCGTCGCAAACCCACCCGGAAGCTTCGTCACAACACACCGTTCAACTAGGTGCTCAGCGGTGTCGGGTTCTATCCCACATAGGGTGCAGTAATGTTGGACAGGTGAAAAGTCCCCACTGATGAAACGATTTGTGAAGCAGGTCCTCGACCGAAGCCGATTCGCTACCACCCATTGTCTCCTCTTACTGGTGGAGAAACCTGGCAACTTCTCACATGGTTTAGAGGAGTGCATGTCCCCAACCCCTTGCGGGATTGAATTCGTCCAAACTGACTTCCATCTCGGATATGCATCTCTGTTCGCAGTCTGGGAAGCTGCGTACAAGGCTTGTCGGGACTTATTTCGGCTCGAAACGTTCTGACCTTGACGCGGTGATTTGGCTTGAGGCATATCGGGAGGCAAAGGTGTAAATCCCGGTTGACCGTCACGAGAGCATACCTGGGTATCGAGCCTAAGCAAGCCACTTGAGTGGTACGCCCGATATGTGACCAATGGAGATCCAACCCGGTGCCATCCCTGGCTACACACTATTATGTCATCCGGCGAATTGAGGATGGCGTGGCCAGTGGGCGCGCTTTGTGTTGTTTCAATCTAATGGAGTAGTAATATGTATGAACTGTCAAAATATTGTAAATGAATAGAAAAACAGAAACACTTTCAAGCCATTTTCTCATTTTCGGTTATATTCTCGAAGTCTTGTGGAACATTAACATTATGGACTATATTCATGTCACAAACAATGATGCTTACGCGAAGTTGGCCAAATTATTCCCATTCACCGTTATTTCTATTAGCTATATAATCCAAAATATTTGAAAAGAAGATATAAACAGAGCAAAACAAAAACAAAAATAGATAAACAAAAAAAAAAAAACAAAAAAAAAACAAACTAACAAAACAAAAACAAAAAAAAAACAAAAAAAAAAACAACAACAACAAAAATGAAAACCCCTCACTAAAAACAAAACAGAGTTGAGTTGGAAATGTGACCAAATTTTGTCACATCAATGGCATTTGGCACATTTCGGCACCCATAGATTTTAGTCATACTAGAGCGTACTTAAGTTAACAATACTATTAATTTTTTTTTTAAATCATTGAGCTTTATATAGGGCAATATCCACTAACTGTGCTCAAAGCGCTTTACAAGGGGTCCCTGGTCAACAGCAACATTTAACACGTAGGACGGAACATAACGCCTGTTTGGCGATATTGCAATTTTTCGGACAAAGACAGCGCTGTTAACGGCTGTTAACTGTACTCATTTTACACCTGAGTACAATGAGAGAAAGTGAGTAAAGAGCCTTTTCCAGGACTCAACTATGCGCCGAGCACGAGGCTCGAACCCAGGACCTTCCGATCCGAAAGCGAGTGTCATACCACTAGACCACATAGCCTCAATAATCTCATAGATAGACGTCTAATTCTGCATAAACCAATATGAAAATGTCACACGTCTTCTAATAAATTTCTCTCTCGCTTGTCTATTTCTTTAAATAAATATTTCCTGTTTTTTGTTGTTTTTTTTTTTTTTGTTTGTTTTGTTTGTTTGTTGTTGTTGGTTTATTTTGTTAGTTAATAGAGCGTTGAATAATGTATTATCTACACGGATTAAGGAAAATATGTGCGATAATGATGTTCATGAATATTATATTTATCATTTGCCGAACGTAAACAATCAAAAACTCTCATAAATCTACTAACTCGTACCATAGCAACGGTGTGTGATACGCACGAAGTTGGTTCACCGCGCCGTCAGCTGTTGCCGTTTTCATGGACGTGGACTAGCGCTTAGATTCTATCTCTGACTTTAGTCAAGGACTTTAAAAATCGGATTTCATGTGAGTTAACTAAGCAAGTCCCAGACTGAAATCACGAACCGTAGGAATAAGTTTGGCCAAGTTTTAGTCATTTGCTGAGGCTGGACTTCACTAGCTTAGACTGAGACTAGTAACTAGGATATGTCATAGCGTCAACAAGATAACAGCTATATTTAGATGAGAGAGCTTCGATTCAGAATGAAAATATGTCGATTATAAATGACAAGAGGCAAAACGTGTCCTGTTGCTATTGACGCTGGCTTAAAAAAAAAAACTTTAAGATTAGTGCAGATCGCAGATCGTCAAAAGTATACATTAAAAAAAAAAACCTGAATCTAATCGGCTTGTGAGTTGCGAGTGACTGGAGACTTGAAATCGAAGGATTTGTGTCAAAGAGCAACCAAAAAATGATTAGAAAGTATAGTGGAGACAAAAGTAATTCTGCAGGCATTGTAACTGACTGAAATAATGTGCTTCATCAGAACACACTTTCTAATTTTTTTTGTTTGTTTGTTTTTTTGGTTCAGTTTGAGTTTCATTGAAACTTTCATGGGCCTAAATATAGAATTGACAGTCGACCATCATGGACATCATTGTAGTCTAGTAGTCGAATATCAATATGACATGATTTGATTCATCATGACAAAAGTAAGTTAAACTATAAAAAGAAAGAAATATTATCCACACCGGATGTGTTGCTAATTCCTCTTTGGAAATCTTTTGCGTTGAAAGTATATTATAGAGAGCTTGATGCTACCCGCACAAAATAGCCGAATTAGTCACCGTCCTGACAACGCCCACTTCTAGGCAAGAGATTAGCTAGTCTGAGACTAGAAAGCGTTAGTGAAATTCGATTTTTTTTGTCACTTGCTCGCTTAGGCTTAAGACTAACTAGTCATTTATTAGATTAGTAATTAACTAAATCCAGTCCCCGTTGATGAAAACACGCCCAGGTTGGACGCATTCTTTTCAACTTCGCTTTGTAAGTGAGAGCCTATTAACCATCCCTGTGTATCTATCTCCGCTTAAAATGGCAACAAATTTAGATAAGCCAACAAGTGTAAAATGATTCACTCAAGCCAACAGAGTCTCTGATACACTAAGAGATTTCATAAATTGGATGGAAGAGATTCGCTAAGTGAGAATTCCACTCGTTATTTGAACCTTAGTTTCTCAAATAAAGTGAAGTAAAAAAAAAATAAAATAAAAAAAATAAAAAAAAAAAAGAGAGAGAGAGAGAGAGAGAGAGAGAGAGAGAGAGAGAGAGAGAGAGAGAGAGAGAGAGAGAGAGAACTGGTTCATGTGAAAATTTACAGAAAAGACCACTTTAATGGGCTCGTTTTGAAATCAGAGACGTTTTGTTTATTGAGAGTTTTTTTCAAACACTTCGTCTGAACAAGACTAAGGGAATTGAGAAAATAGCTTTTAAGAACAGGACGTGACGTTAGATGATTGTGGAAATTGGGAACGGTTTTTAGCTAAAATTGACCAGTTTAATATAAGAATAAACCCCATTTTATTTTGAAGCGTCATACTGAAGTTCCATTACACTTTGTCATACACAATAATATAATTCATGTTATAAATAAAGATAAAAATTTTAAAGAGAAACATAAAACCCCCAAAACGGCAATTTCCTGTCGAGAGCACCAAGTGCCAAGATTATTGCAGACCACTAAGTGAGTTATGAAATAGAATCTGTCGGCAAGGACCAGTGGGGCGAATATGTTGGGAATCCATTACACACATCTTTTATTTTAATCATTTGTTTCGGTAGACTAATTGATGATATTGTTGTTTTTTTTTAACAGGACAAACAATCAACAAAAGTGACATATGTCTCCAAGTACAGGAGATCAATGATGAAGAAAAAGAAAACAGAGAATATAGTCAGGAGATCAACGTTGATAATGTAGGAAACAGAAATCACACCAATGGACCCGCGGTTAATCAAGACGCAATTTGTGACAGCACCGGGGCACAAAAACCTCACAATTTCGAGGAAGTCATCGTCGCAATGGGTCCACCGGGGAGATACCAATATCGTCAGTGTATACTGATGAGTGCAAATTTTTCCACCGTCGTTTTCGTCGTCCTGAACTTTGTTTTCATCGGTAAGGTATTCGTTTATATCCTTTTAGAGAAACATTTTAGTTACTTGAAAGGCGACCCCTATGTTTTAAAGCGTATCATTTGTGACCCACCCACACCAGTATCATGGGGGGGGGGGGGGGGGGGGGAACCAGATGATGTTGAAAAAGTCGTTTTCGGGTATAAAATGACCAGACACGTACAATTTTGCTTTTTGTCAACTTAAGAAAGTGTATCTTTTGTCTTCAATAAAACATATTAACCAATATTTCTTATCATTAAAAAAAGAACTTTTATAGAGCGCAATATCCACTAAACGTGCTCAAAGCGCAACATTTAACATGTAGGACGGGACATGACGCCTGTTATGACAATAAATTCAATTTTTAGCAATTTCATCCGGACAAAATACCGATTTGAGGCGATAGGTCTCATTTGTGATAGAACTATGTTATTTTCTGGTAAGCGAGTCCTTGACAATACGAGGTCACAAGAAAGAAGAATAGAATTTCTCAACAGGATTCGTATTACAAGTGTCAAAAAGCAAGTATCTTATGATGTTGCCATCTGTTCGCCCTGCCCATTGCTGAAAAGAGTAAGATAATATTATATCATTGAGTTTGTGTGTGTGTGTGTGTGTGTGTGTGTGTGTGTGAGAGAGAGAGAGAGAGAGAGAGAGAGAGAGAGAGAGGCCGGGCATGTGTGATAGTTGGATTTATTTTTATTCCTTGTCAGACTATAGTATTCCTTTTGATGACATTTCTAAAGATATCATAGTCTGTCTTCTTTCTCATTTCATTAGGATTAGAGCCATCGTTTTCATGTTCACAAGTCAACGAAACTTTACTTCAAGAAGACTACAGGAGTGTTACAAATGACTCAACGACGTACCAGTTTTCGTACGGAGATTGTGAAATTCAAATCACGTCCAACTCGTCAAGAAGAAGGAAACAAGTCGACACGATTGGCTGTGAGGAGGGTTACAATTACCACGGTGGAAAACATGTGTCTATTATTACAGAATGGGACTTAGTTTGCGACTCAACAGGAATAGGCCAAATCGTGCAAACCGGTGTGGCGCTGGGTTACTTTATTGGACTTATAGTTTCGGCCTCCCTTTCCGACAAATTTGGAAGGAAAAAAACAATAATGATCGCCATTGCCCTAAGTTCAATATCCGAAGTGAGTTCAGGATTTGCTCCAAACATTTATGCCATCATCTCTTTACGTTTCTTTTCTGGTCTTTTTGCATCTGGAATTTGCGTTATCACGGTCGTACTTGCTGCCGAGCTTCTGGCTTCAAATCATCGCGAATTGAATATTTTCTTCTTCGGGATTATTTGGTGCTTCTTTTCATTGCAACTGAGTGTAGCTGGATACCTCTTCCGTAACGAAAGCTGGAGATGCTTACAAATATTCTTAGGGTTTTGCTGCGCAACTCCATTGCTTTTTACTTTTTTCGTGGACGAATCCAGCTCATGGTTATTCAGCACGGGAAAGTATGAACGAGCTAAACAAAACTTACAAAGAGCGTGTAAATTAAATAATGTAGATTTCAACAGGATAGACAGAATCTGGCAAAATTTGTGCATTCAAAAGACTTCTAACCAGCAAAGAATTGAAGCAGTGGCAAAGGAAAACAAACTTTCAACCTTATTTCGAAATAAGAAGCTTCGAATATATCTATTTATAGGGTGGCTAGTCTTTCTAGTTAATAATGCTGCTTTCACTGGATTATATTTGAGTGCATCAACTCTGGCAGGAAATTTGTACCTTAATACCGCGCTTATATCACTTCTGGAGATTCCAGGTTGTATAATGTTACTTTTCATGCTAAAATACAAAGGAAGACGTTTTGTAGTTATATTTTTCATGGCTA
This sequence comes from Berghia stephanieae, assembly GCF_034508935.2. NCBI lineage: Eukaryota > Metazoa > Mollusca > Gastropoda > Nudibranchia > Aeolidiidae > Berghia > Berghia stephanieae. Next base: position 16,391,615 of record NC_088364.1, read on the forward strand.
TGGCAGCAGTTTGTCTCCTGGTGTCTACCGTTCTTGGTTCTGGTGTCACAGAAAACACACAGCATATTACAAACACATCTACGGCCTTTTTCTTGATTGGCAGACTTGCGAGCAGTAATAGCTTCTCAACTTTGTATTTATACATACCAGAATTATTTCCAACAACGCTCCGTTCATCTGGATCTGGATTGTGTGAAACCGGTTCTTGCGTCGGTATGATGCTAGCCCCTTATTTGGTGCCACTGCATTCTCTTCTATCTTGGGCACCCGGGGCTTTTCTCGCTGGAGCTCTTGCTATCTCTGCCCTTCTCTTGATAAAACTTCCAGAAACTAAAGGGAAGCAATTGGCGTCTTCCATCGAGGGGTAATCATTCAGATTTTGGGAATTCTGAACTTATCCCCGAAATAATATATCCAACATCAAATCCACAATTCCGAGGAAAATCGCATGGAAACAAAGTTAAATGAGCTCAATGAATTTTAAAATTGAACAAAACTCTTAAAAATCACAAGACTAAAAACTCGAAAAATGAACTACAAAGATGTGCGACCATTCACGTATGTGAATTCATTCTTGGTTAATATAAAAGCGATAAATCAAGGGACTGAAACATGACACTTGTGCACTCTCTTAATCTTCCGCTTATAGGTACTGAGATGGGAAATTTATTATAACTGTATTTCATATTACACAGTATAGGCCCACAATGAGTAGTCTACCTTGATTTCAGAACCAAAAGGTGATAAAAATCAATTTTGCAATGTCCTCCTGTCCGAAAATTTGTTACAAATGAAATTTCAGGCTTGCAAACTATCAAGAATCAAATTCAACCGCTTTTGCCAAATGTCACCGTCAACACTTATCAATTAAAGTCTTTACAAATAATATTCATTTAGTCGTGTTCTTTGTGTCATGTGCTGAATAATATAAATAAGTCATGCCGCACTTCCCTTAATGTCATTATAATTGTAATATTTGATGTTATAGGATTCTTTCAATCGTTTGAAATTCCAAAACGCGTTCATAACCACCCTGCATTGGTAGCCGGTTCGAAATTTCAAATGTAAGAGTGCAAGAATTATTCTTCTTCTTCTTCGTGGTCGTTGTAGTGGCCCCCTAAATAGAGGATCCAGACTACAGTTCACATTTATTAATTTCACCACACACACATATACACACACAAACTCACACATACTCACTGTAATCATTTCATTTTTGATATTCATTCTGCAAGCTTCCAAGACCCTTTCTAATTCTGAATTATTTTTAGTATTTATCCAACTCCTGAGGGAGTTCATTCCATTAAACGAACGGCAGAGGGAAAGAAAGATGGTAGGCGGATGATGTTTGAATTGATAGTTTGTTGTCGTGTCCTCTTGTTAGTCTTATTTATTTTTGGGTCTAATGTAGTTGGGGAGTTTAATGCTGGTGCTGCCTGTAACAATATTTTGGAAGGTGCATATCTTGTTCCTTTTGTGACGATGTTGCATTTTTTCCAGACCTAAGCTTTCTGTGAGATTTGTTACGCTATGTTTATGTCAGTATTTATTAGTTATTCTCCTTGCAGCTCTATTTTGTACCATTTCGATCTTGTTGATATCAGTTTTGGCGTAGGGATCCCATATTATGCTTGCATATTACTATAGTTTTGAAGGCGAGTGTTTGAGTTTTGAGGGGACAACAACTCATGATATTATATTTGAGATGTGTGATTTCCATTTAAGGTTATGGGAAATAATTAGTCCAAGATATCTAGAAGATTTGACTTTATCTAATTTTTGGCCGTGAAGGTGGTATTGTAGTTTACAGGTGTTTTTTTTTTTTTTTTTTTTTTTTGACATCGTCAGAACGTTGCATTTGCTTACATTTAATCTCATAAACCATGACTTCTCCCAAGCTTTCAGTTTTGCCAAGTCCTTTTTTTAGTTCAACGTTATCTTCAATTGAGTGGATGTGCTTGTAGAGTGCAGTACCATCTTTAAATAGACAAACTTCAGATGTTAAGCCATTAGGGAGGTCGTTGATGACAATAAGTAAAAGCAAAGGACCTTGAACGGATCCTCCGATAACACTTGTTGGGTACTGTCGCTTAGAAAAAAATCTATCCATTTCAGTGTTCGACCAATTATTCTAACTTTTTGGATCTTGCAGAGAAGCCGCGTATGAGGTACTTTATCAAAAGTTTTCTCGAAATCAAGGAGTATCAGGTCGGATGTCCACCCTTGTCAAGTTCCAGTGAGAATCCATCGACCATAGAGACCAGTTGTGTTTTACTTGATGTGCCTTTTCTGACACCATACTGAACATCATTCAACAATTTATTTGACTCAAGATGATCTGTCATGGAAGATCTTATGATGTGCTCAAGTAGTTTACAGCATATGCAGGTCAAGGAGATTGGTTGTACATAAGTATAATATTGTATTTAACCTCTCCAATTATTTCACCTTGAAGTTAATTCTGTTTAAATTCATTTAATGACCTGACCATTTGACCTTAATAATTGTGACCCATCCCGTAAATCTGGTATTATGTCCGAATAAACTAGACGAGTAGATTGGAGTTTAAAGTCAACATAATCAGAATCAGTAAATTTAAGTTGATTAATAATAATAATAATAATAATAGATCTTTATTGTCCATAAATATGGCAATTTGTCATTTAGTTACACTTGTCATAACGTTATATGATAACTATAACATTGAACAGATTAAAGATTTTTATCACCTTTTGGTTCTGAAATCAAGGTAGACTACTCATTGTGGGCCTATACTGTGTAATATGAAATACAGTTATAATAATGTTTTAAACAGATTAAAGTTTAGAATACAAAACTCAACCTCAGTGAAAGCATTTAGTTCACCAAAAATGTTACCAGCTAAGCCTAAAATTTAATTTGAAGAATCAGATTCACTCTGACATAATTCAATTTAGGACGGTTAGTGACAATTGTGTTTCGCACACTGACATATAAACACATTGACAAGAGCGTAAAAAAAAACAAAACAAGGCAATCTGCAAAGACTCACGTAAATAACTATTTTTATCAAACAATCACAGAAACACACAAACGCACACACACACACACACACACACACACACATATATAAATATATAATATATATATATATATATATATATATATATATATATATATATATATATATATATATATATATATAATGTAAATTTTCACTCACATTTTTTTGCCGAGACGACTCGTTTCTGTGTTCCTTACACTTCCTCAGTCGGCGTGAGTGAAAATTTACATTATATATTAGCTCTAACCACCATTATCGAGCACTTTCGTACCTACAAGTACCCACCAACACTCATATATATATATATATATATATATATATATATATATATATATATATATATATATATATATAGACACATATATACACAGATATACACATACAAATGTCTTATTTTTCACAGATATCCAAATCATTATGGCTTCATTTTATAACCAAACACACGCACAAACAAACAAACACAACCACGTTAAATTTGAAAGAAACAATTATTAAATATTTAATAGTAACAATCGCGTTTATGTAGCACTTATAATTTCACACACACACACACACACACACACACACACGCATACACACAAACACACACACACAAACACACATCAATTTTAGTTCAAATGTTGTTACAAAAATATTGTTAGAAAATTACGATAGGTCTTGTACATTTTGTCATAGACGTCTATGGTATTTTTACCCTTTATTTTTCGCGGTCTATAATCAAATATCGAAGTGTTGTGTGGTGAAAAATAATCAATATAAAAAGGGGGAGGGGGGGGGGATGCCTTACCTTAACCTTAAATCTCCCAGCGCCAGGCAAAGCATCTCCGGTTTTTGTCTATTGTTCTAGTCCACTGACAAGAAATACTTTCTCTTTTCACGTGCGCCATATTGTGTTTGGCTTCTCCCCGCTTCTTTCATTCCACGGAACACCATAATGCAGCAGCTCAATCGTGCTTTCAATGCCATGAAAATAGAAGCGAGGTTATATATCAGAATTAATGATGGAAAGTTAATTAATTGTTACTTATTAAAGAATATTACATTGCAATTTCAAAGTTTCCAAAGCCCGAATAAATACGACGCCGCCGCAACGACGAAATCGAAATTTGTCTTTTTTGGAGGCTCAACTAACATTTTTTTTCGATATATTATCATTTATAATGGCCGTTGAATTTTAAAATGTCTAGTAATCCGATTGCTACACGTTCGGTTATTTTTAAAAAGCAGATTCATCTTGTCGACGGTAATAAAAAGCTGACAGTTTTGTTTTGTTTTCCTCTGTTTTGTTTATTCATTTGTTTTTCATATTTAACTCCAGTTGTTTAGTTTATCGTCCATACAGGTAAAGGTACGTAATAAGAACCAGATTTATATAGATCGAAGGTTACAAGAAAACACTCAAGAGTGTCATATTTTAAGATTGAAAGGAAGTATATAGCGAGGCAAGAAGTGTACAATCAATCGAAGTAAGTTCATCCATTTATGTTGAAAACCTGTGACTATAATATTAAGTGTTGATGATGATGATGGTGGTGGTGCTGGTGGTAGTAGTGGTGGTGTGGGTGGTGGCGGTGGTGATAATGATGATTATAATAACAATGACAACATCAGATTTCTTAATTCTGAACACGTTGCTGCACGGCGTCATGTCAACCCCCAGATGTTATACAAAATGAGGCGATGGTTTATATTTTAAATTAAAACCACAATATGTTTAGGGTGTATGATTTAATTACCTTATGTTTGAAGAAAATATAATTGCATTGCACAAAAACATCACTATACGCTGAGTGCATGTACGTATTATTTCAAGAAATCACGGTGCAATCTATATACATTTTCATGTTGCCTTTAATAATGGATATTGTGCTTCGTGTAAATAACACGCCGACGAACCCCTTACACTTGTCATTCAACAGATTGATATTAGATACGGATAACAGGGGTGATGATGTTTTCTGTGTTTTCAAACAAACACTCTATCATTTACATCACTGAATAACATAATTATTGGTTAAGATGCATAGCCGAAAGTTAAAGATCTTGCTTTAAAATCTTTATTTAATCCTGGTAGAATTTATATATAAAATATTCTTCTGTTCATTTATCAGTTTAAAACAATATAGCAGATATTTTGCTGTATCTCTCTTTTTTTTGTCTCATAGAAAATTAAATTCAAGGAAAAATTATTAATAAAAGTAATTCTCTTTCCCTCTTATAGATAGTATGAAGGTTGTCACTCAGGTCATTAATATTGCTTTTTGCCATCCGCGTTGATGAATAATTCACACAAAACTGTATTAATCAGACTGAAAATGTTCAAGGTTATACATGGTTTTGTGCTGGTCCGTTACACTTCTGGATGACAATGTTGTGAGCTTCTTAGCCAAGCGCATACTATGTATAGGACGAGAGTCTCGGTTTTGGTGCTCTAAAATGGTAGCAACTTTACTGTGAGATCTCTCTGACGTCTATAATTCACTAATGATTCAGCATTCAACCAAGTTTTGTATGGAAAGTGTGAAATCCGAATCATTTTGTCCAATTCTTCGGGAGTAGGTAAAATTGTCAACGTGATTGGTTGCAATGAAGGATATAGTTATGATGGTGGTGAAAGCATGTCAATCATCACAGAATGGGATTTGATATGCGACAGGAAAGGCATTGGACGGTGGTACAAACGGGCATGGCTTTGGGCCGGTGTATCAGGATATTTTTGCATCAACTACTTCTTACAAGTGTGGGAGAAGACGAGCATTACTTACTGCAGTTTCACTCAGTTCTTTGTCCGAAATGAGTTCCGCTTTTGCTCCAAATATCTACATTATGATCATTTTAAGATTCTTTTCTGGAGTGTTTGCTACTGGGATAAGAGTAATTACCCTTGTCATTTTGATGCCGAGCTATTAGCTTTAAAACATTGCGGAGCAGTGCCTACTTTCCTTGGAGTTATGTGGTCTCTTTATTCTTTGTTACTGAGTGGCGTTAGAGACGAAAACTGGAGACATTTTTATAAATTTGTCAAGGTTTTGTTGTATGATCTCTTTGAATCTTCAACGCCTCCACAGTAAGTGTAATTACCTAAGAGTAACAAAGAATCTACAAAGAGCATGCAAGCGTAATAGTTTGGATTTCCTGAAGATAAAAAAGATCTGGGACAATTTATGTATCGAAAAGACAAAGCAAGAAAAAGTTGAAAAATCGGTCGCAAAATACAACCTTTTAGACAACCTTTTGTTTCTAAATAAAAAGCTTCGTATTCGTTATTAGCAGTAGTTGGAGTAGATAGTCATTCATTTCAGTTAGATATTTGCAGAGTACTGCAAATGCGGGTTCGTAGTAACCTACGAGCCAGATCTTTATTGTATAGAGGATTGGGCGCAAAATATAAATAAACTAAATGTTACATTGAATGACAATCAGTCGGATGGTGAAAAGGTTTGAACTGAGATATTGCCAAGTTTAGCTAGAAGGTCAATTTTTATCCAAAATAGGTTCTTGTCATAAACTATTAAACCAACCTTGTTTGTACATCTTCGGAAAAGATCAAAGCTTAATTTTACTTCTAATTTCTAAATATTTTTTTACAACTAGTCAAGTTGAAAAAGTATGAAATTTGAGAAAAGTTGCTAGATACCTTTCTTATACATCTGACCATAACTTCATGAAAAATCACCTGATTTACCTCAAATAAAGATTAAAATGCTTTTGGGAGCATGTTCTTTCAGAAAGTGCAAAAGAATGCAAATACAAAATGTTCACCTTCTGACTGATTATGCCACGCACTGACACAAATTATTAATTATTTATTATTATTATTATTATTATTATTATTATTATTATTATTATTATTATTATTATTATTATTATTATTATTATTATTATTATTATTATCTAATTATTCTGTTTTTAAAATTCATTTTTTTAAAAATTACTGTTACTATTATTTTGCGTTTCATTAATGATGATGTCTGTTGTTGTGTAGTGATGGTGATGTGGTGGTGATGTAGTTGTAGTAGTATGATGATGACTATAAAGATAATGATGATGATGATGTAATGGTGGTGGCTGTTGTTGTAGTTTTGATAATAATGTGGTAGCTGTAGTAGTGGTAGTAATGATGATGATGTGATAGTTGTGGTTGTAGTAGTGGCAGTGGTAGCGATGAAGACGAGGAGGAGGATGATAGATGTAAAGGTGGTGGCGGTTGCTGTAGTTTTGATAACGATGTGGTTGCTGTGGTAGTGGTAGTAATGATGATGATGTGATGGTTGTAGTTGTAGTAGTGGCGGTCTTAGCGATGATGACAGAGAGGAGGATGATGATGTAAAGGTAGTGGTGGTGGTTGCTATAGTTTTGATAACGATGTGGAGGTTGCTGTAGTAATGATGATGTGGTGATGGCTGTAGTAGTAGAGGTAGTTTATTGATGGTAACTTCTATTATTTACAGGAGCACTGAAATATGAGTCATGGGGAACGGCGAGTGTGTTTGTGTGTGCGTGTGTGTGTATGTGAAAGAGAGAGAGAGAGAGAGAGAGAGAGAGAGAGAGAGAGAGAGAGAGAGAGAGAGAGAGAGAGATTACTGGAACTTTATAAAATGTATTTAACTAACTGTAAGTAATACAATAAACAGGGACGGAACTATTCTCATTTAAGTAATCTGACAGATAAGCTGATAGATTTCAAGATGTGAACGAATTATCAAGTCGGAGAAGTGGGGACGGGGAAATTTTCATAGATTCGATAGGGGTAACAAAAAACAAAATAAAACACGATCTTGTCAAGTTTCAGACTTGAAGAAAAAGTTGAAATGTTCAAAATCTCAATTCTCAGTCACACAAAATGTTTCAATAATCCCGCCTTTTCTTTCCTTCTCAAACTAACATACTCATTCAACTTCAGGCCATTCGACAACACGCCATATTGAACAGAAAATAGTGTTGTGTTCAGTGAGGGGACAAAAACTAATTTTCAGAGACGGGAGAGCGCTTCTACTGCTGCGAATAGTGGATCCACGGTCTCCCCACTATTTGCAGTACTACAGCGAATAAGCACTTCGATAATGAAACCAGCTTTATATATGGTTTTTATCAACTCAATTAACTCTAATTGTGAAGGAAAGCTCGTTTGACATCCATCTGAGCTCAAACTAAGAAAAGTTAGTTGCAATTGTCAAAAAAAAAAAAAAAAAAAAAAAGGGGGGGGGGGGGGGAAGTGTCCGAATAGCACAACGGGGTGTCATGATTGGAACACAGTGCAGGGAGTCCGGATTGGGATAAGTGACTAGAGAGGTGGGCCTTTGGCCTACCAACCTCCGCTGCACGTCCAACTCGCCTTGAACATGCATTCACGTAAAATATAAAGATTTTTCTTAAAAACTTACCTCTGTTTCAAAAACTAGCATCTTTCAACTTTCTAAGAAACATTTTGATTTTTCAGAACTTTAGTTCGTTAAAAAATACCGGCCAATCTGACCCGTTGAGTCGAATGAAAACGAAATTTTGTTGTTCACGCGGTTCAAAGGAAATGCCGTAAATAAGCTTTCATGGACTTCCTGTGTTGTTTTTACAGTGTCACGTGACCGTTTTGAGAAATTTGTCGTCTACTACAAATAATTAGACCGGTAGGGGGTAGATATTTTCGTTGGAGTAGAGAAAAAGTGAGTATTATTTCTTGGACTTGTAGAGAGGCCTAGGGTCCACCAGCAGTCAAGTTGATTGAATAAAAGAAAAAAAGGTCTTTTTTATCCGCCGCCACCACCACCGTGAGAGTGGAGAGGGGGGGGGGGGGGGGGGGGTTGCATGACGAAGACGAAAGGGAGACGTGTCGCTTGTGACCTTGGTGACGTAGAGCATGTCAACGATGCTGGCAGATGTTCTTAACCCCTTAACAGCGAAGCAGATTTTTTGCTTTCAGATAATAGTTTGCTTTTATCTTTATTATTGTTAACGGAGAATACATCTTTTCCACCAAGAGAGCAGTCAGACTATCGCAACTCGGACTTCAATTGTCTATAATCGTTTTGCCGTTACTTGTCTTTTGATGAAAGAGGATTTGGTGTTAGGTCAAAGATCGAATTTCGCCGCTAAAGGTTGCATTGCTACTGGGTTTGCTCCCCCCCCCCCCCTCCTTTTTTTTCTTTTTTTTTTTTCAACTTAGTATTGTTGATTGCTATTTCCTCTTTTTATGATTAGCAAGTGCCGTAGGAGTCTCACAGGATGCAGGAGTACTGCAAGTAACCCTTTTCCAGTGACATTGATTCTTTTGTTTTCAAATAATAGTCGTCATTTATATTATTTTTTAACGCAGAAAAAATAAACGTTTCCACCATAAGAGCAGTAAGAATATTGATAAAAAGCGCTTTGAGCACGTTGGGTGGATATTGCCCTATATAAAAGCTCAAGTTTTTAAATTGTAATTTGTTTTTTGTCTTTTGATGAAAACGGTAAGATTTTATTTTTGGTCCAAGTAAGATTGATATTCGCCTTTAAAAGGTTAAGTTGTTTTGTTTTTTCAGTTTTTTTTTTTGTTTTGTTTTTCAAATGCAGATACGCTGCTTCTTTTTTTTCTTTTCCTCAACTGGCAAGCTATCGATGTACTTACCCGCATGGCTTGCACACACAAAAGGATACATCTAGGTCACAAAACCTTACATCCAGGTCACAAAATCAGACAACTAGGTCACACATCAAGAGATCTGTTTCGTTTGTTCCAAAATAGCAAAACAAACCAGACGTTTTGGAGTTCGAAAGAGCTTTTCATAAAATATTTGGTATTTGCAAGACCCCCAGAAACCAATTCCCTATACAGCTCTTGTGCACGGTTACTTATGACCTTGATTTCTTTCGTACCCACCCCAAAATCCCACTTATTGTGTGTTATAGTATAGGCAGAACATAATAAATAGCTGGACTGCCACATGCGTGACTAAATTGGCCAAAGAGAGAATCTATATTGGCATTAGACACCAATTACATGATGTCCTGGTTTTTAATCCTAGCCGAGTGAGAGAGAAAAAACAAAACAATCATACATGTATCTGCAAACAGCAGAACGTTTTCATTTTACATTGAGATGGGAAGGGGAAGGGATAACACTATGATAAGAAAGAGAGAAAGAGAGAGAGAGAGAGAGAGAGAGAGAGAGAGAGAGAGAGAGAGATGGGCGGGGGGATGGGGGGAGAGTAAGGGGGAATGGGAAAAGATGAAAGAAACAACGGGTTGCCTGATGACGTAGATCAAAGGATTGTTACAGCGGTGTTCACGGAGCGTACTTCGTGAAATTTTAACCTTTTACAGTGACACTGATTTTTTTCTGCAGATTGCTTATGCGGAATAAATCGTTTCACCAAGAGAGCAGTAGTAAGAGTATATTTAGACTCGGGCTTCAATTAAACTATAAATCCCAAAGCTTGTCTTTTAATGATAACATTAAGACTAAGATCTGGAGTTTGGGGAGTGTAAGATCGAATCTCGCCATTAATGGTTAAAATTGTTTTGATTTTTAAAAAAATAACACACACACACACACACACACACGCACACACACACACACACACACACACACACACACACACACACGAACGCGTGCGGTCACGACAGCGAGGACCATCTATTGCTTGTGTTGCAACAGTAAACCAGTTTCCGTGTACGTAGATCCTGAGGCTAGATGCCCCGTTACCGTGTACGTAGGCACTCCCAAAAAAAAAAAAGAAAGAGAAACACACACACATACACACACTCACACACATACACACACACATACACACACACGCAGTCTCGCATCCGCTACGAACTAATTTTGCGCACCAATTTTTACTGCACTAATGCACCAAATTGCATACCTATCTATGGACACTTTTTTCCGTATCTTTTTCCCAATAAACTTTTTTAACTGGGGCCACCTTGATAACAAAAACGAAACCCACACGATTTCGCGAGGAATGAATCATGAAAAAAATTAGGATATAATTTCAACACAACTTTTGAAATTCATCAAGGATTGTCCAGTACCGAATGTTTTTTGATAGAAAACAAATGCATCTTCAAATCTAAACTGCTTTTGACGGTAAGCGGTAAGTTTTTGATTTATTTTTCTGTCCAAACGAATGATTTGCCCTGGTATAAAAGCTAAGTATTGGTAACACCGGCGCAGCTCTCTATCTAGAGCCCATCATAAATCAAGGCCAAACACAAATAAAATGTGATAATTGACACGTATTTTATTCCCCCCCCCCCCCCCCAAATATAAATAGATGATTGGTGTTTGAAACATATGCAACAGTTATTTTTACAATTACTCTCGGTGTGCGGCCAATAGAAGTCATTGAGCTGAGAGTGAGAGAGCGATTTTGGATATTGGGGGTCCGAATTGGAACACCCCACCCTGATTTTATTGACAAAACGAACGTCAATATGCCTGAATCTCATTTGAATTTTCAAAATTATTCGACCTCATGATCGAGAAAGCAAGATCATTTTTTTTCTTATTTTCATTTTCTTTTTGTCATTTAGAATAAACAAGATAACTCACCTTTCCTTCAATCAAAACTAAAGTGAATGAATCGACATCGACAGCCCTTTGGTCTATCGTCTGCTACAAACTAAAATTGCCAGATTGTTTTACTATGAAAAGAAATAACGAGAGCTGCCAAGTGGATAGAGTGCTTCTTTGCCAATTTCGACTTCAAAAGTAGCAAAACAAAAGTGGCTACATACTTATATTACTGTGACCAAAAAAAATCTTTTAAATCTTAAAATCTTTTAAAATAATACATGTTATGCACGTCTGTGCTTTTCATGCTTACATTTGAATTAAGTTAGAATGGGTATCTAAATGTGGTTCCATATTTCTGATTCTGATTGTGTTTTCATTAAATTATGTAAAGCTATTATGTTTATATTTTGAGGATTTAGCACTATAACAGCCAAACTAACATCTACTATTCAGCTGTCCGATTCAAAATTTGTCATACCGAAGAAGAAAAAACTAACAAAACAAACAAATCAAACAATGAAACTAATAATAAAATTCATTACACCTGGAAAATTAAATCAAGAATGTTCTTACTTGTTTGTCATTTAATTTTCTTTCTCATAACGTAGGCCCTCATGCAAAACTAAGTACACTTTAGATTTGTCTACCTTTAGGACTCCCATACACAAGATGACGCGATATTTGTAGTCGAAGAGACATAACAAAAATAATTTCTTTGCTAAATAAAATTAGTTTGGTTATTTCCCTTACACCGAAAAAATTTCAACTCCTCATTGCAGCGTCAACACTGAATATAGATAGGACGAAATTGAGGTAACTCAGCTCTTTGTTATTGTTTTTAGTCCCCCATCTCTACGAGTTGTTCTCACTAAATTGTATTTATCAGACAATAAACATTCAGGTTGCACAGATTTTTGCGTATTGGTGAGTTATCGGCTGGCGGAATGTTATAATATATTGGGAAAAATACTAATCAATGGACCATGTCCTATTCAGAGGATAGTTAACCATTGCAACTGTCCATTTCCCACAAGAAAAAAATCCAGCAGAGTGAGCTTGACAAAACCAGGAGTTTTAATAAGTTATTTTGAATATATGAAGCAAATTATTTGGGAACACAACTAAAGACGTCAGAGGATCCCCAGCATTTGACTAGTTATGTAGTAAAGACAAGCAATCTTGATCATGGTCGGTAGCTGGTTGGATGTTAATAATAATAACAGAGTAGCCTTTGCGTTGTCTTTGGATAAAGTATTTTTACACATCATCCCTTTGTCTTAGGTGTGACGCTAACTGAATATGAGCCACGATAGATATTATAAGGATTGTAGAACAGAAAGGGGTCCTACAGGTTGTGTGTACTGTATGAAATGAAAATTCGATTTCATATGGCCTGTGCAGCGAATTGCACTAGAACTGCACATCAAAAATATGAATTAGAGATAAGAAGAGGCACATACATTCCACACGAACAACATTTGTACCCAAAGCACAGAAATTGAATTAATATTAAAATAAAATCTCCATTAGTCTGAAATGCATTTATTGTGCTGAAAAAAGTAATACATGCAGTATTTATATATTTCTCATACGAGTATAGGGTACATAAGTACCCCACAGTGCAGGAATAGGAATATAAAGATTAAATTGCTCTTATAACAGTCTGGGGTACATTTGTAGGAATCGGGGTTGTTAAAGATCGCAGGAATATTCCTGCCCTGCGGGGTACATTTGTACCCCAAGGTCTGTTTTTTTTAGTCTCTAAAATATTTAGTTTTCAACGGATTTGCCCCAAATTTGGACATGCCTAAAAATAATGAGTTATAAGTGGTACCGAAAAATAATTTGAAAAAAATGAGTAGTTTTTGAGATATACATACATGACGTTTCTCATGTGGAAGGAATTGCTGTTGTGGGGGTACAAATGTACCCCAGACTGTTATTTAGGGAAAAACAAAAATATACCGATTCCTGCACAATACAAATGTTTCCTTTATATCCCATTGTGTTTATGATTGGGAGCAATAGCTTATTTGTATAGCAATTTTTTAGAAGTGGGTCAGTGTTAAGCAGTGATGCTTTAAGCATAAGGATTAAGTCCAACTCTCAGTCCCTGGTGCATGACCCACTTTGACAGACTAAATACAGTTATATATTGACTACTAATTGCAGAAATGAATAACTTATGGATTATTTAAGGAGGACATAAAGAAAATGTGATTTTCTTTCTAACTGCTATGCGCAAATGATGGATGAATAATCTTATCCTCCCTGCAATGCCCTAAGTTTGCTTTCTACTAATCAGACTTCGGTCTCGCAAGGTAGTTAAGCTTTAGAGTTGCTAGATAACTCTGGCCAAATTTTTGAGTATTCATATTTGTTCAAAACCGAGAGTTCGATAGCGATACTTTCATTTATATACGATATTTAATTTAACTTTAATATATAGGTATAGAGTGAAGTCTCCTCTCGTCGTCCAGCATGTCGTAACTTTTACAAAAATATTCGTAATTGCCTCATAGATTCTTGAAATCGCCTTATGAATAATTTTAAGTAATCCTTTTCTGTTTTTTTTAACGCTTAAAACCGTTTTAAAAATCTTATTATTATCAAATCAAGCTCATTTGTCTTATTTTAAGTCATGAAATATTTTTTTTTTCTTTTTGATTGAGGCAAATCGTATTGACTGTCATTTCTTGACTCATGCTCTTTAATTGTTTTAATTTCCACATGTTGTTACCAAAAGAATTCATCGCCTTCAAGAGGGAAAACAGTTTAAACAAGGGCAATTTTCTTTTCTAAAATTTTAGCAAAAGATAAGAGTATTTTATTTAAAAAGTTAAATTATAATCTAAGTCACGTTCATCTTTTCTTTCTTTTTGGAGATGAAATGGGGACCCAGAAACATTAATCACATTCGTCTTTGGAATGAATTGTACTTACCCTCACCTACATTTCTGTATAAAAACTTAATATAAATTATGAGCTCTTATGAGATTGAAAGATTGGGGAAAAAACAATGATGAAGGAAACTGTCTTATTAAGATAAAGGGGATACACGATAACTCTATAAAAGTATTTTTTGAAATATAAGTACCTACCATCACTTCCATCACTGTTGTTCAATATAAAAACGGGAAAAGTTATATAAAGGTGGGTGAAGGGGAAGCACGAAATGTCCTTAACATTGGTTTCTCAAACAATTTGTATTTACCATCACTTACATCTCTTTATTGCTCAATATAATATATGGGATCTTGACAACTTGGAAGCATTTTTAAAATGATGAAATATAGCTTATCATGACAAATAAAGAGGATACTCGATACTTCCATAACATTCGTTTCTTGAATAGACAAACTGAACAAACTATATTTTACAAAATTTAAAGGAGATAAAAACAACGATAAAGGATATATTATTACTTTAGATGACGGGAGATACCCGAAAAGGCCATAACACTCGTCTCTGCAAAACGTTTGACTTACCATCACCTCAATCACTATATTGCTCAATGAATTGTATGGGGTCTTGATAGCTCAGAAAAATGAGGTCACTATAATTAGTTCTGAAACATAGCGAACCTTATAACATAATATGAGATATTGGGTCTTAAGGACTGAATAAGCAAAGTGTACGACATGGGGCGACCCAAGTGAACGACTTGGGGAACCCTTGTAAAAAGTGTACGATAGTAGGGGCCTACTGTATGACCCTGAAGTAAAGTACAACTATAAGCGACATATGACAAGTTAGAGGGGGGGGTTTCCTTGATTATATAGTCAAAACATTTGTCGCCTCCACGAAAGTCCTTAGAGGGGAGACTTCACTCTAGACAAGAAGTATTTTTGTAATGAACCGTGGCTTTGTATCTACTAACACAAGTATGCGGCGTTTTGCAAATTATGGTGAAAAATTGCACCAAAAAAAAAAAAAAAAAAAATAATAATAATCTATCTATAAGTAGACTGTCAATAAGCAAATTCACCCGAAAGACTAAAATCGAAAGTGCAATGAATGGGAAATAACTCTGTAAATATTATGGTATGTGTAGTAATGACAGAGTTATGTCCCATATATTGTTACCTTGTTCTCAAGCGTGAAAGCCGTTGCTTATTCTTATGTGTCTTCCTTTCGTTGTTGTCCATGATGGCGTTACAGGGTATGTGGTAAAAATGGCCACAATACAGCTCTATAACATCATCTGTCTTCATAATAATCTATCGACAGATAATTCGATAAATGGATAGACAGGAAGATATAAAACGATTAAATTGATAGTTGATAGATAAATAGATTGATCGATAGGTAGGTAGATAGCTAGATAGATAGTAGTAAATAGTAAATAGTAAATAATGAATTTATATACCGCCTAAACATCCACGTTAATCGTGCTCTGCGGCGCTTTACATAATAAAAATAAAAATGTTTAAAAACAACAAAATTAAAAATCATGATACATATTAAGCATGCATACAAAAAAAAAAAAAAAACAAACAAAAAAAAAAAAACAGAATCAAAGCAACATCTATTTTATGAAAACTAAGCCTCGCGGAACAACTCAGTCTTCAGACATTTCCTGAAAGATGATAAATTTTCACAGGACTTTGTCCGAGGACTAAGTGCGTTCCATAGGCGTGGAGCTATGAATGAAAAGGCTTTTTCACCGAGGTGGTAACTTTTAGAAGGTGGGACTGAGATGATCTTAAATTTCGAGTGGGTTCATATTTTTTTAATCAGTTCCTGCAAATATTCAGGTGCCAATCCATCCAGACATCTAAAAACATAGCACGATATTTTAAATTTTATCCTATACTTCACAGGAAGCCAGTGCAATTCCTGGAGAACTGGTGTTATATGATCTCTTATATGATAGGCAGATAAATAGATAGATAGATAGATAAATAGATAGATAGATAGATAGATAGACATATTAATAGGGGAAATATATATATATATATATATATATATATATATATATATATATATATATATATAATATATATATTATTTATATACGAGGGCTCTTTCATAATTAACCGAAAAATGCCTGTAAAATTCCGCGTTTTTTATGCTATCAACAAAATTCTTGCACGTGTTCATACCTTGACTCGTCCTTCATTTCTCTACGTAACAGCCAAGTCTGTCGACACACTTCTGCCAACGCCGCACCATGGAATAGATACCCTCTCGGAAGAAATTTCCGTCAAGGTTTTGTAGCCATTTCCGCACATGGTCAACAAGCTCTTCATCGACATCAAAGCGCTTTCCTGCCAGCTCACGTTTCAGTGGCCCAAAGAGGTGATAATCAGATGGTGCGGGGTCTGGACTGTGTGGTGGGTGTGGCAAAATCTCCCATCCATATTTCTCTAGCCAACCTTGCGTCACTCGTGCTGTGTGGGGTGTAGCGTTGTCGTGTTGCAAAATGACCCCGTTGGTCAACTGCCCTGGGCGCTTTCTGCGAATGGCCTCCCTAAGCTTGTCAAGAGTTTGGCAGTACCTTGCAGCATTGATTGTTTCTCCAGGTTGTAAGGTTTCGAACAGAATAACACCACGACTGTCCCAGAAAACAGTTCCCATTATTTTCTTTGCTGACCGCATGACTTTGAATTTCTTCGCGACAGGTGAGGATGGATGTTTCCATGTCATCGAATATTGATTTGTTTCTGGGGTGCAATGGTGCAACCAAGTCTCATCACCGGTGACTATGCTGTCAAGAAAAGTCACATCGTACCCTAGAAAGTCTCCGCCGGCGTTGGCAGTATGCCCGTGAACCCTGCGTGAGCTCTTGCTTCTTCTCAAAAGTTCCCTGCAGATGTCCAATCTTTGTTCTTTATGATTGTCTGTCAATTGCTTAGGAACCCATCTTGCGCTGACTTTTCTGTAGCCATTTTCATCAAATACAATTCTATGGGCAGAAGTTTCCGACATTTCAAGACTGCTTGCGATTTCATGAAGTTTCAACCTCCTGTCTTGCCGAATAAGCTCATCAACTCGCTTCACATTGTCTTCTGACGTCGCAGTTATCGAACGCCCTCTCCCTTCCCTATCTGTCAAGTCGGAATGGCCGGCTTCAAACAAATTACACCAGTGATAGACATGTGTACGGCTTATAACATGCTCACCATATACACTCTGAAGTTCTTTATGAATTTCGGTAGGATTCAGACTTTTGGCGTTCAAAAAGAGTATGACAGCTTTGATTTCCTCCTTTGACCAAGTTTCAAGGTCTAGAAATTCATTCTGCAAAATGATGCACTTCATAATTTCTGGGAATATCCGTAAGGAAATAAGGAATATCATGTCGTTTACAGAATTAAAAAATCTCCACTGGTTGCTGAGCAATGGGCATTTTTCGGTTATTTCTGAAAGAGCCCTCGCATATATATATATATATATATATATATATATATATATATATATATATATATATATATATATATATATATATGTGAGTGTAGGTTTTGGTTTATATCTAAAAACAATGGTATCGGGGAAAAACGTGAGTGACCTTATATATATATATATATATATATATATATATATATATATATATATATATATATATGCGTGTGTGTGTGTGTGTGTGTGTGTGTGTGTGTGTGTGTGTGCTTGTGTACGCATGAATATTTTATATAGAAACTTACCAAGAGAAAAAAGAAAGAAGGAGAGAAAGAGAGAGAGAGAGAGAGAGAGAGGAGAGAGAGGAGAGAGAGGAGAGAGGAGAGAGAGAGAGGAGAGAGAGAGCGAGAGAGAGAGAGAGAGAAATAGAGACTGAGATAGGGAGAGAAAGACAAATATATGTATATGCGTGTGTGTGTGTGTGTGTGTGTGTGTGTGTGTGTGTGTGTAAGCTATGTAAAGATAAATAATATATTATAGCTACAGTGTGAGGGCCATAACAATTTTATCAGTCACAACTGAGGGAAGGACTGAAAAACCGCAACTTAATAAATCAAAAGAGCATTCATATTCTGTTTTCCACAAGTTCCAGATCGCGCTCTAGACGGTTTTTTTTTTCAAACACATTCATATCAGGCTATTCACGCCATGAATTGAAAATAACACGTCTCCTTTCATAAGGTTGTGAATAGACGCGAAACGAACCATAATCCTTTTCAACGAGTCGCGAATGAAAATCGTTGCTTTGAATTGAGTAGACGTTTTCTGTCGTTGATATTTTGATTTTGTTGCGGTCGAGGACAGGGATAAACCTTAGTACATTAACTCTAATCCCCCTACAAACCCATCTATTGAGGTTTGTATCCATACGACAACACAATATTAGTCTTTGCGTTTGACTTTTTAATCCAAGGGCGGTAATAACAAGACGCAGCAGTTTACGATATCACGTCGTCGGTTACAGACAGAATAAGTTTTCTCCTTTGCTTGCTTGATAATGAGAAACTTTTCCACATTTTATAAAATGAATATCTGAATCAATAAAGTTTGTATAAAGCGATTGGTTTTTAGAAATCGAGAAATGAAATAGCTTTTTTCAGTGCTTCAATTGATGTCTTGATTTCCTATTCATTGTTTACTCTATTTATTTTGTTTGTTTAAAATTGATCTTAAGATTACGTTCAAACGCTGTATAGGTCATAATATGCACGATATTCACAGTTCTCTAAAAATCGTAGGAAAGTATTGCATAGATTTATCACCATTATTTTATTGTAATAAATATTGCGTCATTTTGTTCGGAGTATGCTCATATTTTGATGAAATGAGAGCAATTCAAGGTCCTCTAGAGTTGTACTGAGATTCTATTTTATGTCATTGTTTCTCAACTCGGTTGTCCTTTCCATTATCTAGTCTATGACCTGACATGCATCATCGCTGTTTCACCCCACTGACCACAGAAAATCAATCTGTTGTTTCCTGATCTTCTATGACAAAACATTGAAATCCCTGATTTAGTTCAAAATAGTCATTATCCTAACAGAGATTCCGTATCTATCTATAATTATTAATCATAAACTTTCACTGTGTCGTGAGGAGATTGTTTTCTCAACGTCCACGAATATAAATTGAATTAAACACGCCTTTCTTGACGAATATGTGTAATTTCTTGAGTTGCAAAAGACTTAGTTTGTAACTGCGATCTTTTCTTTATACGCTGACATATCTATTTGACATAGTGGCTTACATATAATGGTCCGTTCAATAATTCGCTCCCAGTGTCTGAGAATACCGCAGTCTGTAAAAATGATTTTAATAATAGTTTGTTGCACGTCGTGTGTGATGCAAATGTATCTCCTTTTACTTTCAAAAGAAATATTGGCTTTATGGCCTATCTTGATTAAATAGTGAGAAAACCCAAGCACCAGCCGCAGAGTATAGCTGAAAAGGTGTAACATATAAGGACTTATATATATATATATATATATATATATATATATATATATATATATATATATATATATATTCTAATGAACAGGGACGATCGTTTGTTTGCATTGAATAAGGCAAAATTACTTCTGAGAAAGCTGAAGGCTAGATAAATAGATAGATAGATAGATAGATAGATAGATAGATAGATAGATAGATAGATAGATAAATAGATAGATAGATAGATAGATAGATAGATAGATAGATAGATAGATAGATAGATAGATAGATAGAATAGATAGATAGATAGAATAGATAGATAGATAGATAGATAGATAGATTAGATAGATAGATAGATGGATAGATAGATAGATAGAGACAGACAGAACAGAGAGAGAGAGAGAGAGAGAGAGAGAGAGAGAGAGGGGGAGAGAGAGAGAGAGAGAGAGAGGGAGGGAGAGAGAGAGAGAAAGAGAGAGAGAGAGAGAGAGAGAGAGAGAGAGAGAGAGAGAGAGAGAGAAAACCAAAGATATACATAAGAATAAATGTATATGTGCAGCCTGTAAAATAAAAAACAGAATCAAACATGTTATTTTACGGTCGTCTATCACGATAATTTTCCATTTCTAAGATCCTCTTTGATGTTGAAGTCTTAGAAATCGTGGACAAAATCAGTTGTGAACCTTTATCACGTTTGCTGTGTTCGCTGATCTAACGGGATGATTCTGTAACATCATTATATCATGCTGCACATGTATACAACGCCACTGTTCTCTCGAAAAACAATTTTTTTTCATTTTACCCAGAAAAGTATTTCTTTAATCATCAATGAACTAAGATAACCCCCTGATTCTCAAACCTGATTCGTTCTTTGAAGTCCTTAATTTTAGATTTTTTGACAATTTGGAATTTATCTTAATCGATCGATATTTGATATAAAAGTTTTCTGGCCAAAATAAAAAAAGGATTTTGTCAGAGTATGGCAAAATAATGTAAATCATAAAATGGTATGCCGTGTGTTTAACCCTTCACATGCCATATTATTCGATTTTTTTCCATTCTATCGCCATATTTTACTATTTTCACATAAAGTAACAGCAATCCTATGAAAATCTGAGAGATATGCATGACACTATCAGGCAAAGCAGAATGAATTACAAGAAAAAAAATCAAGAGATTAAAAATAACCCTTAAAGATCAGAATAATTACATGAACTCTAATGTTTTGGGATAAATTATTTTTCATGGATTTTACTATCTGCTTTGGTTCATTCACATTTTTATCCACTTTTTAAAAAATCTTAAATGAAAAAAATATCAATAAATCTTAAAATTAGCTTTTACATAGAGCAAATCCACTAAATGCGCACAAAACACTTTACAAGGGGTCCCTAACCAACAGCAGCTCTTAACATATAAATAAGACGAGACACGAAGCGTGTTAGGCGATAATATTTTTTTCGACGCTGTTGTTACAGGCCATGTTTACGCTTTACACCCGAGTATGGTTAGAGAATTTGAATAAAGAGACTCCAAGGACTCAACTTTGCGCTGCCCAGATCGGGACTGGAACTTCGGGTCTACCGGTCGAAGGTGGAGTGTCATACATGAGACCACAAAGCCGTACCAGTGTCTGCTCCCTAATTTGTCACTCTCAATGTGATGAAGCCCGAGCTGTATCATTGTTACTGCTTTCCTCCGTATGTTAGAAAGTATAAAACCGCAGCATAAACTTTTGGCCGCAATTATGACCAGATAAAATATGGGAGGGATTGTTTTTTGAAAGACATTCAGTTTCGATGTTTAAGGGTTAAAACTTCTCCCCTCTCCACCCCCTCCATCTCTCTTTCTCCGATCTTTAGGTGCAAATATGCAAATAATTTAACTCCGTGCGTTGATATCACGGCAATAAAATTGTGATTGACAGATATCATCGAATTTCTTTTCTCGATGTAACTTCGAAATGGGAGGCAACCATTCTTATTAAGTTCATTTTATTGCTGTTTAAATTTTAGTTCCAAAAATACAAATAGATTGTTATGCAAATTGTGAAGATGTTTAAAAGGGATATTTTTGTGCGAGTGTGGAAGTCATGATACAACGACATAAAGTGATTAACTTCTCTAGGCATAGATAGCCCTTGGTTATAAACGTTTGGTCAATAAGAAGCATGTGATTGACATACTATTATTATCAAATAAAAAAACAAATAACTCTCTTCCCCCCTACCTCTCTTTACCATTGTCTTTCTCTGTGTTTAAATAGTGCGTGCGTGCATTATGCATATCATATATATATATATATATATATATATATATATATTATATATATATATATTATATATATATATATAGAAGAGAAGAAGAAGAAGAAGAAGAAAGAAGAAGAAAGAAGAAGAAGAAAGAGAAGAAGAAGAAGAAGAAGAAGAAGAAGAAGAAGAAGAAAGAAGAAGAAGAAGAAAAGAAGAAGAAGAAGAAGAAGAAGAAGAAGAAGAAGAAGAAGAAGAAGAAGAAGAAGAAGAAAGAAGAAGAAGAAGAAGAAGAAGAAGAGAAGAAGAAGAAGAAGAGAAGAGAAGAAAAGAGAGTAAAGAAGTAGAAGAAAAGAAGAGAGAAGAAATAATAAGAAGAAGAAGAAAAGAAGAAACTAGAAGAAGGAAATAGAGAAGGAGAAGAAGAAGAAGAAAAAAGAAGAAGAAGAAGTAAGAAGAATGAAGAAAAAGAAGAAGAAGAAAGAAGAAAGAAGAAGAAGAAGAAGAAGAGAAGAAGAAGAAGAAGAAGAAGAAGAAGAAGAAGAAGAAGAAGAAGAAGAAAGAGAAGAAGAAGAAGAAGAAGAAGAAGAAGAAGAAGAAGAAAGAAGAAGAAGAAGAAGAAGAAGAAGAAGAAGAAGAAGAAGAAGAAGAAGAAGAAGAAGAAGAAGAAGAAGAAGAAGAAGAAAAGAAGAAGAAGAAGAAGAAGAAGAAGAAGAAGAAGAAGAAGAAGAAGAAGAAGAAGAAGAAGAAGAAGAAGAAGAAGAAGAAGAAGAAGAAAGAAGAAGAAGAAGAAGAAGAAGAAGAAGAAGAAGAAGAAGAAGAAGAAGAAGAAGAAGAAGAAGAAGAAGATGATGATGATGATGATGATATTGATGATGGTGATGATGATGATGATGATGATGATGAAATGACTAACAAATTCGCAGAAAGACAAAAGGAAGAGAAAGGGAGAAGAAACAAATCTAAACAAAACATAACGAAAAGAGAAAAAAAAAGACATACAAAAAAATGAAAAGTAAAACAAAGACATAACAAAATATAGCTGAAACATAAGGGCATAAACAAACACAAGGTATTGATTTTCTCCATTAATTAATTTTTCACTCTAATTCAATTTTCTTTTAAAGTTTTGTTTTGTTAAGTCGTCCTGTAAAATAAAAAACGTGTTTCGTTATTCTTTTTTTTTTTTGTTGTGTTCTATTATTACTTTCCCCTTAATATTGTAATGAATCCATGTTTTCATATTCATCCAATAACGATATTCCATTGTCTTAACAATTATGCATGCGCAGATGCGCGATCAGTTTCATCATCCTGCTAGCCAGTATCCGGTCTGCAGGTTTTGAAATTGTCGAGAAAAACATCCTTACCGCTCAAAGAAATAATACTGGTGACAGGGAAACAAAATGAAAAGACTCGAAGAGCATGGATGCATAAATGAGAATAAGGGTAGAAGCATTCGAGATTCTGACAGCATAAAAAGGCATGAAACATTCATTTCATATTCACGGGGGTAGAATTTCTATGCGATATTGAATTCTCATAATTCATACCAAAAACGAAAACAAGGTTTTCAATGCAACAAACAATAATCCTAAGATAGAAGTGAAAACAAATATTCAGGGTTTTTTCTCTCTCTCCCCCACTGTGTGGGAAGTAATTCCTTATTGTAAGGGAAATATTCAATGTCAATTTGAAATGGTTTATTTATACTCGGTACAAAGAATACCGGATAGGGTTTCGACAAATCATCAGGATTAATGAAAGAGATACCAATAGATCGAATTCTATGGTCTAGAATATTTAATTATATTATGAAATGCTACGGTGCTGAATTTTAGAAAATCATTACCAAAATTTTTGTTTTGCAACAGGAAGTGCATGTATATTCAAACCCACTATTAAAATAGTTGGCTTGTTAGAATATGCACCAGTGTGCGTGCAGAAATAAGGACAGTTAATGGCATCATCAGCATTATCCTCATCATCGTCATTATCATCATCATCATCATCATAATCGTCGTCGTCTTCATCATCATCATCATAATCATAATCATCATCGTCATCATCGTCGTCGTCATCATCATCATCGTCATAATCATCATTGTCTTCGTCGTCGCCATTATGAATAGTTTGAAAATGTGTAGAAAACAAAGAGAGAGAGAGAGAGAGAGAGAGAGAGAGAGAGAGAGAGAGAGAGAGAGAGAGAGAGAGAGAGAGAGATAAAAAGCTCACAGAAAATAACTCCTCCATTGTTAAGAGGAAATGATAGATGTGGCTTAGTCATGGCTTAAGTAGGAATGACTATGACGGACCCAATAAAGCCATCAGATAGAAACCCTAGCAAGTAAGGAGGACAACTTGGGACATAGAAAATGAGCCTAGCCTTGGAAAGAAATTAAAAGAACGTGGTTGGACTTTCGTGAAAACAAAATATGATGGTATCTGATCGTGGTCAACAACGCTACGAATGATTCATTACACCACAGAAAGTCTCATAACCCACAGCTGAAAATCAAAACTCAAAGTGAAAGCTTTGCAATTGAAAATCTCGTGATGTACAAAAAAATTTTGAAAGCTTTGCGATAGGAAATCTCAGATTGTCCACCTAACAGTAAAAACTTTGTCACAGCTTTTAACAAAAAAATTCCCAAATTGCACGGCGAAAAGAGAAAGCTTTGCTTGATTTTGATATTGGATAGCCTCAAAACGGGTGCTGAAAAACTTGTTTTTTAAAGATTAGTTCTCTTGAGTCGCCATGTCAAAGTTAGATCCGTCCGTTAGCACTGAAGGATATATCAGCGTCCTGTCAAATAAAGCCAAGCATATGTTAGACGCTCCAAAACGGGATTAAAGGATCCCCTGGGTCCTTCGCTCTTAAGGTTTGCTCAGAGTTTGAGAGAATTGGGGAGCATGAGAAGAAATCTAGAAAGCGTAAGAGAAGTGTTCATTACTTGAAAAGAGAAGGGAAAAAGCGCATAAAAAGAACAAAACAAAACAATAAATCATAACCCCCTGCCTCTACCACCCCCTTCCGCCAAATCCCCACAGATTGAAAAAAACTCAAACCTCAACAATAACCACCATGACCAAGGACAATAGCGGTGCTATAATAACAAACCCTTTTAAAACCAAATTTAATTTCCTCCCAACTATTCGCAATCCACGGATTAACGGATTAGGGGTTAATGTCGAAACGTTTATCTCTAATGATGCCAGACTGCCAAACGTAAGTAGCGCACGTGTTACCTGTATGGACAGGTGAGCACTTAAAGACACCGCAGACGCTTTCCTGGTTGTCTGTGTGGGCGGGGAGTGAGAGAGGAGAGGTTATATTATAGCATTTGTCAACCTGAAACGGTTTGTTAACACTTTAAAAAATATATATATCACTTCTTATTCTTCTGAATGTATGCCCAAATGATTTGGACGGTGAATAATGATGATGATAATGGTGATGATGGTGATGAAGACGATGATGAAATAAAAGCAAATATAACATTCTCCGTTTTCATCCCAAAGGGGAATTTGTCTTTAGGGTCTATTCCAAGGGAAGACTGGAATAACCTAAGCGTCAGTCGCAGTGCGTGATGATGATAATTATGATGATAATGATAATGATGATGACGTCGACGATGATGATGATGATCATGATGATGATGATGATAATAATAATAATAATAATAATAATAATAATAATAATTAATAATAATAATATAATAAATAATAATAATAATAATAATAATAATATAATAATAATAATAATAATAATAATAGCGGCGATGATGATGATGACGAAGACCTCCTCTTTTTGTTGTATTAACCCAAGAACATAGAATAAGCTACATGTCTGTAAGGTGGTGGTTTTGAATCTGAGAAAGCAAAATATGAAGATTGACTTGGTTGTAAGTTCATTTTGGGAGGAGTCGGATATATGTATACGGGGTTGTGGAAGGAAGGGGGGGGGGGGGGGGGGGGGGGGGGCGGAGAGTATGTTGTGAGTGCATATTAAACTGATTATATTATCATTATTTACAAATGCTAGCTTTATCATAGAGGTATCTAGATCTGTCTTAATGAGATACACTGTTATTGTTTTGACAGCATCTGACACATATTTCGTGTGGCACAAACAATTTAAACTACCTGCTCTGGAAAAGGGGGATTACTCCGTGACATCAATTACCGCCATTAAAGAAGGGGAATAGAATCAGGACTGAGGCTCGAGCCAAGGAAAATTGTGATTTGGTTAAGCTTTTGGGCTTCTGATGTTGATGATGATGATGATGATAATGATGATGATGATGATGATGAGGATGATGATGATGATGATGATGATGAGAATAGCAATAATAATAATAATAATAATAATAATAATAATATAATAATAATAATAATAATAATAATAATAATAATAATAATAATAATAATAATAATAATAATAATAATATAATAATAATAAATAATAATAATAATAATAATAATAATAATAATAATAATAATAATAATAATAATAATAATAATAATAATAATAATAATAATAATAATAATAATAATAATAATAATAATAATAATAATAATAATAATAATAATAATAATAATAATAATAATAATAATAAACTATGATGATAAAAGTAATAATGATAATGATAATAATAATATTAATAATAATAATAATAATAATAATAATAATAATATAATAATAATAATAATAATAATGATAATAATAATAATAAAAGTAATAATGATATTAACAATGATGATAATAATAGTAGTAGTAATAATAATAATAATAATAATAATAATAATGATGATGATGATGATGATGATGATGATGATGATGATGATGATGATGATGATGATGATGATGATGATGATGATGACGATAAATAATAAATTAAATTAAATTTCCTTTATTCATCCCTTATGGGTAAATTTGTCTCTAGGGTATATTCTACGGGTAGACTGGAATAACCCAGGCTTCAGCTGGAATGCAAGCCGTAAACTGAGCCATGGCGAGGTGACTTGCTCAAGGCCCACAACGTAGCGGGTATTCCAATTGAGTACCTTTCGGGTACGAAGCAAAGCCGTACCGCTGAGCCATGATGCCCCATGATGATGAAGATGATGATGATGATGATGATGATGATGATGATGGTGATAATAACATTATTGATAATGATTATTATTGTTATTATAATTATAATAGTAACATAATTTATCAATTATTTGAGCACTTTTATTTGACTTTAATGTTACTTATATAGCATCTCCAGATTAAAATAGAGGAGCACCATGCATATTTCGTAAAAGTCAAGCGTCATTTGGCTAGTTTAGTGGATTAATTTGAGGAGTAAGTAACAACACTGAAAATCGAAAATATATTGACTCTTCGTTATTCGAAACCCAATTCGTTAGCATCAATGCTTTACTTTTGCTGAACATCAAGAAAACCTAGTGCATGGTCGTTAATAAACAAAATCATGATCTATCTTTTCACCTCACCAGCAAAGGGGAAACTAACAAACAAGTTGGAAAGTTTAAATATCGTGGTGCAACCATCACGGACGGCGGTAGAGATTTTGTAGAAATAAAACAAAGAATTGCAATCGCTAAAAACACCTTCCACAATCTAAGACCAGTCATCTCTGCCACCAAAATTAAGTTAAACACGAAACTTAAGGTGGTTCAAACTTACGTTCTCTCATCTCTCCTCTACGCGTGTGAAACCTAGACTCTAGACAAGGAATGTCAAAACCGCCCAGATGCTTTCGGAATGCGGTTGTACAGAAGATTGCTAAACATCAAACGGTCATAGAGAATAACAAACGAAAAGATTTTGCGTAGAATAGGGAAACCCATACAGAAAGTGAAAACTATTAAAAAAAAAGGCAAATGGGCCTTCTTGGCCATGTATGGAGACGAGGAAACATTGAAAGCCTGACAGTTAGTGGCTACCTAGAAGGAAAAAGAGCTCGTGGTCGTCAGAGGTTGACGTTCCTGACCAGTTTGAGGCTGTCAACGAGCAACATTCCGACAAACTCAACAGGAGGGAGATGGAGGATAGATTGTCATGGAGGCATATGATAGGCAACGTCCATACAAGCACAAGCCACGGATAAGGAAGTATAGGCATATTCTTAAGATTACGGTACATAAAAGACCGAGGGTGAATAATCTTTATTGTCGACCAGCATATATTTAGACTAGAAAATAAGATGCCAACACTCTGAAATAAAAAGATCAATTACACAAGGGATGCATCCAGTCCTCAGGAAGAGTGGTTTTGCACTTCCAATGATATTGGAGCCAGTTTTATGAAATCACACTTTTGTTCCCTATTATTTTAGCGACACTAGCCTGATGAACCGAGTCAGAAAATATTAATATGTCTTCATTAATCTAGAATATGACGAGTCACAGTTACGCTGAGCCAAAGCGAAGCTTCACAAAGTGAAGCCACTGAATCTGGCAACACCTAAAATGGAAACATCTGTTTAACAAAACATTCTAAAGGCAAAAGATCGGGAATCTAGCCTTTTTCCGTTTTTACTAAACGGAATAGAATGTCGGTATCAAACCATTTTGATTGGTTGACTAAACTGAAATTAGGAAAAAGGGCCTTCTTCAAAACGTTCCTCAAGACATTTTCTCACAAGTGATTTTTATATTATGTGATTAGGAGTTAACCCCTGTCAGTGGCTCAGTAATGCGATTTCCAGTCTTGTCACAAAAGTTAAGCGCTGT
Organism: Berghia stephanieae; assembly: GCF_034508935.2. Lineage (NCBI taxonomy): Eukaryota > Metazoa > Mollusca > Gastropoda > Nudibranchia > Aeolidiidae > Berghia > Berghia stephanieae. The sequence goes on from NC_088364.1 coordinate 16,420,481, forward strand.
TTAAACGTGTTAAGTAGCAGGGTGGCTGATAATTTTCGTTATTTTCTAAGGTAATTTACTCACAATACATGACTTGATTCAGATATTATGTGCCCGAGTATAGGCAGTGATGGAACAGTACAAGTACAAAAAGTACACCTGACAGAAAGATCGTAATGTATGAATTGAAAGTATGGTCCTGCATGGCCTACTGGAGAATTGAGAGGAAATTTCTGTATAAATAAATGTTAATATTTATTTTATTTCCTTTGTTTTCATTTTTATTGTATGAAGGACATGCCAAGTTTGAGGAAATAGATCTTGAAACTTATTGATATTAAGACCAACGATACAACCACCACGTTGACAGCTCTCAACTATAATCCTTTGTTTTTGCGTAAGTGCATCTTGAGGATTTCAGTCAGTTTTTGACAACGCATGATTTATCTGCTTCCTTCAAACGCACAGTCATCTGCTTAATCTGACAAAACGCATTTATATCCTTTACTCAGACCAGTTTTGATTTATATTATATCAATCGACTAAAATGTCCGTTAACTTGTGAAATGTCTTAATACCATGACTTCCAGGAGTTATAAAAAAATTGGAGATTACTTTGTTCGATTAGTGTGATATGAAGTAAATGTTTTCTGGCCTAAATGGTGAAAAGCGTTTTATCAGAGTACGCTACCAAGACTTAATTTCCCTCTTCTTATTCTTGTTATAATATGGAGTTTGAGGAATGGTATCGTCAATTCAAAACCAATCAAGCATGAGGTTTCATCTCAATCGGACAATGTTCTGTTTGAATGAGTTACAAGCTCACAGCAGGGGGAATATCCCGCTTTAAACGTAAGAACATGCGTGCTAAAATGAAGACAATGACAGTTATGGTTTTCTCGTTGCTTTTAATTGTTTGTTTGTTTTTAGAAAGAAAGATGTGTCAGGGAGCCGTCTTAATCCTGGGAGGTATATTGAATACTATGAAGTGTTTATCAAATTATTATTTTGTTTTGTTTATCGGTTTCATGTCTATGTTTAAATCACAATTTATATCTATATGTGACCCACAGTCTCTATCTAGTATCATGTCTTAGTGAACCAGAAGGTGAACATTGAATTTGAAGTAAAAGTATAAAGAATAACATTTGAGTTGATTCGATATTACACTTTAATTGAGGACAGTGTAGTGAATGTAGTTTCTAAAATTGTAAATTCTCAAATTCTATTGTTCTGATCAGGCATTGGTCTTTAAATGCAATTTTCGACGTCTCGCTCCTTGCGACTTTATACATTCGACGCCGGGCTTTTCGCTGGTCTTAGGGGTGTCGGTGATGCGCTCTTGGTGCCGAAGCGTGCTTGAGCATGAAATCACCCATTTCCGACTGATTACTCCAAAAGAGAGAAAAACGAATTCGCCGATCCTCATAAGTATTTCTCAATGCCAAAGAGGCACGAAAGTTGCGACTAGTATCGAATTGTGGATTCAATTAAGATCTATTGTGTGAATAGCCTATTCACTATTGATAAAAATACAAGTCCTTCAGAGCCGTAAAGCTCATGAAGCCAGAGTTTATTCCGGTGTCAATAGCCTGAAAAGGACAATAGCAATTGCTAGGTTCTTTTTTTTTTTTTGATAGGACAATAGTCTATCGCAAAGTACTTTCCGCCAGATCAAACAGACCGAGCTACCCATTTAATGCTGGGTGAACAGGGGGGAGGGGAAAAAGTCTCAATTAGTCGAGATTTTTCCTCCCATTATCGATGCACTTTTTAAAGATTTCAATTTCATTTTTATTAGTTTAGATTTCATCCTATATTTCTGTTTTACTTGAAATAAAAATACAAAACAACATGGAACTTGATTCTAGCGCTATAAAACATAATACGAGCTATGAGACTCCAGTGATCTAAAAGGTGTTTTAAAAATAAGAGAGAGAGAGAGAGAGAGAGAGAGAGAGAGAGAGAGAGAGAGAGAGAGAGAGAGAGAGAGAGAGAGAGAGAGAATGTGTGTTTTTAACCAATATTTGTTGTATTCATCTCTTTGACAATATTAATTCTTTTAATAATTATCTCCTTTTCCAATGAAGAACGGTCTTGTGCAATGGGTGCCCGTCAATTCCAAATTTTATGTAATGGAAATAATATTCATGACCTTCCGATCCGAAAGCGAGTGTCATATCACTGGACGACATAATTTTTAACTCCTTTTTGCAAAACTGGCCATTACAGTGTTAATCAATCACCGGTCTCAAAAATTAAATAAACTGCTCAGATTATGTCACTACAGAATACTGAATCACTTTTAATCGAGCCATGAAATTACATTTCCTTATGCAGACTGCATTACAATCGTGCTATTAAGAAAAATAAAAATGTTGCAAAAGGAGTTTAAAACAGGAAGCGAGGATGAAGCAACGAATCAAGGTGATGATATGTGTTTAAGTAAAATACTCACAACAACTGGCCGCCAGATGAAACGTACCGACATAAGAATATACGTGTAACTTGAATAACATTAAAAGTCAAAGTAAGCCAAGTCTTTATGTACTCTTTGTTCTTCGGCCAGCTTGAACTTTCCCAAACATCATGCCATCAGAAAATGCAAAGGTCAAAACATGACCAGATTTATAATGAATTTTCCCCATCTCTATAACACTTTTAACCCCGTCGGAGGGTGTTTCATAAGGAGCTGATTGAGATAATGGTGTCCATCATTGATCTAGATTTGTTAGAATCTGTCCATTCGTTACTATGCGTTATAACGAGGAAAGTTTGTTTTTGTTTGTTTTTAGGGGTTTTACGGCGCTTGCAACACATTTAGGTTCTATCAGCGCCAGTAAAAAGGAAGAAAATGGGATAGTAAAAAGTTCTAGAATTACAATTAAAGCAGCAAAGAAAAAGTAAGACAAAGGGGAACTGAGATAAAATAGGGATCCGATGTAGATTCCAAGAGCATACCACCAATGGACTTAGTTTGAGATCACCTATAAGTCTCATCCGGACACAAGCACAAAATCCAACAAAGAGGAATACACTCAAATGCTTACATTATACACTGAAAATAAAAATTATAATAATACATAACAGAGAGATGATTTACAAGGAAAAAAACATCATCTCCCAAAACAATAACTATGCATTTGACTGTTTCCCTCCGAGCTAGGACTCCGGCCAGGGCCAGGATAAAACCAAGTAATCTCATTCCAAGACAAAGACAGAAAGCATGTTGGAAAACAGTTATAAGGGGATAGAAGACACAGTAACGAGGAAAGTGACGTCACGATTGTTGAACCCTATTCCAACAACGCGCCAGGATTATACTTACTTATTTATCCTCTTGGTTCCTTAGTGAAACGTAAGGCGCCAATAAGTTCCTCCAGGCATTTCTGTCCTGGGCCGTCCAGCTCAGCTCATTCCATGTTTTTTTAGCTTCTTTCATCTCCTCTTCAACTGTCCTCCTCCAGGTGCCCAATGGTCTGCCTTTCTTCCTCTTTCCCGGTGGGGACCTCTTAGTGCTGTGTAAGGCAGTCTGGATTTTTTCATTCGGAGAACGTGACCCAGCCATTTCCATCGTCTGTGCTTGACTTCATCCACCCTGTTTTTCATTCTTGTGAGCCTGGAGATTTCTTCGTTGGTAACATGCTGTTGCCAACCAAGTTTCAGGATTTTGCAAAGGCATTTTTGTTCAAACTCTCTGAGGCGTCTCTCTATCTTCTTGTTCATTCTCCAACTTTCTGCTGCATATAGGAGAACAGAGCGGACGTTGGATTCTTAGATCATTATTTTGGTGTTGGTGTGCAAGGATGTTGATTTCCAGATATTCCCGAGCCCTTTAATTAAAAGTGCAAGCTGCAAGTCCGAGCTAATACTAACATCTTTTTCACTGTTGCTATCAGCCGATATATAACTGCCCAGGCATTTGAAGTGTTCTACCTCTTCTAGATCTGTGCCTTGGATTTTGACCATTTGTTTGCTTTTTGTCTTTACTTTCATGGTTTTTGTTTTGCCTGCAATGATTTTAAGGCCTACCGTTTTTGATATCTCATCCACTCTTGAATGCCCTTCTGGGTATGCGACAGAAGTGCGATGTCATCTGAGAAGTCGCAATCTTCAAGTCTCGTCGTCAATCCCCAAACAAGGCCTCATGCATGGCCGTTGGTCACTGAACTCATCACCCATTCAATTTCAACAAGAATAATTGTAAGTGAGATTACATATCCTTAACTGACTCCTGTCTGTACGCGAAATCATTCACTTTGTTGTCGGCCATGGAGTACAGAGCACTGGTTGCCTTCATACATATTCGTCAGTATGCTGATGACTTTCTTTGGGAATCCATAAGCTGTTCGTTTTTCTCAAGGATTTTAGGAGAGCTCAAATTCGAAGTGATTTTAACAGCAATTTGCCTGCTTGAGCCTGATGCGGCTTGAACAAGGCGTCGGCTAAAAGAGATCGAGGTGACAGGTCACTTTTCAATTTACTCTATTTATTATCTTATTTCTTATTCAAATAATTGCGCTGGCTACCATATGTTTTATATTTATTTATTTATCTTCTATTTTCATAATTTATTTATCCATGTATTCATTAACTAACTTCTAAGCTGTCGACATTCCTGTCTTGGTTTAAAATGAAAAGCTATAACAATTAATTTTCCATCTGCCTTTATTCTTTGTCTATATCTATTTATAGCCAGTTAAACCCGGAAATGCCGCCATGCTTGAGACTTTTAAAAAAGGGCCATTAAAGATTTTGAGGTATGACATAATGATTTTTATCCTAAATTGTATACACTTCGCTCGATATTAAGTGTGTGGTAAGCTATGTTGAAAATGCTGATTGGGGTGATTTGATGATGTGTTGCTGTAATGCCATTGCCCCATTCCTCCTTAGCGGTTGTTTTTTTTTTTATTGATGGTATGTGGTTAAGTAAATTCATTTCCAGTTTTGCATGTCAAAACAATCTAAATCAACACACAAACTATGCGTGCCATTGTCTATTAGAGAAAATTAAGTGACTACAAATAACCATGGCCGCGGTCTTGAAATCGCTTATCTAAAAAGTGCATAGTGACGTCATCTTCATTCCTTAAATTAGTTTATATGTATATGTATTTATTGTTTCCAAACATTGTTTTATTTTTTTTTTTTACTCTGGTTGTTCTTTTCCCTCAGTCCGCTGTCGTGTTACTTTGTTTTGTTTTGTTTTGTTTTTCCTATAAATTTTGTTTGTGTAATCATCTACATACATTTCGAATTGATATTTAATTAATTTCAATGACGATTTTAATAGTGTTTTGTATTTGCCGGGTGGCAATTTGTGTGTAAAGCTTTGGTGAATCCTCCACCGTTCTTCTTCTTCTTCTAGGTTCCATGCCTGGTCCAGGCTTCGGATACTGCATGAATTATCTCTCTCCATTCCTCCCTGTCTCTTGCCTTTTCAAACAGCTCTTGGATTGTTAGGCTGGTGAAGCCCTTCAGTTGGTCTATGAGTGTTTTTCTTTGTCTCCCCCGGGCGCGTTTACCAGGTATTTTTCCACAACTTGCCAGGTATTCATTCTTATCTTTCCTTACTATGTGTCCGAAAAAGGATAGTTGTCGATCCACTATTAAGGGCATTAGTTTCCTTTGTTGGTATGTTTGTTTTAGCACTTCTTCGTTCGTTTTGTGTGCAGTATACGATATTCTCTGCATCCTTCTCAAGCACCACATTTCAAAAGCTTCAATGTTCTTTTGTGTTTCTGCATTTGTAGTCCAGCTTTCGCATCCGTATAACAAGATTGGCCACACGTAGCACTTCAAGACTCGGAATCTAATCCCGAACGACATCTGTTTGTTTTTCAAAATGTTTCCCAGGTCCATGAAGGCCTGTTTGGCTTGAGTTATTCTTGCTCGTATGTCTCGGTTACATCTTCCATCTGTTGTCACTATTGAACCTAGGTATTTAAAACTTTCTACGTTGGTAAGTTGCTCGCCGTGAATCGTTATATTGCAGGTGTTGTTGTTTTCGGGGTTTTTCTGTATTACCATGCATTCCGTTTTGGTGATATTCACTTCCATTCCCTTGGCTTCACTATCTACTACCACTTTGTCAACAATCTTTTGAAGTTGGATTTCTGATGTTGCAATGAGTACCGTATCGTCTGCGTATCTTATATTATTTATGTTGTGACCTCCCACTTTTATTCCCTCCATATTATTTATGCCCCTCATGATTGTTTCTTGGTATAGATTAAACAGATCTGGTGAGGCAACACACCCTTGACGGACTCCTTTCTTAATAGGAATGGAATTTCCTGTAGAGTTTCCGATTTTGATAGATGCCTGCTGGGTGTAGTATAATGTTTGCATGAGTCTGAGGTCTTTCTCATCAGCGCCAATGGAGTGCAGTTGTTTTAGTATTTCTTCGTGGCCTACTCTATCAAAAGCTTTTTTGTAGTCGACAAAACAGAGGTATAGTGGGGTCTGAACCTGTATAGCTCTTTCACTTAAAACACGGAGGAGGTATATTGCGTTCCTTGTCCCTCTGTCAGGTTGGAATCCATATTGTTCTTCTGCGATTTCGGGGTTAATCTTATTCCTTAGCCTGTTGATAATTATACGCAACAGTATTTTGTTGATGTGGCTTATTAAACTTATAGTTCTAAAATTTTCGCATCTGACTGCACCTGCTTTCTTTGGTATTGCTATGAAAATAGAGTTACAGAGATCTTCTGGAATTTTCCCAGTATTGTATATATTGTTGAATAATATGTGAAGTTCATCAATTGCTAGATCTCCTAGGCTTTTTAATACCTCTACAGATATTTCATCAGGGCCTGTTGCTTTACCATCCCTCATTCGTTCCATGGCATGTTCAATTTCACTTTTGGTGATGTTTGGTCCGCTTAATGGTTCTTTGAATTTCAGTGGTGGTTCATTTCTATTTGGATCATTGTACAGTTCGCCTATGTATTCTACCCATCGGCTTTCTATATGTTGTTCTTCAAATAGCAGTTCCCTTGTTTGTTTTGGATACAACTTCCTGCTGCTTTGCTTTTCCTTTTCCCTGATAGTTCTTTTATTCTTTGGTGAGCTTGTTGGGGGTTGGGTTTGTATTCTCTTTCGATTTCGCAGCATTTCCAGTCTAGATAGTTCTCGTGTGCCTCGATGCATTTGGATTTAATGTGGTTGTTCAATGTTTGGTATTCTGCAGACCCTCTGTTGCATTTTCGTCTTTCTTCAAATAGGTTTAGAATTTCATTTGTCATCCATTCCTTTTTGCTGTTTATTTGAGCTATTGGTAAATGCTTTTCTGCAGTTGCTTTGACACACTTTTGGAATATATCAAATTGTTTTTCACATTTTTCATTATCAGGTTCACTTTGGCTTTGTATCATGAGTGCATTTTCAAATTCTTCTCTCATTTTTGTTTGTATGCCATTGTCTTTGCATAACCTGTAATCCCTCTTTATTCTACCAGCTGTTCTCTGAATAGCTTTAAACTTTATCCTTATTGTACAAACAACTGGGACATGGTCACTGTCTACATCGGCGCCTGGGTAGGTTTTGCAATTTAATATGCCATTTCTGAATCTTGATGATACTGCTATAAAGTCTATCTGGTTCCTTGCTCTGTCCCCTGGTGATTGCCATGTCCAGGTTCTTCTTGGGTGTTGTTGAAACCAGGTGTTTGAAATCATTAATTTATTTGTTCTACACCAATCTGCCCAGATGTTTCCTCGTTCATTTCTGTCTCCGAGTCCATGTGGTCCGATTATGTCACCATCTCTGCCTCTGCCAATCTTAGCATTTAGGTCCCCCATTACCATAAGGACTTCTTGTGATTTACACATTCGTTTTGCTTTGTCTAGTGAATGGTAAAAACTCTGTCATATCTGCATCTGTCGCCTCTTCTGTTGGTGCATAAACTTGAATAATATTGGTGTCAACTACAGGTCCTCTTAGCTTAACCAGCAAAACTCTGTCTGAGATTGCTACGTGCCCTTTGTAAAATTTGGTTGATTTTTGGTCTAAGATCATCCCTACTCCTTTTTGGAAAGAGGTTCCACCACTCCATATGATCTTATATGTCATGTTGTTTTCTTGTTTTGACATGGTTCCCTGCTCTTTCCATCTCATCTCTGCCAGGCCAAGAATATTTATTTGGAGCCGTTTCATTTCTTTCAGAATGTTGTTTAGTTTTCCTTTTTGGGCACATGTCCTGACATTCCATGTCCCAATTTTGGTTTTGTCACATTTGTTAAATTTATTTCGCCTAGTAACTGGCTGACGGTTCGGTGTGACCTGACGAACATCACGCTCCCAACCGAGCGAGGCAGCAGTCTTCCGTGAAAACATGCTCCCCTTTACGCTGTCACCGTTTAACTTTTTGGACTTATTCATGCAGTTAACTCGGCAAAGTTAAAGAATGGTTTGCCATTGCCTATTCTTGTCGCCCTCTGCAGTTGGCCAGCTTGACCTGTTACCGTTCGACACCACGAGGAGGTTGCAGTAGGGCTTGATGATGATCTATCTTTGCAGACTTGGCATCATCCATTTGTCGAACCTCCACCGTTACAAGGACATAATTGCCGTCAAGTGTTCACTGTGCTTTGGAATAGGCCAAGTTTGGAGTGAATGCCTTGGAGTGTATAATCCCAATTATTCGAAATTGATATAAGATTTATGAGATAACGATTGGAGTCGCACACCAACGCCTGGGTTATTCCAGCCTCCCTTGGTGTTGGCTCTAAAGACAGATTTCCCCTCTATAATGAATTAATGAAATTTTTATTTATATTTGTTTTGAAACGCCTCTTTACATTCTAACCAAAAAGCTTTTAATTTATATATCATTAAAAAAAACCAGACTTATAAGAAATTCTTAAACCTAAGACTTATTTTGAAGTTTATAAAAGTTGTTATGACAAGTCAGGAGTGATTTCAATCAAGCGATATAATAATATGAAGATATACATGTTTCTTGCCAATGTTTTAAAAGGCCATAAGTCCGAATTCATGTCTTCTTTAAAGTTTATATATGAGGAAGAAGAACACGGGGCTTTGACTAGGAATGAAAGTTCTTTGTAGAAGTCATGCGATAAAATGATTGTATTAAAATATGTTTAATGGCTTAATCGCCTCATGACGCTCAATTAATTGATACTGCAGACCAAAATATCGAAACAAATATTACTTATAACACAGTGATAGACGACTGGAAACCACTATCTATTGTACAAGTACAAGCATTCGTGCATTTACATATTAACAAGGTACACCAGAGTTTGAGGATTTGACCACAATATACACGGACTTACAGCCGGTGAAAATCTTGTGTACGCACGCTCTCTTATCCAGGGGGGGGGGGGGGAGGCATCACGTAAGATGAGGGAGAGGAAAAGGAAGAGAGAGAAGAAGGAGAGGAGGTAGGGAGATAGATAGGATGAGTGAGTGTGTGAGAGAGAGAGGAAGAGAGAGAGATAGAGAGAGAGAGAGAGAGAGAGATAGATAGATAGAGAGAGAGAGAGAGAGAGAGAGAGAGAGAGAGAGAGAGAGAGAGAGAGAGAGAGAGAGAGAGATCGTAAATAAAACTTAACTCACTCAATCCTAGAGATTTTTGCTACTTTTCAAAATTTGAAAAAAAAAATGTATTAAAAATGAGCATGTACATAAATAGTTTTATTAAACTATCATTAACATGCAAAAACTAAAAACATTAGCTTTGATACTACGCTTATAATTTGTCTAAGAAAAATATAATAAATAGGCATGTAGTAAAAGTAACCTGGGTAAACTACGGATATAGGCGGTGTTAGTGTTGAGTGAGTTAATGTAAAGATGTCAAACATGCCAAGTGAAAGAAAATACCGATCAGAAAGCCTATAAGATAATTGTGACTTATGTTTCATTGAATATTTACTTCTTCCTGAACCACAAAACAATTAATTATTTTCAAATGTCAAAATAAAAGCATCAATAGCATGCTAAACGAAAACCATGAAATCAGGGTTAATAATCATATAGCAATAACACAAAGGCTACACTCTGACATGAATTGATCAACTATAATGGCAAGGTTTGATTTTTACAACAAAATTACAATGACATTTATAATGCGATCTGACAACTCATATTTCGGAATAATAATAATGGGGGGGGGGGGGGGGGGGGGGGCAGAAGAGTAAAAGCAAAACAAATAATGACATTAAAAAAAAAACAACAGGCAAACAAACAAACAAAAAGCGAGTGGCATGGTCCAAATGATGTATTGTCTTACCTCTCCTCCACCCCACCCCCCCTTCTCTCTTCCTCCTCCTCCTTATCAGCAACATCACCATCAGCCCATTGAAAAATAAAGACTGGGCAATTATAAACAAAACGGAGATATCTAAAAAAGAACATAAACATTCAACAACATAAAAACGATGATTTTGGCCTCGAGAGTTGCTTTCGTAATTAAGTTCATTGAGACATTTCGTTGACGCTCTTGTTTCTGTCACCTCTGAACGCGTTCGACAAGAATTGACAATGATCAATGTTTGTAAACTCGGGTAGTATATTTCAACTCACCTGCCATCGTCGTGTGAAGACATTACATGAAATCGATCGTCTCGCATGCGTGTTAATGTTCCCTCGGTTATCCATATCAATAACATTTTTTTAAATTAGAGAAAGATGTTCAAAGGATTATCTTTCTTTTTTTTTTCGTGCACAATAGATAATCATTCACTCATAAAACGACGTGAGTAAAGATGCACTTTTTTCCAATACACAAAAGCATATAGGACTTACACACACACACACACACACACACACAAACGCGCGCGCGCGCGCGCGCGCGCGAGTCCAATTTTGAATGGGAGAAAGAAGTCAAGGTCATCAACAACAGTTATAAAAGACGCTTTTCATTGTATTTACCAAGCACCAGTAAAATCACCACAACCGCAATGATCATAAATTATTATTTACCGTACTTCAATGGATTCATAATATACCATATTATATCTAACTTGTTAAAACGGGTAAATTGAATTAAATTTCAATATTATACAGTACAGTAGGGTCCCCATCTTGTACATGCGAAATCTTTATTGTTATTCTTGGGTAGGAACACATAATTTACACTTTAGTCGTGTTGGGTGATTTGTGTAAACTGTGTCCTACTCAATCACAAATTGACTTGCCAAGAACTCTGTGATCATTATTACTATCCGATAACTGACCATGGTCAAAATCACTTGACCCGGACTTGATTATATATTAGTAGTTCAAATTATATAAAATATTTATTTTTCTTTAAATAAGGCAGATAACTCTTTAAATGTCTAGTGGCCGACCGAATTACAATTTCCGGGACCGAGGTGGCCAATATCATGGCAAATCAGAAGGCCAAAGAACTCATGATTACGCCCAAGCAGATATTCAAAATAATCATTGGAATCAACGGGGCTATAAATTTACCTTAATTTTAAAAAGGTTTGCAAGTTATTCGTATTATCAGTCTGTGAAATTAGATTTATAATTTTTAGATTTGCCTAGTTCTGTGCTCGATGATAAAAATGTAACCTTTGCTGTCCGCAACAATGTTGATCCCCACCCCTATTTTAAATATATATATATATATATATATATATATATATATATATATATATATATATATATATATAAATATATATATAATAATAATTGTTTATTATTGTTATTATTTTTTATTATTATTATTATTATTATTATTATTGTTGTTATTATTATTATTATTATTATTATTATTATTATTATTATTATTATTATTATTATTATTATTATTATTATTATCATTATTATTATTATTATTATTATTATTATTATTATGAATATTATTATTATCATCACCATCATCATCATCATTATTAAAGTACTGTTCGCTAGGCCACAGAGAACGAATAACTGGGTAGGCAGGTGGCCAGAAATAAAAACGTCTGCCTCACCCAGGACTGAATGCAATCTCTTTGGTTATAAAGTAAGTACTTTACCAACTCAGCAATTGGGAACTCTATCATGACCATAAACACTTTCATAACAAACACATCTTTCGTTCCCATCCATCTCTACTAACAGAAGTAGGGACAGCAACAGCATCACCTCTACCATCCCATCACTATCACCACTACTCACCTAAATGAATACAGACCAACTTAATGAAGGCGGCTTGAGCCCCCAATGATGAGGGTTAAGTGTTGGCTATTAGACGCGGCTTCCGGTCAGCATAAGGGAGGATTAAACCCGCTGCCCATTGCCAGCACAAAGGGATAAGATGGCTGAGAGACCGGGCAGCCACAGGTACCTTTCCAATAAGCCACCTACACGGGAACTCATTAGGGAGATATGGAGTTTCTCTACCAGGCTGTCGAATTCTGACCAGTTTTCCCCTATCTTCTTTAGGCCATTTTAAAAACTTTCTGTATTAATCGCCAATAAGTCATATTAAAACCAAGACTTGTCTTTAGCTTAAGATGACCTACAATTTGTTACAATGACTAAAATCCTAAGACTTCAAATGTCTCGGGTTTTAAGATTTTAAAAAAGAAATGACAGTATTAAAAATCTGGTCAAAATGAAAAAGGACGTTTTATCCGAGCACGATTTTTTGGAAAGTCACGGGACAGGGAAGGATGGGGGGAGGGGGAGAGAGGACTTTGCGAGCGATATTCAATTCCACTGACCAAGCGTTAGACAAGTAATCTTTTTATAAATAAAATATTATGATAATAATAATTTGCTAAAACGCAGAACCAGATGTTAGTGTTTGAGTAAATAAGGCCATTTGCATTGTAAGTAACCCAATATCCAACTCCCAGACAAAATCCCGCCAAAAATGGCTGATTCTTATAATCACAACAACAACAACAAAAAAATCCCCAACAAACTTTGAAAAGCATGAGTTATACAGTTTGATTTTAACCTAGTTTTTGAAGTTTTATTTAAAGTTTGTTATTATTTGTATAGATCGCTGGCAATAGCAATCTACTTTCTTTCAAAGATCGAACACATCCAGCTACCCAAACATTGCTATTGTGGAACTGAGAACAAAACAAACCTCACTGAACCCGGACCGAACGGATTCATTTACTCCATTACCGAATACGTCGGAAAATGTGAGGTTTTATATCTCAAAAGATGCTCTTTAAAATGTTTACTACCCCCCCCCCCCCCCCCACCCACTCCCCGTTGGCATTCTGATCGATTATGTGAAAACAAAAGTAAGACAAAATTCATCCAGTTGATTAGTTGATTGTGATGCAATTTTTCTTGAGACACCCTCATATGATAAGATCGTACGTCGGTCACCCAATAAGATCTTTAAATATGGAACAATCGAGACATTTAACGTTTTAGAGCTCGTTGTCAATCGCATAGACTTATATGTGTTGGTCCAGGTTAAATGCAATTTATTTACATTCATTGCTTTACTCGATTTAGATCACGCATTTGCCTGGCTACTGATACTGACAAATGTTGCACATCGTTTTGCAAAGATAGAGAAGAGCACATGTGTATTAAATAATTAAGGAAGTTGTCTCAATTAAAATTAAATGGTGGAATTTTATATATTTTACACTTCACATTTTTAAACCAATGTTCACATACGCAACGGCCGAAAAATTTGCAGATATGATCTGCTTTCAAGGTAAGCGAGAGAGAGAGAGAGAGAGAGAGAGAGAGAGAGAGAGAGAGAGAGAGAGAGAGAGAGACTTTATTACAAATAAACAACAGTAAATGGATAATGGCGACTGTCAGGTGTCCTCTCATTTACTGTTTGTCTATCCTAATGGCCTGTTGTGGTCATCTCATTGGCCACATACCATCGAAACGAAACTAGTTTTGAGACAAACAAGGACCCAAACAAGGCCCCAAACACACTCACTGCTAAGACCTTAAAAGGCCTGATATGTTGTGCCTGCTGATGTATTTCTGGTTTGGCCGTGTTTCGGGGCCGTTGGTAAACTTGTCGGAATACTGGAGTACGGAGACGTTGATTTAAGGTTGCTGGATGTCGTAAGTAATGCCAGGATGCAGTTATCGTTTTTTTTCTTCTTCTTCAATACTGCGACCAGGCCAACAAGAAAACAAAAACAAGGACAAAAATAAAATAAAAATCAGAATCAAAACATAAACTAAAGTAACGGAAAACTACTCAAAAGATGACAGTGTTTTACATTGAATTAATTATTATATTAAGATTTCATTTATTTAAATCTTTTTTTAATGGAGCTTTTATATAGCGCAATGTCCACTAAATGTGCTCAAAGCGCTTTACAAAGGGTCACTGACCAACAGCAACACGTAACATGTAGAACATGACGTGACGCCTGTTACAATTTTCTCTATGTCTACCGTTTTTATCTTTTCTCCGTAACACAACATACGACAAATTTTGTCTACTGCAACTTGCGATATATTTAGAAACTGCTTGTAGTATACAATCCCTTTATTTAAAGATCCTTCTGGATCCATTGTTATTAAGTACATTGGTCACTTAGTTAATAAAAAGTCATTCTCTCATACTGTCCTGCACTGACAAAATACTATATTAGTTGAAATATATCGATGAATTGAAATGATCCTTAACTCATTTAAATATTCTTAAATCCGAGACTCCGTTGAAGGATAAAAAATGTTAAAAAACAATAGTCTTCATTGATTTGGTGTCAGTTACCAATTGAATCATTTGGTTAGCACCGTCCTCAGCCGCCCCCCCCCCCCCCCCCCCTCCCGACGCTGAATCCCTTTGAATTAAATCGACATGAATAATACGCTACCATGTGTTTGAACGTGAAATGAAAACCTGGAGTTTGATCTGTGAGAAAATCAATCACGGTGTCACGTGACTCCAGTATTAAATGTGACAACATTATCTGGCCAAAAACAAGCACAGGTCAGGAATCGGTGACACCAGTGCCGGACAAAAGACCCCCAGCTTAAAGCAGATTTAGATTCCCGTATCTATCTCATTCTCCCCTTCAGCGTCAAGGATTACTTGGCTACTTACTAATGTACATTAAATACGATATCATTTACAACACCACTGACGTAGCGATTAGAGGTCGATACGTTCATAATATTATCAATCTTCATAATTTTTGAAATAAATAGTTGAGCCTGGAATGCTTCAATCTACGTTATATCTCAGCGTCCTCGTCAACGCGCGGGGGGAGGCCCAGAACACCTTACCTGGAGGGAAGATTACCAAGCCACTTCAGTGACAAATACCTTTTGTAGCCGAGAACAAAGCAAGGACTAGCTACTGACGCTTTTAGAGAGAAACTTTTATCAGGTTTGATAAATTGTCAAAATCCTTCCGTATCTTAGAACTCCGATCTCTTGTTTACGAGGCATATCTCTCTCCAAGTCCCGTGAAATCTCGCGGTGACAATCGTAATGTTACGAGGGGAGAGATCTTTCCGTCAAAAGAAGCATTGCAGGACATTCCAGGGACGTTAGCTATTTGCTGTGAAGGTGAGTGTTGGAGGGGGTTATGATATAAATGCCTCGGTTGCGTAGGTAACCAGGCTTGATCTTCAAATGTGAAATAAGCGTGAAAACATGAGAAGTTTGAAGATAAGGGGACATCCGATAATGCGGACCGACCACCTGTATGAAGAGATGTGTGGGTGAGATTGGAATGAGGCGAGATACTACTCTGTGTGCAGTTGTGAAATGTTTTTCACTTCGTTTAAGCCTTAAAAGGCGAGTTACTTTTTTTTCTTCAAAATATGATTCTAAACGTTGTATTAACGACCGTAAACAATAAACTTTGTTTAATTTTATCGTCAAAGCCTTTTGTTATGTAGCCTTGTACCATTCAATGATAATTATTGTTAATGATATATACTTGCCTTAAATCTCTATCTATCTATCTATCTATCTATCTATCTATCTATCTATCTATTATTATTATTATTATTATTACTATTCGTCGTCGTCTTCTTCTTCTTCTTCTTCTTCTTCTTCTTCTTCTTCTTCTTCTTCTTCTTCTTCTTCTTCTTCTTCTTCTTCTTCTTCTTCTCCTTCTTCTTCTTCTTTTTATTATTATTATTATTATTATTATTATTATTATTATTATTATTATTATTATTATTATTATTATTATTATTATTATTATTATTATTATTATTATTATTATTATTTTTAATAATATTATTCTTTTTGTTATTATTATTATTATTATTATTATTATTATTATTATTATTATTATTATTATTATTATTATTATTATTATTATTATTATTATTAGTGTCTGCCTGACCTTTTTAACCTTCCCAAAGTAAATAAAAGCTGGATCTTGTTACAAATAATATTAAAAGTACTTGCGATAGACGAACGGCATTTCCAGAGGAAGGAGGTGGGGGTAAGCAAGCAATTGTTACTGTCCCTTTAACGCTACCCAAACAGGGATAAATTCCTTATAGATCTAAGAGTCTACTTTCTAAGTGTACATTGTTTCTTGATTACTCTCATTTTATCAAAGATATGGTAATTTATTGTATATGTCGCCTGGTTTAAAGGAGTCACATTTTGACAAATCGATCAAATCATGCCCCCAAAATATATAAGAATGATAAATACGAATATTTTCTGTTAAAG
This sequence comes from Berghia stephanieae, assembly GCF_034508935.2. Lineage (NCBI taxonomy): Eukaryota > Metazoa > Mollusca > Gastropoda > Nudibranchia > Aeolidiidae > Berghia > Berghia stephanieae. The sequence goes on from NC_088364.1 coordinate 16,437,071, forward strand.
AATTGCTTGTCATGTATTCAATTTGATGTCAAAGTATTGCACTGTTATGGTTATATCTAAACAGCAATAGACGTTATCCTGATGATATTTGTTTGCAAAACTTTTTTTTGTGTGTATCCTGTTTAAGTGGTAACGAGAGAATCGCTCCACATGCACACATGATATGCGGTCTTTGTTGTTGACATTATGATAGAGAAGGTAAAACAATCCGACATATTTCACACCCTCAGTTTAACCCATTACAGACGGTGGTCGATACAAGTCTAGCCTGTTTTAAGATCTTTCGTCTTCACCGAGAGAGAGAGAGAGAGAGAGAGAGAGAGAGAGAGAGAGAGAGAGAGAGAAAGAAAGAAAGAGAGAGAGAGAGAGAGAGAGAGAGAGAGAGAGAGAGAGAGAGAGACTTCATTACGAATAAACAACAGTAATGTGAGGTCTGTTGGTTAGGATTTGTGGTGACACAACTCAATACCAGTCCATAGTTTCAAAGCGTGAGATGATAAGACTAGAAGGGGGAAGGGGAGGTATATATAGTAATAACCAAAAGTAGCGTTACATTTTTTTTTCTGTCACCCTCTTTACATTCACAATAAATCCATGAGCGTTATATTATATTAACTGAAAGAGGAATGTTGGAGGATTCATAAAATCACAAATTAATTGACAGGCAAGACGCCATTCCTGTACAGTAAATAAAAGCTTTTAAAAACTGAAAATCGCAACTTGGCAGCTCCGGTCCTTAAAAAAAATTTGACATATAAATTTTAAAAGGATATCGAGATCTCGATGTCAGAGCAAAGTAAAGATAAAACAGAAAACAACAAAAAGCTGAATTTGTTGTCCATGAATGTGGAGGAATGTGCAACTTATTTGAACCTGAATGCCCAAATAGGGATCATTAAGTCGATAACTTTCAAACAACGATATGTCGCTTGAAGTGATGTTTATATAAATATATTTGGTACCATTGTAAGTAGACTTTAATTTTCTTTAACATGATAGATAATTCAAATTCCTTTAATGGATATTTTGTGCCGTGGAGAGTACCTATATCAAAATTTTTACTTTTGATCAAATCTGTATTTGAAAGAATGAAGTGTTAACACTCGTATTGCTCAATTACCTACAAATTCTCCACTAAAACTAAAATAGAATCGTCCTAGCAATATAACAGAGGGGAAGTCTACACACCAGCATGACTTCTAACATACTTCTCAGCTCTAATGAGGGGAGGGAAATGATTCGCGGTGCATTTAACATTTAACATTCTTTGTCATTATCATTGAATTGAGCAGTCGAGTCCCTTTGTAACTTTAAGGTTCAGTAAAACGAGATCCAAACCTTGTGCCGTACAATAGTCGGCATGTATTTTATTTTGTCTTATATCATAAAACACCTCTGTGCATATTATTTCAAAAATTCTCTATGTTTTAACTCTCCTTACCGACTGACTTCAGGATTATCCTCCGAACGTCAGACCCACTCATCACAAAAATTGATTTTAAGACTCAAACTCAGAGGGAACAAGTGCATGCTATACAAGCTTTGGGAGTCCCGATATCTCAGTTGGTAGATCACTCGTTTCACACGCAAAGGGACCGAGATCGATCCCAGGTGCAGTCGATATTTTTTTCTGACCCCCCTGTCCATCCAGCAGTGAGTGGGTAGCTGTGTCTGTTAGGTCTGGCAGAAAGTACTTTGCCATAGACTAACGTCCTATCCAAAGGATAGCACGTAATTGTTTTTGTCCGTTTCACGCTATAGAAACCGGGATAAACTCCGGCTCCATGGGCCTTATTTTATTTATTTTTTCTATTTGCAATACAAGCTTTACAACACACCAATAAGTTCTTATAACTATAACAAAAAAAAAATCTATACATTTTTATATGATGTACAAAGAAATGTGAATAACAAAAATGTTGATTGCATCGTAACGAATGTACCGATTTTCCTATAGGAGAGGTTTAAGGATAATTTGCATGATTTCATTGATGGCTATAATAGAAAATTGATATGGCAATGAGAGGAGTTCTCGCAACAGGGATTTTTATCTCGAATTTTTATCAACTATCCTTATTGACAAAAATATAATAAAAAAGATGTTGATTTTATTTTCAATAAGTTCATTCGATGCATTCAACATTTTTAAATGGATAAAAAAGCATGTTAAATAAAGAGGAGCAATTGCAATTTGAAAATATTTCCATCACTGTTTTTGCTCCGGTCCCTGAATTTTTTTCTATTTTTACTAGTCTCTCAGTGCGAAAGGTTGAGAATTCCTGGTGTAGATGAATGATTTATTGACATACAATCTGACATTGAATCTGAGACGATGAATATTAAAATGGAAGTCTTATGTATAAATATATTTATTTCTTCATTGTACTTTAATTCATTACTTAAATTGAGAAAAATTTCAAAATCCATCACAGACTTGTTTTAATACAGGGTTAGGTGTGCTTTGAAATGACCAAACTTGACATCGGAAAGGCCATAATAAACTAAATAAGAATTTATAAAATAAAACAGGACACCACTTATCACGAATTCTGGTGACACACTTGGCGATAAGGAAGACAATGGGGGAAATGAGGGACAACTCAAACTTTGCTTTGTTCCTCGTACGTCATGTAGAGAAAGATAACACATTAAAATCATATTATAAAATATTTTAATATAACTGTGTAAACAACGGATCGTGAAACGAAAGTAAACATGACTATGATTAAGGAGAAGCTTTGGGTAGGCTTAGTATTGACACACTTGTGTATTATTGTTTACAAACCCATTCTCACCACAGAGTAACGGAAAAGATTAACGGCGTGGGAAATTTTAGTTTACGCCTTTGTATAATTTATCGTCAATATAACCCGAAAATCCTGACCTTTATTTTACGTAATAAATCTTAGTTAAAATATCCTTTTCTTCCATCAGGTGATCACCCCTGGGTATGTTAGTTCAGAGGGTAGGACAAGTTGGTTATAAATCTCCATATATTCTCAGTTCTTGGTGGGATCCGTTAGCAAGTTTTGTCAATTTCATCAGCGAAAGCTTTCCAGTTTGCTTTTCTGAAATTCCACCTGGTCTTGGAAGGGCGTTCATCATTAGAATTAGGATTCCGGTTCTAACAAGGATTAGACGATGTTGACTGTGAGGAAAATCTCCCAGGATTTCTCTAGTTGACTTCAGCAAATTTCCCTTTGGGTCCTTTGTTACCAACACTAGGTCTGGGGTATAGTATTTGCAGCAACGGGCTGATCGCAGAGTTCCCTTGTCATGTTGTAAATGTGTGTTAGGTCATTAAGGTTTGCCCATTGTGAGATATGGCGATCTCATTCCCTGGAGTATAATTTTTTCATTGATGTATTTTTACAATTATATCGAACCTGCTCATATCATTCTACAATAATAAATATTGAAAGTATATTTTGACCCATATATTTTGAATCTGAATAAATGTTTAACTTTGTGGAATTGAACTATGTATTTAATGATTCCAGAAAGTTTACATATTTTCAATGAATTCATTTAAAGGCGTTGCCTGAACAAGTATGTCAAATAATTTTGCTGTTTGATTATTGAAAACAATATGTATATTTCTTTATTTGTTTAATCAATCAATCCTTTATTTGTTTGCAAATTAATCACTATTTTATTCTTCCATCTATTCCTTCATAATATATTCATTTATTCATTCAAATTATTTATTGATATTTATCATCATAATAGCTTTTGTAATGTCCTGTACAGGTACCATCTGTGAGTTTTGATAATACATCGATTTGGTCCATATCGTTTTATCAACGATAGTACGATAATCCCTAGTTAGACAAACACGACACGCTATGTCCAAGGTTCAAGCTCGTCTGAAATTGGCACTTCTCGCCGCTCTAGTAGATAGCATACGGTTATCAGTTTTGTGTCCACTATTATTCTGCCATGCCAGGCAAAACAGTACTTAATAAAATTATGTTTGTGACAACAAGCTTTGGAAATGTTCATCGCTTAAAATCTGTAAACGAGAGGTACCAATCAGAGTGACAAAGATAAATAGATGAAAAAACAATAGCAAAAAGTGGTATGACGTCAGATGTTGTTTTCAAGTATAGATATTATCTACATACTGATACGACACGTAGAAATACGTACCTTGACAACTTTACTTCAAACATCGATCGATTAAGATGACTCCCATTAAATAAAGATGAACTTAAGCTTGTGAAAAAGCCTCAAATACGAGTTGCATGTATAAAAGTGTGCATTCGAGTAGGTTGATTTTTTAAAGAAAGTATTTAAGAAGTCCGTTTTACGTGACCTAAGGATTTAAAAGAATCAAACATAACCAAAATTGTCTGTCTGTTCTTTTTTTCCTGATGATAAGATGACATATTTAACTTTTCTTATATAATGTGTATCGATGGACGTGCACAATTTTATCAATTCAGTGGATGTCTACGATTTGAGATGGAAGGCTTCAAATCATAATTCAATTAAAGTTTATTCATAAAATAACACATCATTGACGGGAATATTCAAAAGGTTCAGCTCCACACACTAACCAATAATAAAGAGAAAAACATCGTTGGGTTGAGCACAATAAAGGCCATAAGAGACGATATGCAAATTCTAACCTGTCTTGGACATTTTTTTCCTTTTATTTGTCGATGTTAAACTTGACAGAGATGAGTGTCTGTTTGACTCCCTTATAACATTCACCAATACATCATTCTTAACACTGTTAAAGGACACTTGACATTGCCCTCATCGCCACGTCAGAACGTCTGTAATTAACTCACGAACAAAAACAATGTCAAAGGTCAATGATTTGTGATCCGCCCCCTTTTCAAAACGAAACTAGAGTGGTTGCTTTTCACGCCTTTTTGGAAAGAATATTTTTGATGTGTTTTTTTTTTTTTTATCTGCTCATAGTGGGGGAGTTCGCTACTCGACTTCTCCTCATCATAACAAATGATTTTTGAGTCCTCTCTTTGGCGTTTGAAATGACATCGGCTAATCAAATTAGAGCATCTTATGTCTTGCCGTCTGTCTGGCTGTCAGCATCTCTATTGTCTCATCACGTTTTGTCTAAAGTCATATAAAATGATTTTCCGAGGTTTGAAATGAAAATATATTTAATAAAGTTTTAAAACAACACAGATGTGTTTCTTCTTCTTCTTCTTCTTCTTCTTCTTCTTCTTCTTCTTCTTCTTCTTCTTCTTCTTCTTCTTCTTCTTCTTCTTCTTCTTCTTCTTCTCCTCCTCCTCCTCCTCCTCCTCCTCCTCCTCCTCCTCCTCCTCCTCCTCCTCCTCCTCCTCCTCCTCCTCCTCCACGAATAACAATTACAACAACAATAATAGTAATAATAATTATGATAATAATAATAATAATAATAATAATAATAATAATAATAATAATAATAATAATAATAATAATAATAATAATAATAATATAATAATAATAATAATAATAAATAATAATAATAATAATAATAATAATAATAATAATAATAATAATAATAAGAAGAAGAAGAAGAAGAAGAAGAAGAAGAAGAAGAAGAAGAAGAAGAAGAAGAAGAAGAAGAAGAAGAAGAAGAAGAAGAAGAAGAAGAAGAAGAAGAAGAAGAAGAAGAAGAAGAAGAAGAAGAAGAAGAAGAAGAAGAAAGGGAGGAGGATGAGGATGAGAAAAACGAAGAGTTGGAGAATGAAGAAGAAGAGGAGGAGAAGGAGGAAGAAGAAGAGAAGGATGAGTTGGTGGTTGAAGAAACGATTCAATCCTATAATGTGTTTAAACAATGATTATCTAACATGTCATTTTGTCCCGAGGACAATTTAACTGTAATTTACTCCATCCAGAGTTTGTGACGTAACTTTGAAAATCAAATTTAGATAGGGCGTTATATTCTAGAAATCATTCAGACCCAGCTACTCTACTGCGGCAGGGTGTAATGGGTGTTTCTGATGTGACACGGAGTCGAAATGGTGCGCCTATGTGACGCTTTACAAACTGAGCCATCAAGCCTCCAAGCCAAAGCTTTTAAGGGATAACCAAAATTACTAGTCCCTTTTCCATACAGAAATGAAATAACACCTAATACCCCTAGCGTGGTCTTTGATGTGTCCGACTGATGGAATGAAACGAAGCAGCTTTGTAATCTCCTTTAATTGGAAAGGTCCAGATACCCGTATGATAAATCGGGCTTTGTTGCATCGTTTGATTTCAAGGATTTAGATGTTTATCTGAGTTTCTGCCCTACTCTTACAAACTACTTTTTCTCCTCTTTGACCACTAACTATCGATCGGTCGTAAAGACCCTAAACTTGCCGGATATCTCAAACCTGTCACTTTTTGAAAGGTCAAGTTTGAGACTTTTTGACAAATCGATAGTCATTTTAATCGATAAACATTGAAAAGTTAGTAAACTCCTCATGAATTTTTTCAGGGTATGGAAGAAATACGGGTAACGGTTATGCCTTGATAAAAATCAGCTAATATTGCTAGACTTTCATATGAACCAGACCATCTCTGTCTCATCTTTGATGTTTTTCTGCGGTAACGGGTCTGGCATGCATTGAGTCTCGAGTTTGAAAAACTTATGTTGGCAAGCCACAAAAAGGAAGATGATTTCAAAGAGTATTTTACCCATGAACGGACGTTTCATTTGGAGTCTCGCTGTATGCCAAGCAATGTTGTACTTGTCCAAAAATGTGACAGTTAAAACTTGATGTGTCATGACAAATATTAATTGTACATCGGTATCCCGAGGTAGTTAATCATGTCGTAAAAAAATAGCACATCGACAGTGATGCTCTCGGTTTTTATAAAAAGAAGAAGAAAATGAAGAAGACCCTTCAAAGCTTTCGGATCCGGAGTTTAAACTGATTTGCTCGCATGAAAGGGAATGTAAAAATTGCCTCTTCTTGGGACGTGACCCTCAGAATAGAACGATAGTTAATAGCAAATCACACTTCCGCCCAATAAAGCAGACCCAACTGGAATGACAAAGTGGTCACGTTATAAATTCTAAACTCATCTAAAGCTGGGATGGAAACTGGACCCACTGTGGGTCAGCTGACTCTCTACAATTAAGACATCGGGATTCTTATAATACTTATCATTGCCGGAACTCATTACAGTAATGTGTATAGATGGTTCGAAGATGACGTCACTCGGGTCTTTGTTATTGTTTTTTGCCATCCGCGTTTATGAGTAATGCTCACTGAACTGTATTAACCCGACTATAAACGTTCATGGATACACACAGTTTTGTGTGTTGGTCCGTTATACTTCCGGATCGCAATATTATGAGCTTCTTAGCCAAGAGCATACCATCTATAAAGTGCCATTCCAAAATACGCAACGACGGGATTAGAGTGTTGTGGTCATTGTCACCCATTATAATTTTATCACGTTCAATACAGCTTTAATTTTGCAACAAGACAAAACACTATGCCTCTGAGCCATCAACGGCTAATAAGAATTGCCTCCCCCACCCCTCCTTGAAGAAAATCAATCTTTTATTTTCTTTCAAGGAAATGTGGCTATTTTTATGTCTTTTTTTTCATCTTCTTTTTTTTTTTGTTTTGGTTGGTTCTTGTTTTTGTTTGTTTGTTTGTTTGTTTTGTTTTCCTTATGGTTTGTTTAGTTGTTGATATTTTCTATCTGCATTGTCTGGCACTGAATCATACACTTTTTTCAGATTTGTGTCTTGCTCCAGTAAATGCCTTCTCTTCCTATTGGTGTTGCCATGTCTATCCCCATACAGCAGGTGCTGTGGTCACAAGCAATCTCCTTCTCCAGAGATACTCAGGAATTTCGCAGCACATAAACGAAACGCATTTTTGCATTTTGGCCAGAAAATTTCTATCTCACAGATCAAGCAGCTAAAATATTTTTTTTGAATTAAGTCTCGGGTTTGTGATTTTTAAAATAAATGTAAAGGGAGTCATTTGAAAAAGATCAATCTATGAAGTAAAGTTTTCTTACCAGAATAGAAAAATGACTGGCCAAAGCACAAAAAAGTGTTTTTTGGCACTGTACAGGAGCATTTGTGTCTAGGTAGACAAACCAGATAAAGATTCCAATTATGTATTTAAGAATAAAATTTGGTGATACCTCTTGGTAAGTTTGGGAAATGTGTGTAAGTGAGATACACACACACACACACACACACACACACACATATATATATATATATATATATATATATATATATATATATATATATATAATATATAAACAAAAACCATGATATAATAGTGGTCAACTTTTTGAAAAAGGAGCTAATAAAATAGTATAATTATGACCGTCAGGATGAGAGCGAATCCTCGAAACAATATTGTAGCAGTTGATCATAATTATACTTGAAATATATGTGCATATATATATATATATATATATATATATATATATATATATATATTATAATATATATAGACAGACAGAGAGTGAGAGAGTATGTATGAGTATTAGAGAGAAAGAGAGGGAGAGAGAGAAAGAGAGAGAGCCCAAGAGAGAGAGAGAGAGAGAGAGAGAGAGAGAGAGAGAGAGAGAGATCATTTGAAATGAACTACATTATTCTAATTGTTATTAGCATTATCATCTTAATAACCCCACTCCACTCAGGTGTGAATGATTTCATGCCTGACTTAAGGCAGAGGCCACTATTGTACGACTGCTGGTGCATGAAGGGTCTCTAACAGGCGACTCGTAATATGTTAAAACACAACTTTTAGAGAGAAAAGAGGGAGGGAGAGAGAGAGAGAGAGAGAGAGAGAGAGAGAGAGAGAGAGAGAGTATGAGAGAGAGAGAGAGAGAGAGAGAGAGAGAAGGAGGAAGTAGAATTTAATCACACCCTTTATATTGCCTCATATCAAAAACTCCAATTGCAATAAAGTGAATCTAATTTCTTTCATATACTCTAGAGCTCTGTAAGATACCTAATTTACACAGCACTCTTACGATATCCGCCACTCCTATCCCTCTAATCCAGATAGATGTGACAGTCACATCTCATCAGTGCCCCCCCCCCCCCCCCCCATCCAAATCCCATGTATATTGTTTTCTCTATAATAGGCACATAGACGTTCATGAGCTGCAGTTCAAACAAGAGTCCTAGCATTTCCGCGTCTCTCAACCAAGACCGTGTGAGACCATCGTACACCGTACACCCAAAACAAGAAAGGTTCAAAACATTTCCCCAGTTCATCACTCCTATTGTATTGATCAAGCAAACAAAAAATAATAAAAAAGAAAGAAAGACATTGCTTGTATTTTGTCATAGTTGACAAATTAAATTGCATTAGCTTAGAAAAAATCTCATTTCTCATTATTTAAAAACTGTTTGAGTCAAAGCTTGTGATCATTGAGTGTGTGCTCTTTGCCTGTTTGTATTAATAAACAACATTCGGTGGAGCTGTTTGGAGAGTAGTTTGAGATTATCCTATTATCTACCCGGTTCTCGCAATGCCAGAAATAGTTAGATTATATTAATGAATAACAAATCCTTAATCCAACTCATGGGGGAGTTAGGCAGGCAGTAAGGATGACAGTCGCCGGTTTGAAAAGACTTTCAGGAAATGAACGTAATCCATACTGAGTTTGTTACAATGTTATTATTGACAATGAGATTGATGAACTCGGAGTAGTGGTGCGACCCCATCTGACCTTTATGTCAAAAGATGCTCGGGTGTGAAAATGAACCCTCACGAGTTATTGTAATTTCGAATGCCGCCAAAATAGGCAGGGAATGGGGAACGGGGAGTGCTGGGTTGGTGATGGAGAGACAAGAGGAAAGGGCGCCTGTGTGTGTGGAAGGGGGGTGGGGGTGGGGGGAGGGGAAACAAACGGAAAAGTTAAATGTTGACATGGATAAAAAAAAAATCAGGGATTATGAATCTCGATCTACGTCGGACTTCCTTGTTATGCAGACTAGACATCAGTCCTCCCGTGATCGACGACACTATTAATCGTAGTTCTATAGATAGAATGCGCTTGGCCAAGGAGTTCACAACATTGCCATCCGGAAGTATAACGGACCAACACACAAACTCTGTGTAACCATGAACTTTTATAGTCTGGTTAATACAGTTTAGTGAGAACAACTCACAAACGCGGATGGCAAAAACAATAACAAAGGCCTGAGTGACGTCATCTGCATACTATCTATAACGAGCAATCGCAAGGAGTAAGCCATTTCATTTTTGACAACCAGCCAAATTGTGGTGTGAATTTCAAATCAATGTTTTCTGATTGGCTGCTGAAGTGGAAGTGGAACAAAGCTCCCATCCAGCGCTTACTTATGGAACAAACCAAGACGAGGATTGTATTCTCTTGTGGGAGACAACATTCTAGTGATGGGAACGAATCCTGGTGAAATTGACAGCGGAGGGATTTTATTATTAATTATCAACAGACGTGCTTTGGATTGAGAGAGGCAGAGAACGGGGTTATTCATTTAGCTGATGAAACAGAATACGTTTTGCGCCAATCAAAGCTCATGATGTTATGATTCTCGTCGTCCAAACACATCTCAGAGTATGGCTTAATTCGGCCTGTTTGTTTTAGTCCTCTCATTAGGGAGAGTGTCCTAGCTGTAAACTACATTATAGAGTTGCTATTTCCATAAAAAGGCAGTGAACTAATCAAAATAATATTTTAACTACTGGTTTCTTTGTAAGAAAAGAACAGTGGAGGATCTTGACTGAGTAACTGACAGGGGACAAAACAACTATAGTTTATAAAACCTTGTTTCTCTCCTTTTCTGATAATAGAGCACCCAGATATGAAAACATACATTAGTCATTAAAACTATAAGACTTATCTTTATCCCTTCCAGGACTAGAGATTACAAGGATAGAGAAATGATGTACGAGAGTGAATCATGAACATTTTAGGTAGTTAAAAAAAATTTGTATCCCTGTTTTTATTAGAAATTGATGACAACTTTGTTATGTCTCCATTATCAGCCATGGAGCAGTGCAGTTGGATAAGGGTGTTTGTGGTACTTACGTATTGAAGAATATAAGAAATAAATAAAGTGAATAACTAAAGTAATACATAACAATAGATATGGACATTTTATAGATAATTTCAACAGATTCGCCATGCCCTATGCGCTTTACAACTTTTAATCGATCTCCCAGTGGACAATATTTTCCTTTCACACGGCACAAGTCGCCTGCTTCACAGACTTGTTATGCCTTTAGATAATTATGTCCAGCTGCTTTACCCAAGGATTCAAAACCGAGGGCTGAATTTTGCCATCTATGTCATCCATCAGTCCACTGACTACCCTCAACCACTTGGCTAATTCACAAGACAAAACACCGTGCTAGCTGGGCCACCGACGCCAAGTCTTTTTGTAGCTTCTAAAGGATAAGAATGCCAAAAGCTTTGTATGAAACAGTTCAGACAAATCAGAAATAAAAATACAAGAAAAAAATCCCCCAAAAGACAGCATGCTGTTTCATGCGAATCTTTTCACATCTTTATCTCACACCAGTGCATGTTCGCTAAATTGTCAACTTGTAGTTTCTTATAGCCCAATCGATAAAGCCTTTAACACTGAAAGATAACTGGTTTGACTCCACGTTACTTCAAGAATATTTATTCTCAGCTTCTGTCTGTTCACTGAAGTGTCGTGATTGTTTAGGTTATGGTATCATGGAGCAAGAAATGCAAGTAAAAAATCAATTGAATAAGCAAAACAAAGTAGTCTTTCATATACATATATATGGCATTTTGGATTCAGATTATATATATATATATATATATATATATATATATATATATATATATATATATATATATATATATATCGAGGGGTGCCTGCGCAAAGGCCATAACGTCAAAAAATTCAATTTTTCGTTTTTTACATAAATCAACTTGGGTTGGAGTAAGGTTTATTTCTACAAAAAAATATATGCAAAAATATTTATTAATTAATTTTTATTAATTAAAACACAAACACCGTAACGTTTTTAGACAGATAATGTGACTGCCCAAAAGCCGTAGCGTGTAATACAGACTTAAGACGCTCTAAACAGTGCCTATCAGCCACTGCCCAAAAGCCTTAACAGTAACTACCGTTTTACCGCCTGACGAAAAGGTGGAAATGCAAAGGTAAAGTTGACTGCCCAAAAACCGTATCTAGCAATAAGGCGTTTGGGCAGGCATAAAATTATGCCACCGTGGTTACGATGGCGAGCTCAATGGCCTTGACTGACTTTACGGTCTTAGAGCAGTGAAAAATATGGGGTTGGAAATGAGAGTTAGATCAACTGAAAGACCGTAATGTGACATTGTATGAGATTCTACAATGACTTTGATGCAATATTGTGTTACAATAATGTAAAATTCGACTTTTAAGTTCAAGATTGATGGTGAAAGACAATTGGGTAACACTTAATCCAAGTCTTGAAATTCCCTACATGCCAGTATCAATTACAGGATACGACATCACAACTTAAGGGGTGGGTCAAACTCTGGATTATGAGACGGTTTTTTTTTCCTTTGGCCACTAACTATTACTTGATTAAATCTGCGTTTTGATGATTAAGGAAAGCAATCCTGATCTTTTTTTTTGAAACGTAATTTTCACCTCGTATGCATAGATCTCATCGTAGGGAAAGAGAGAGAGAGAGAGAGAGAGAGAGAGAGAGAGAGAGAGAGAGAGAGAGAGAGAGAGAGAGAGAGAGAGAGAGAGGGGGGGAGAGAGATGCAGACAAACAAACAGACAGGCACACACAGAGAGAAAGAGAAATTTTGTTTGTGTGTGATAGAGAAAGAGAGACTGGCAGTTAGAGAGAGAGAGAGAGAGAGAGAGAGAGAGAGAGAGAGAGAGAAAGAGAGAGAGATTTGGTTAGAGAGGGGAGAGAGAGTTAGTGAGAGAGGAGAGAGAGAGAGAGAGAGAGAGAGAGAGAGAGATTCAGACAAACAAACAGACGGGCACAGAGAGAGAAAGAGAAAGTTTTTGTGTGTGTGATAGAGAAAGAGAGACTGGCAGTTAGAGAGAGAGAGAGAGAGAGAGAGAGAGAGAAAGAGAGAAAGAATGAAAGAGGGGGCAGAGAGAAAGAGAGGGAGAGAGGAGAAAAAGAGAGAGAAGAGAAAGAGTGAGGGAGATTTAGTGAGAGAGGAGAACGCGAGAGTGAGAGATAGAAAGTTAGTGAGAGAGAAGAGAGAGAGAGAGTTGGTTGAGAGAGGAGGAAGGGAGAGAGAGAGAGATTTGGTTAGAGAGGGGAGAGAGAGAGAGTGAGAGAGGAGCAAGAGAGAGAGAGAGAGAAAGATTTGGTTAGAGAGGGGAGAGAGAGTTAGTGAGAGAGGAGCAAGAGAGAGAGAGAGAGAGAGAGAGAGAGAGAGAGAGAGAGAGAGAGAGAGAGAGAGAGAGAGAGAGAGAGAGGGAGGAGTATGGTAGCGCATGGCTGCAACTCCAAATTCATTTCATCAACCCAGCTTGGGAAGTCTTCCTCTGCCCTAAGAACTTTTTCATAGCCACCTACAGTTCTCGTTACTGGACAGCGGAGGACGCTGTGATTGCTAGTCTCTGGAGCTGCCCGACCCTTTCACAGGCATCACTGTTCCCACGATTCCATCTGCACATATATGATGCAGTTTTGCCATGTCCTGTTAAAGCGATTTGAGGAAACCCAATATTTCCTGGCATTTTGGAATGCAGGCATTCTTTTGGTGGGAACTTTTATGATGTTTCCTCCTTTTGGTGTTTCCCTGTTCCACATTAGCTCCACAGTTCTCTTTCACTCTGAAGTCTACCATTTTTTTTAGGTGGAAAGGTCTTCTCGATTTGAGCCCTGTTGTTGAAGGTGCTCCCTTTATGATTAATTTTATAGGAGTGTTATCCGTGGCTTCATCAATTCTTGCATGTATCCTTTGATTAGCGTCTTGTCTAAGACTTGGCGATGCAATGCCTCTCAGTGTTGGGAGCCACTGAGTTGGACTTGACTTGAGACATCCTGTTATTATTCTCATTGATTCTCTTCATCGGATGTCAATGCGGCTTAGATGTGGGCTCCTCATCCAAAAAGCATTCTCACACATAGTAGCACAGTGCCAAAGCAGACATTCTCCCCAGGTGGTACTTGTGAGTTTTCTCAGCAGGCTGTTTCTTCTTCCGATTCTCTTTGCAGTTCCCTCAATGTTTTTGGTAATTAGCTGTCTGTCAAATGTGAGGTATTTAGGATTGGGGTTTGAAGGTAGTATTGAGTTACCACCTATGATTTTCAATTCCTTTGTTGCTTCTCGATTATTCAAGTGAAAAATTGTGGATACTGATTTGGTGATGTTCATTTTTATTTACCACCTATCCAAGTATTGTTTCAGGCGGCAGGTGTCTTTGAGTAAAACTTCTTCAATCTCTTTCCAGTTTTTCGATCGATAGGCTAAGGCCCAGTCGTCAAGTCATCCAAGTTTGAGTGCTTGGAAGTTTGGCATTTCAGAGATATAAATATTGAAGAAAGTTGGTGTTAAAACTGAACCTTGTGGTGCCCTGTTTTTAATTTTTGGTATTTTGCTTTTGTTTCCTCCCAATATGACATGAAATTGTCTTGTCCAGTCATGGTAGACAGCAGTTTAAGCGTCTGTCAACAGGGAATCATTTTAGAAAGCTTTAACATCGTCCGCCTATCCAAACAGATTCGTGAGCTACAGTTAAGTCTATTAGGACTGCATCAGTTTTCTGAGGTTTCTGGATGGTTCAGTCATTGGTTTGCCTGGATTTAATATGGCTATTACTTTGGCATGTTTCCAAATTTGTGGGTATGTGTCTTTGTCCATGATGTCTGTCATAGTATTTGCCAGCCAGTTTATTGTTTCTGGTCCAAAGTTAGTAATCATGTCGGGGTATAACTCATCAATGCCAACAGTTTTGCCATTTTTCAGAGAGAGAAAGAGAGAGAGAGAGAGAGAGAGAGAGAGAGAGAGAGAGAGAGAGGGGGGAGACGAGAATGAGAGGGAGAGAGTGGGGGAGGAGACAGAGAGAGGGAGTTAGTGAGAGAGGAGAAAGAGAGAGATTTTGTGATAAGGAGAGAGAGAGAGAGAGAGAGAGAGAGTTCGTGAGAGAGAAGAAAGAAAGAAAAAGAGAGAGAGAGAGAGAGAGAGTCAGTGAGAGAGAAGAAAGAGGGGGAGAGAGAGAGTTAATGAGAGAAGAGAAAGAGAGAGTCAGTGAGAGGAGAGAGAGAGAGAGAGAGAGAGAGAGAGAGAGTTTGAGAGAGGAGAAAGAGAGATTGTTTGTGGAAGAGTAGAAAGAGAGAGAGAGAGAGAGAGAGAGAGAGAGAGAGAGAGAGAGAGAGGTGGAGTTGTTGATTCCCTCTTTGGACGAATTACGATTATTTGCATCAGAATGAATGTTTACTATAATTTTTAAAGTCAAAAATGTGTTTAGAGCTCTGTTATTTATTTATTTTCTCAGTGTTACGGTGTCATTTCGTAGTCTTTAAACAAAGTACATCAGTCATTCACTCCTGCCCAAACACCGTATCGCAAGTTACTGTGTTATGGCAGGCCAGAATTACGCTTAGTTGTGGTTTTTATTGCACCGTATCACTAGTTACAGCTTTTGAGCAGAATGTGTTCAGGGTAATTTCTCTTGACAGCTCTGTCTTATTCCCGGTTACGGCTTTTGGGCTGCCAAACCTCCACATGAGAACGGGATAGGCGGCATGCACTATGCAAGTAACATGATATACGGTAAAGGGGCAGAGCGATACAGTGACATTTTTCAAAAAATGTCCCTGCACAAAAGCCGTAATGAAAATAGCTACGTAAAATGCGTCGTTTTATTAAAAATGACAATCTAAAAGTGACCGGGGTCCTGACAATCAAGCAGACTATATAATCACGGTTGTATTGGTATAAAAATCATCACGATAGTCTTTGGTTAACTATTTAAATTCCATCCGCAAAGTTTGATTTGCTCTCCTGAAAAATCAACGAAATCATCGTTACGGCTTTTGCGCAGGCACCCCTCGATATATATGAGTGTTGGTGAGTACTTGTAGCTACAAGAGTGCTCGATAATTTAGGTTAGAGCATATAAAAATAAATAAATTCACTCACGTATTTTTAAGCCGAAACGAACATTTCCATGTCCTTCATTTCATCAGTCGGCCGATATATATATATGAGTCGTGCACAGTTAAATGGGCAGCGACTATTGCTTGCTAGCGTTTCTATAGGACGCAAGCATAAAATGCGGATTTCTGCCAAAGCGCCAAAATAAAAATAAAAAACCAGGAAAAAATCAACAACTAAACTTAACTTAAAACAATGATAAAAACCAAAAAAACCCATTAAAAAAACGCAAACAAAAACAAAACAAGCTCTCAAATGTACAAACACAACGTTTGCTTAAAAATATGTATTTTGCCAATGAATGAACTCAAGTATAATTAATTTTGGGACTGAAATCTATGATTTAATTTCAGATTTCTTTTAACTTTTGAGTTTTAAATGTTGTCTCTCATATTCCTCTTACTGCAGAAGAAAATTAAAATGAAGATACTAACACAAGTTAAAACTGAACTGCTAACAAAACAAACTTAAAATTGAATAAACCGAATTCTAGAAATTCATTAAACAACATAGATGTAAAAATGAAAGCTTTATTTGTATTCATACTCATCGTGATAATCAAATAAATACTTAATATTCTCCATTCCAATTCTGCTTCTGTGGAATCGAAAATTTGGTTCTTTCAGACAATGTGTTATTTCTTTTGTTATATTTATTTTTATTTTTCTAGTGATTCCATATTTTATTTCATTTAAATATATTTTTGAAAAAAGCTAGATTTTCCTAACTTTTCCATCATTTTGTCTCTTCTTTTAAAAAAAAAATATTTTCTCTTTTTTTGTCTCTAAAAAGATCCATTAATTTTCCGTTATTGACCGTATAGAATTATTCCATTGAAGTAAAAGTGCCACTCGATTATTTTCCATTTATTTTTTAAACGGATTACATCTCAAACTTGGTTGGTTAGCTTAATTTTTTATATTTTATATATGACAGCTTGTTCTTGAAGATTGTTCTCAATTGAAAAAAATCTGTTAAAAAAATCTTTAATAACCAATCAAAGGGGAGCAGCCTTTCTTTGGTCTTGCCCATTTAACAGATTAGTGACCCAAAGCCACCGATTTATGTAGATCTGGTGGCAATGGCCCCATGAAAGGAGAACGTGACAGGTAAGACTTAAAACCAAATTAGATATCAGCACAGGAGATTTTTTTCAGCCTTTATTAAAGATACCTTTAGTTACGCAGTAATTGTCGGCTTTGATTTTAAATTGAAATGGATTAAAATCTAATAAGGGAAGGATTTTATCGTGAATGGTCAAAAAAAAAGAAGATTCACTGATCCCATTAAAGACGTAACATATTTATGATCGATGCGAATTCTGATAACATTACAATTTGCATGTAGCTGATGCAACAATAAATACAAAAACAAACAAACAAGTAAAAACAACAAAACAAAACAAAACAAAAATAATAAGAGACAAATAAACAATTTTTTTAAAAAAAGCTCAACAACAACAAAAACCAACCAGATCCTGGCTATCTATCATTGTCAATATAAAACATTCTTATCTTATTAACTTAAGTATTTTTAGTTTTTGTCGAAGTATGAAAAATACATAACAAAAATTTAAAAGACGCAAAGAAATATAACATGACCAAATAGACTGGAGTATGTATGATAAAACTGTCTATAACATGATATTTGTATGAAATGTCATGGGAACTAATGATTTCTCTAGCGGACAAACAAACAAAAAATTAAAAACGAAAATAAATGAAGTAAAACCAAATTTATCACAAACACAATAAAAACGTCCGGCAGTTTTTTTCAAACTACAAGAATTCTCGAGAGAGTGTTTATTGTAATAGTGTAGCAAACGAGCGAGCTAGCAATATAATTCGATCCCCAGTCGACTATCTTGAAAAAAAAATGTCTTTCCGGATCATTTTTCCTGTACTGTTTTGCATATTTTTCCCTTCGGAATTTTACGTCATAATTGACACAGTCCACCTTCTTCAGTCCAAACATAACCAAACTTGTAAGCAAACATCAACTCCGTAAATGTCTGATTCCACTTCCGGTTATTCTAGATTGACACTTTCTTCGATGCCAAATTTCAATTTCCCAAGCGTGCACGTAATAAGTGTAGATAAGCCAAACTGCAATTGGTCCGTCTCCTATGCGTGCCTTATCAGTGTATTTGTGACGGTCACCAGAGCTGGGTCGCGTGCCCTCAAAAACGACACCACATTCGATGTGATGTGGCCAGTTTTTCCAATCGCTGAGTCTAACAAAAGCTTATCTTAGACGCTGCCAATGACCAAGAGATTTAACCGATAATACCATTGAAGATTGTGGATTAAGGAAGTCTACAGCTGTCTTAATAGACTTTAAAGAAATAAATAATGCACGCTACAAAGTCATTAAAAATAATGATGAAAATATATAATATGAAACTTGGCTTAAAATTCAAGGCTGTTTTTCACCTTTCCCTTGGCCTCGAAACGGTATCCAAACGGCAAAATTAGCAGACATATCTATCTGGTTAATCCTTGTGTGATCGCCGAATAAAAAAACCTCGTCACATTGGTGGAGAGAAGCAATGCAAGGCGTGAATAAGGATATAATATATTTTGCAAAGTTAATAATTCTAATTCATCTAAACAAAGGGGATAAACATTAAGTTTACAAACTAAATAGAATTGTTTCTATTATTATCATAATTATAATTATTATTATTATCATCACCATTATTATTATTTATTATTATTATTATTATTATTATTATTATTATTATTATTATTATCATCATCATCATCATCATCATCATCATCATCATCACCATCATCATCGTCATCATCATCATTATTATTATTACTATTATTATTATTATTATTATTATTATTATTATTATTATTATTTATTATTATTAGTAGTAGTAGTAGTAGTAGTAGTAGTATAGTAGTAGTAGTAGTAGTAGTAGTAGATAGTAGTAGTAGTTGTTGTTGTTGTTGTTGTACTTGTAGTAGTAGTAGTAATAGTAGTAGTAGTAGTAGTAGTAGTAGTAGTAGTAGTAGTAGTAGTAGTAGTAGTAGTAGTAGTAGTAGTAGTAGTAGTAGTAGTAGTAGTAGTAGTAGTAGTAGTAGTAGTAGTAGTAGTAGTAGTAGTAGTAGTAGTAGTAGAATTAATATTAGTAGTAGTGGTATCATCATAATCATCATCAACGCCATCATCATTTTTGTCATAATTGACAAAAACGCGTAAAACCTTAATTGAAATCGGGAAGGAGAGGAAGGAAGGGAGTAGGCAGTGGCTGAGTAAATAAGGCATTGCTCTGCAAACTAAAGGATCTTGGTCCTATCCTTTGAAGTTTATTTTCCATTGAGCAAGATTCGTATCCTCTGACTTGCTCACAAGAACAGTGCTGGCGATTGCTGTTTATTTTTCACGTTTATTCCATGGTTATTCATATTCCTGAGAAGAATGACATTTGACGACATTATAAGAGACTACATAAACTGTGAGCACTCATACATTTTTTTTTTGGAAATCCCGTTTAGGATGTTGACTCACATAACAAAAAATATCTTGACCAGGTGAAAACCTGAGTTTACCCGTGATACATTATAAGATCAAATTCCAATGATTGATTACCTTGGTCTAATTCTTTGCGATAGATAGGAATACTCTTGAGAGAGGATCAAACTATTTTTTTACATAAAATATTATGATACATTAATTTTAGTCTATGGAAACTGATGTCAACTCTGTGATTTTTATTTTCGTTATTTTAAATTTTTTTTTTTTTGCATAATATCTATCTCTGTTCATGTCGGGTTTTTAAACAAAAACAAGATATCAATAAGTCTAACTTTTTTCGATAAATTTCTGACCAAATTTAAAAAAAAATCAAAATAATTCTGATTGAATTATTGGAACAACTCGAAGTAGGACAAAGGGATTTTGAGACATGAATTCCCTAAAATATTTCTCCATTTTAAGTTCAATTAACCAGTAGATGTTTGATCAGTCTAAAGACATTCTCAAACCCAATCGGACATACATAGCTGGTTATCTATTAACAATAGAAAGAATTAAGTTTTTGCTTATTGTTATTGATTTTAGACCACTAGTTGGGAAGTGAGTTCACCCTCAATTCTCTCAATCAGAATATAAATGTATAAGGTTACTCATGGATTTGATGTTTGTACGTTTCATCTTACAGGCAGATGTTGTAAGTATTTTACTTAAATGCATTCCAAAGTGTAACTCCTGTGTAGTTAGCTTGGTATATAAATCAGTAGAAATTTGCAGAACAATGACTGCACGAGCGGTCTGAATCATTTGGGGTTAAAGGACAAGGTGCGGGGTTATGTTAATCAGCTACGTGTTTATTGGACAAAGTTTCATGACGATTAATGTAGAATGAATATTGTAACCAATATAGGAATGGTTTGACAGATTTTCTAAAGATCATTTTAACTGCTTAAGGCATGTATTGTTAAAACCTTTTAAACAAGAAAAATGGACGATGATAGCTTAAATACGTGGAAAATATGCCATGCCCTCTTTGCCCCCTTCTCTCTTTCTCCCTCATTCTCCATATTTCTTTTCTTATCATATCAGCCTAGGCAAGTGGTGATATCACTTTATGAACTGATTTCATGTTATAATGCTATTTGGAAAAAAATATCTTTGTTTTCCTTCTTTAAGACATATCAAGATATCTTACCCTATAGAATGGATTGCCCTTGAGTAATTCAATCCGTATCAGTTTATCTCATATAAAGTTTCGTATTTACCACATTAGTACGATAGAATTTTTATCAACTAGCCCCGTGAAAGTAGTGTAGCAACCAAATTTGGAGTGTGTCTACAAATCTCAAGGAACAATAATTTTTATTTTTAGTGACATGCATTGTAAATATCTGACAGGCTTTTTACTGGCTATGAATGTATCACGCAATATCCGGTAATATCATGGGTGTCAATATATTGCTATCGTTGACGATAATGACGATAATTGTATGCTAGATGATAACGGTTCTTGTATGATAATCCAGGGGATGTCGGGATGAATACGCTGTTTTCTAATAAGGTTGATAAGTCTTAGAAGGCTCATAGAGAACCAGTCTGGAACGGTATGGAGATTTTCTGACCTTATTGAAACCAATCTTCATCCTTATCATTAATTTATAAACGAGAAAAGGGGTCTGATTTGATGTGACCTTCAATTATAGTATGGCAAAAATAGGTTGCCGGGTGCGAAACATTCGTTGACGAATAATTATTTTTTAAATAAAGGGAATCATCCTGTTGAAAATAGTGGCATTAGATAACTGGACTATTCCCCCGAGTCTTTCAATTCCACTCCATATTTAAAAAAAAAAATTATTACTATTGTTACGTTCTATTTGGTTATCTTTTTATTTAGTCCATTCTAGTTTGCTAGTGAACTAGCAGTATATCCTTATTGGTTTCCTATAAGTGCTACTTTTGTTATGCAAACTATACTTCGTCCATCTTCGCTTGTTCTAATATCTCTGGTATCGAGATGTTGACTCGGGCCGCCATACGATTTTACTTTTTAAAACCTCTTTATCTCTAAGACGGGATAAGCGATGGATCCTGTTATTTATCGACCAAGGTTCAAATCACGTAAGGACAATTTATATGATTTTCTTCTTTGCAATAAAAATTACATTTCAAGAGATATCTAACGGGTAATTTGACAGAAGCCGAGCGACACATGTCCTGTTTAGCAACCAAATCAAGCGGCATTGAGCAAGAACAAAGACTGGTAGACAATTAGTGAAGATCGCAAAACAAGAACAAAAAACACACCACAGAACCCCCCCCCCCCCCCAAAAAAAAATAAATAAAAAATAAAAAACAACAACAACAACAAACAAACAACCAACCAAACAAACAAACAAAAATAAAGCAAAACTGTGACCTGGCGTAAGGTCTTTGGATAAGCCAATTCTAAACCCATTACGACGTTTACAAATATGCAGGTCTGACTTCCGAACCTACTTATGGGCCTAGTTTAACATTGTTGTAATGGACAATATTTTGCGTCATTTTTTGAGAATTCCATTACAACAATGAGCCCATAAGGAATTGGGTTATCAGACCTGCAAATAAGTGCACGTCGCCATTATCCCAATCGGCTTAAATGTGAAAAGGAAATTTGATTTCAAATAACCTGATTGGTCGGAGAGACGAGGTGAACAAATCAATAAACAAAATGAAATCGCGAAAATAGATCCGATGAAGTGCTTATCTGCGTATTTTTCTATTTACTTAAGAAATAATTGATGGAACATGTAGGATGTACTACCTTTAAATAATACCTGCAGCCTTACCGGAAGATGTTACCTTAACTTCCAGTCACCTTCATACATTATCACAATAATAACGACAATAACATTCTACTAATTCCTTGAAATTGAAATTGAACGTTGGGGATTTTAATCCCTCCGTTGTTAGGGACGCCATCTACATTATTGAACATGTCAGCGTTTCCCTTCCGCCGTTACCAAGGTAAGCAACAAGTGTCAAGAGAACGCAGTTGCCGCCCTTCCATTAGGCCTTTGGGTGTCAAACTTAGTAATCAGAAAGAAAGGTGCCCTTTCTTATCAGAGGTATTATAATATTATAGTATACATACATCCGTGAATTTAGGACAGGATGTTTGAATACAGGTATGGAACAAAACTGTGATACCATACACATACATACACTAATACATAGCCCACCTACTGAAATATTAATAATAATAATATAATAATAATAATAAAATAATAATAATAATAATAAATAATAATAATAATAATAATAATAATAATAATAATATATAAGATTAATGACAATGATAATAATAATAATAATAATAATAATAATAATAATAATAATAATAATAATAATAATAATAATAATAATAATATAATAATATTAATGACAATGATAATAATAATATAATAATAATAATAATAATAATAATAATAATAATAATAATAATAATAATAATAATAATAATAATAATAATAATAATAATAATAATAATAATAATAATAATAATAATAATAATAATAAATACAATTTAAAAATTAATAAAAACACTCATACATCACGAAGACACAAAATTTAAAAAACAAACAAACAATAAAAACAACAAAAAACACAACACCCTCCCGAGAAATTGTTGCAACTCACAAACATCGGTACTACACAAGCACACATAATATTCACATATCTATAAGACACAATAAATGAATAGACATACTCCTCAAGATAATATACAAAAATACGGATCCTTATAAACACACAAACCTTATGGCCAAAAATAATCTCTCATTGCCCCCCCCCCCCCTCCTCTCTCTCTCTCTCTCTCTCTCTCTCTCTCTCTCTCTCTCCTAAATTTATATATATATATATATATATATATATATATATATATATATATATAGAAAGAGAGAGAGAGAGAGAGAGAGAGAGAGGGAGAGAGAGAGAGAGATAGAGAAATGGCTATGTATGTAAGCAGACGGTTGTATAGAGTAAAACTATTTCTCTGGTTACTTCCCTTAGATTGTAAATCACGATCTTGTAAACCTTTTGACGCACTTTCATTGGTCACGCTCTGTATAAGGTTTGATCGAATATTTCTTAACGGGCATCTCATCAGAACTAATTGACTTATTATACAATTACCGCTGGTTTCAAAAGAGGTCACTATAGGGTTTTTCATTTTATTTCATTTACCATCAACAACATTTGTGATTTAATTATGAAACTCTATTGATCAAAAACATAATAGATAATTTTAAAAACTCTTAAAATAATGTGATTCTTTTGATAAACATAATAGAAAATAAAAAAGTTAAATCAGCAATTATTGCTTAAACGTTGGGGGTTGTAAATATGAGAGTTTAAGAACTTTTCACAGTTAAGTTTTATAAAATCTTTTATTTTTAAATTTCGAACACAAATTTAAATTATGCTATTTTTAGAACGCATTGCTTCGGATTTAAAGTCATCTGTTTTTAGGCTGCATACCAAAAATCCTTTAAAACTCCTGTTTTTGGAGACGATATATAATTATAGGCTTTCATTCAGGGGTCGAATCCAACGACATTCTGATCTTGAGTCAAATTACTACAATCGGTTCCCATAACGAAATCTAAAACATCATCAAAACAACAACAACAACAACAACAACAACAACAACAACAACAATAACAATAAGTCAATAACAACAACTTTAGCAAAGATAATTATATCAAAATCTCTATTGTAAGAAAACTATGATAACCCTTTTTGGGGTCCATTTTTTGCATCGCGGAGCAAGCAAATTTAACCGCGATGCTCACTCTTTGGCACTACACGGTGGCTAATACCTTGGTTATATTGCCTTTCCTCAAAATTGACCATAAATACAATAAACATTCACTCTGTGGATGGACGGAGTCGTATAAGATTGTATAGATTATAACAAAAGACACAACCATTTTTCCACACATTATGCGCCCATTTTCTTCTACAGACTGTTATGACCAACTTCGACTGTACAATATATATATATATATATATAATATATATATATATATATATATATATATATATATATATATGGATAGTTTCGATAATTTACAGGTTATAGCAGTAAGCCGATTACATTATATCTTTTTAAAATGACCCAGTAACCCACAAGCTACACCCGCAGAAAAAGCTCAGAATTTTCCGTGAAAATTAATATAATGTTTAAAATAGATACTTTCTTTTGGATGAAGAAGTGCAAAGCACATTATTTGAAGACCGGTAAAGCGCAATAACATGTTATATTACAAGTCATCCATGTTATGGCGTCACATTAGTGACAGGAAGAGATGTACGGTGACGTAATTGTATCGTAACACGACAATGATGCAACACGAGCATGTTGACAGGAGGAGGAAGTAATCCTTTCCGCCATGTTGAGAGGTATCGCCAAAGTGATAGAGTGGCCTCAAGCGGGGATGATAGACATACTTGCTGTCAGCCATATATTACAACAATCTGAAATTACGAGTAATGCGCGGTTTCAGATCTGTAATACTGACACTATAAACATCACTATGATAGTACGAGTACTACACAGCATGTGTGTCAACGTATTTTTGGTCATTCCATTACATCAACGGCAGGAAATAAATGGGTCATTTCAGTCGGAAATGACTTTTTCATCGTTATGAGTTGAACAATAATATATATATATATATATATATATATATATATATATATATATATATATATATAATATATATATATATATATATATATATATATATATATATATATATATATATATATATATATATATATATATATATATATATAATATATATATATAAATGAATAGAAATAAAATCCAGAATAGAATCTACACAAAACTACAACTTCAGGTAGCCAGATGACACTAAACCAAGTATATATTTCAGAAAAACACACCATAGAAAAACAAATATATTGCAGGCCTTCTACTCTCCCATTTATTGTGTTATAATAAAAAGCAATGTTTGGTAGCTAAGTTTGGCCAAGTTTTAAACCAAAACTTTCTGGAAAATTGGTGTCAATTATTTCATTATGGACACATTAGCTCTGTCTTTGCACAGATTAAAAAACAACCACTTCTAATTATTTTTAACTATTCTTAAGCATTTTACAGTGCATGAATTGCCTAAAATTTTCATTAAAAAGCAGAACTTTTCAATCCACCCCTTCTTCTTTTTTCATATATTGGGTCTGATGCATGATGACACATATTCAATGGTAAATTCAACGTAAAATGTGTCAGTCTATGCCCTATCGTGAAAATTATTTACAATTTATTTTTCCTGATAACCAACTCTTTATCAATTAGAAAATATGGTGGCAGTGAGCAGGTCTGAGTCTGTTTCATACCACAAAAAAATACGAGATAAATTTCAGCTCCAAGGACCCGACTGGTTTAAACGACTGGATAGAAGACGTTTTTGACATGAAGGGCGTTAAACTACTGCCATTTTGACACCCGACACCTATGGCCGTAACAACACCCGACTCCATAGGTCACTACTTACATTGCCCATAAAAATAAATTTTCCGAAACAAAAATGTCGGCCTCGCTGGCCACAGAAGCGTTTACCAGACCTGAATGGACCTCCAGACCCCCTGGTCAAGTCCATTGGATCTCGTATCAGTCACTTCCTTCGCCGCTGTCCCCTTGAGACCCCTGGGGAGCCGATCTACCTCCAGGGGTCACTATTATTGCTTTAACATTGTTGACTACGATTGACAACGCCTCTGAAATGTTTTCCTAGCCCCTGGTGTGTTTTGGGGTATTGATCAGATCAGTCGGTTTCGTCGCAACCGATATAAAAGAATGGAAGTTCCAACTTTAGACACATAACCAGTAAACTTTTGGAAATGTAAATTGTTTAGATGATCTTGCCAATTGGGTGGCGCCGACACAGCAAAATGTTGCAGCGCTTAAAATTCTTGAAAACAAAATTTGAAAAGACATAACAATTTGAGTTGTATTACGTAAAAATACAATGACCTAGTCATCTTATTCGTTTCGCCATTCTCCCATTCTGTTGTGATGATCTATGGGGACCTGATCTATGTCGTCTCAAATGCCGTTGTCCAACCGGAGAGGTTAATATTTTGGTTTATAAACCAGCCTTCAATTGTAATCTGTGCGAT
>NC_088364.1:16468824-16483824 GCF_034508935.2 Berghia stephanieae
AAATATCTACATCGTCAACATCATTTATATAGCGTTTAATGGATTTTTTAATATTTGAATTTATTTTGTTCCTTTCCACTGCTAAGCAATTGCCTCCCCAAGCTGTTATACAAAATGACAAAACACTTTCGATTACTGCTCTATAAAATAGATGATGATGATGATGATGATGATGATGATGATGATGATGATGATGATAGTACTTTATGCACTTAAAAGGTGTTTTGTAGACACTCGATATGCAGTTTTATAAGATGTTCAACCCCCCCCCCCCCTCCTTGCCCCATCTTGCCTTATCATTAATCAAATGGGCGTCTTGAAAACAATATTTCCCTCTAGATGAATAAATATCCATTCACACCTGGGTTTAGTGAACAAGTGTGCAAGAAGTCTTGCCAAAGAAACAAACATAGGCAGGGTCGAATATTCAATAGAAAGAAGATTAGAATCCGTAAAGAGTTGAGGTGAGAAAGAAGGAAATGGGACCCATCTCGCATCAAAACGGTATTATACCGGGGTGTGCCAGATGCCAAAGAATGCATTCTTACTGGCGTGTACATATATCCAGGTCTGACATCCGAACCCAAATATGGGTCTAATTTAATATTGTTGTAACGGACAATATTTTGCGTTATCTTTTGAGATTTCCATGACAAAATAAAAAACAAAAAAAAAACCTGCAAATACGTGTACTTTGATTCTTACGTTGAAATAACCAGCGATGTGTAATTTTAGTTTTAGACTCTTTAACAATCTATACTCATACTCACCACTAAAACAACAAAACTTAACCCAAGTCTCTTAATTTTAACTAGGATTTCATTTTAAAGCATCTAAATCAACCTGACATAACACCGTTTTGATGAGGAAGGTCGCAAATAGATGTCTGGAAATAGATGTAGATGGATAGAAAAACAAAGAAAGAGTGGGGAGTGGAAGTAAAAAAGAAAATATGTTTTCCAAGGCCATCAAAATTTGTCAAGAAAAATGAATAGCATATAAGCGTTAATGGAGTAATAATTTCTGTCGGAAGGACACAGGAGTCATGTTGCAATAAAAACAACACCCCTTGGCTACCCCAAACACTTAAGTCGCCGCCTGTCTGTACCGCTATCGACCACTGATAACAAACTCTATTATTGAGGTCTCTAATAAGAATTGGCCATAAAAACGTATAGATCTCTCGATGAATACATCGTTATGACCATTAACCGTGGACTTTTTTTTATCAATAGAGACGTAGGTATACAGCAGAAATTTTCATAAAAAGGCAGCAATTGAGGAAAGAGTTCTAATGTAAAGTTAATCCCTTTATAAAGCACAGAAAGCCATAGATTACAGAAAACAACGATAGAATGTAAACTCAATATTATTGATAAATATGTGCAGGCGCAGTGTTGTTTTTTTTTTTTAATTGATAAAATCGAGAAGGACGAGAGTTCTTTGGAAGTTTAAATAAAGGAACTCCGCACCAAAACAACGCATTGAAGCATGACGGTACCACTGACAGCGGTGGACCAAAACGTCAACCAGACTAAAAAGGACAAAACAAATTTAGACCTTTGAAGAATGGAACAGATTGACATGGGTTCTGATTTCGATGAGATAAAGAAGACAAAGTCCAGATCAAGAAGTAGTTGAAAACACTTATCCTTCTTCTACTCCTTGTGCGTCTATGTGGTCTAGTAGTATGATACGCATTCTGATTGACAGGTCCAAGGTTCTAGTCCTGGTCAGATTGATTGGGTTTTTGGAAAATGCTCTTCTTTCACAATCTCTCACCACAATCATGTGTAAAATGAGAGTAACAGTACATGGCCGATTATTAACAGCGTTATCTCTGTCCACAAAAAAAAAAAAAAAAAAAAAAAAAAAAAAAATGTAATATCGCCTAACAGGCGTCTTTTTCATCCTACTTGTTAAGTGTTGTTTTTGGATAGGGAAGCCTTGTAAAGCGCTTTGAGCAGATTTAGTGGATATTGATCGATATATCAGGTGGTCACAAAAAAAAAAGAACAACAACCCCCCCCCCCCCAAAAAAAAAAAAATAACAAAAAAAAAAATACAACAAAAAACAAACAAATAACGCGCCGCTGTTTATTTTTTTCAATTGTAAAAAGTTATAAAGATATCTTTTCCAAAATGTTACTGCAATTAGAACTATTCTTTGTAGATGTATATATCTAGTCTAATTGCTAAATATTAAACTAATTGAGTGAGCGATTTTTGAATAATAACACCACCTAAAAATTTCGATATCGGGAAAAGATGACGAAAATTATTGTGGAATTTGCGCGTTGTAATTCTTTAAAGAAGACACTCGTTTCTATGCCTGGGAAACTCTATGCACATCCAGTTACATATCTGTCACAACCATGATAAACCATTCTGCACTGTTTGAAAAGTGATTAAAAGTAACGTTACATTTTTGTTTTCTGTCACCCTCTTCACATAAACTACAAATCCACAAGTGTTATATAACAACTGAATGAGGAATGGTAGATAATTCATAAAATCACAGATCATTGACAAGGAAGATGCCTTTGTTAACCAGCAATGGTAAACTTTTGAAAACTGAAAATCACAACTTGGCAAAAAAAAAAAATTGTAATCAATATTTAGAAAATCAAATTAACTGAACGTTGAATAAAAGAAAAACAATTCATATCACTTTTTTCGATAAATATTTTATGAAAAGTAATGTATTCGTCTAAAATGCATTGTTATGCACTGCCTTGGTTAACAACTTGACGCAGACGTAGAATGAGAGAGTTTGATGAGAGAGTTTAACAATGAAGAAAACAATGAAGAATCACTCTTCGTGCAAACTAGTGATCTCTTCGAAACAGATTTTTTTTTCTGACATTCTGTCAAAATTTGAAATGTTTTTTCTCTGATTTTTCATTACTTTTGTCAAAAGGAGATTCCAAAAGTAATGATCCAGTGGATTGCAGTCCGGAGGATTTCGCGGCCAACTTTCTTTGTCAATGAAACGTCATGGTAATTGACGATGCAGAAACTCGTGGCAAATCCTAGAGGTTCGGTCTCTTATAAGGTAAAGA
Source organism: Berghia stephanieae (assembly GCF_034508935.2). NCBI lineage: Eukaryota > Metazoa > Mollusca > Gastropoda > Nudibranchia > Aeolidiidae > Berghia > Berghia stephanieae. The sequence continues at coordinate 16,471,887 of NC_088364.1, forward strand.
TAACGATTTTTTCAAGCAGAAAAAGTTTCTCTGTAAATGCTCTGTGTGGAACGAAGCAGTCACTTTCGTTTTGTCGGGATGGACGAAAAAGATCCCTGCCAACCCTTTAGCGGAGACAAAACATGATACCATGTATGTTAGAATACACTACTTATGTAATACAGCCTAACCGGAAGAATGTTTCTTTTTTTTTTCACAGGGGTTCTTTTTTGTGCAAAAGTAACTCCCACTTCAAACGATTGTAATCAACAAAATCACGGACTTTGAAATTAAAATCACTCAATTTGGCATCATGTTTTTGATTGTAAATGAAGTTTTGACAACATAATTTTAAATATTTGATTTTTTGTTGTTGTTGTCGTGAGAATTTCAGCGCTGTAGGTAAAATAGAAAAGAAGGAGAACTCCTGGCAGTTTTTTGTCTTCTACGCCATCCGATATACAGATTCAAGGACACACAGATTATTAAAAAGAGGGCAAGCGAATAAAAAGATTAGATGCCAATGCTGGATGATCACATTCACACTTCCAAGTAAATAGATAATAATAAAGTTTACTCGAAGAGGGGGTTGACTAACAAGGAACAAGAGAAACAGATCTTGTAAATCAAGAACATTTTTTTTTGTGTATGATAAGCGATATAATATGATACATATATAAAGAGTTAAAATGAATCACGAATTTAAAAGCTCACCTTATAAGATAGTGAAAGAAAGAAAGAAAAAAAAAAAAAAAAGAGAGAGAGAGAGAGAGAGAGAGAGAGAGAGAGAGAGAGAGAGAGAGAGAGAGAGAGAAATATCTGTTCAATGTTATAGTTATCATATCGTTATAACAAGTGTAACTAAATGACAAATTGCCCTAGTTATAGACAATAAAGAGCTATTATTATTATTATTATTATTATTATATTATTATTATTATTATTATTATTATTATTATTATTATTATTATTATTATTATTATTATTATTATTATTATAAGCATAATATTTATGTTTATTTCCACAGCAGTGCAACGATTTCCGTTCAACGTTTCACATCAAGTGTGGAAGAAAAAAAGAATAACGATGTTTTTGGAGAAGAGAAAATGAGGAGCAGCAACTGGTGCAAGATAACAATCGGAAAATGTCTGTGATACGGTGCCTGATATAAAAATTTTAAAGACAAGAAAATAATGTATCCTGATTTACCAGTTCCTTCAAATACATCACAGGAGAAAACTCTTTTTAAGAATAATTTTCGGTTAAAATATTATTTCATTGAAAAATATACAATGAAATGGGCATTTAATTGACTAATAGGCTAGCAATAATAGTATTGTTCGTATATGATAAGGCGATTTTTTTTTTCAGGCGCAACGGGCGCAACGGTGCTTCCTGTGTGCATGGCGTCTATTGTATAAAGTCGTGCATTCACTAACTCATCAAGGTCAAAGTGAAATGAATGATTTTGATGAACGTGCAATGTCCATGCTGTAACTGAATATGATTATAAAAATATCATCCAAATGTAGATTTTAAAAAGTTGATTCATTTTTAGATAATGAAATGCAGAATGAGACTGAAACCCGTTTCGTGACGAGTTATTTGGTTAAAAAAAAAAGTCTCTCTCTCTCTCTCTCTCTCTCTCTCTCTCTCTCTCTCTCTCTCTCTCTCTCTCTCTCTCTCTCTCTCTCTCTCTCTCTCTTTCTTTCTTTCTTTCTCTAAGTAATCGTTATTCACTCCCTTAAGTCTTTAATGAATAGATGGGTCTGTTTAAATCTTTCGAAAGTAACGGCGACGTTGAAAGTGACTGGTTACACTACCCCATTCTTTCGGTAACTCAGTTCCTTCAAATACATCACAGGAGAAAACTCTTTTTAAGAATAATTTTCGGTTAAAATATTATTTCATTGAAAAAGGAAACAAAGAAATCGGGATTCACTTAGCTTAACTTTTCATTAAATCATTACCATCACCACCTCCATCATTATCATTATCATCATCATCATAGTCATCCTCTTCACGATCATAGTCGTCGTCGTCGTTCTCCTCCTCATCATCATCATCATCGTCATCATCATCATGTACACAAGAAAACACGCGAGCTTGTTGTTTCAAAAGGTGATATTTGCAAATAAGTACATGTGGATTAAGCCCCATCCCGTCCCTCTCTTCCCCATTTATTTTTAAAAGCCGTGTCCCAACAAATCGGTCATGATTAAATTTTAAATTTCGTTGATCATTTTAACTTGTCATTACCAATTTTTAATCGCATGCCCATCATTAGTCAGTTTGGCATTTGTAGGACTAAATCCCAATAACCGGTTATAATGCGAGCTCATAACATATTCTTAAATCTTACAAATTCTTATATAAGTATTGGATTACTTCATTTTACTTTTATTTATATAAAACCAGGATATCTTGAGCATTTCCTTCCTGTTATGTACTTCGATCAGTTTCAAAAATAATATTTAAAAAATTATTATTAGCAGAAAAATTATCCGGTAACCCTGCCAGTCCGATTTGTAGCAGACGACAAGAGCAACTTTGAGTGTTGATTTGATGAGGGGAGAAAAAGAGAATATTCAGAATTAAGTTGACAAAAACAAACAAACCAACGTTATCAGGTGATACTACAATAGTTTGTTACTTTGTGATTTCGACATTGTCTTTCTTCCAATGACATAGATTTGATAGATTCCTTTAAAATCGATCTTTTTTCTTTCTTTTTCCAAAGACAAGACCACTCTCATTCTCATTCACTTGGACTTGGCTGAACTCATTTCGTTCGTGTTTATTCTCTTTCACGTTCACTTACTTAGTCTTTGCAGTGCAACTGACCTCTCTCTCTCTCTCTCTCTCTCTCTCTCTCTCTCTCTCTCTCTCTCTCTTTCAGTCACTACACGCATGCATACATTACACACCCAAAGACATACCCACACTCTTTCTCACTCATACTCATACCCCTTCTCCCCATTTAGCCATCTCCAGTCTCCAGTTATTGTAAATTTTCAGTGAATGAAGAAATGTCTTCATTAAAGATAACACTTCAGTATTCAGCAGTAAAAATGAAATATAAAAAGGGGCAAGCTGAAAGGCGTAACTAACAAACTGACCATTCTAGTCTAATCATATGGGTTTCATAACACATTATGAATTGCAAGAATGGTGAAGTTGTTGCTACTCTAAATACAATATTCAACGTCAGAGATTTTGCACTACGTTTGTGGAAATGTTTAGAGGTTGCAGCAACACACTCGTAGCATTGATATGAAACTATATTGCCCCAGAATTTATTCTTATCTTAACATGTAAAGAAAACTATGCCATGGTAACCAATTCCTGATCCCTCCCAACTGCTAGGAACAACCTAAGTTATAAAGCTTTAAAACAGATACGGATACTTAGGGGAAAGAGTCCCCCTGTTCATGCTTGGTAAAAACTATTTCCATTGATATTTTGAAAGAGGATTTTTTTTTCATTAATGGATCCATTCAGAATTGAAGAAAAGTCATGCATTTTTTCTTCTTCTCAACTTGAGATTTTATACGACCTTGGGTTTCAGTTTACATTCAGTGAAAAGCTTCTCTAATCTCTTTTTGGTCGTGAGTCTTTTGAGAGTAGACAAAATTCCTTTCACGAAAATAATCCTTAGGTTGGGCTATGTTTAAAATCTTTCATGTTTCAGGGTCCGATAGCTCAACCAGTAGAACTTGACTTAAATACAAACTTGTTTTGAATCCCCATTGAGTTGGATACCTCACTCTCCACCCAATAGAGATTTGCCAGTTTGGTCTTTTAGATCTGATTGAAAGTACTCTGTGATAGAACAGTGTTCTAACAAGAGATTAGCAATCAATCTCCATAGTCCATCATATGTTATGTTATGAATGTAATATAAACTCTGACTTCGTAGTTATCATGGCTTTAGGAACTTTCATATTGGCCAAATGGAAAACTTTAATTTAAAAAATAACATTTTTAGAATGGAAAATGATATATTTACGAAAGGTTTTAATTTTTGTTACTATGTTAGTATCACTCCATGAACATGAAAGAACCCCAAATTAAAAAGAAAATATTTTGATGTTAACAAATAATATTTTTAACCTCAACTCATTTCTATCATTACTAGGTGTGCATTAATGTAGAGGTTGATCTTACAGTCAAATAATTTTACACCTATGTGTCTCCAAAGTGGAGGACTGAATTATGATACAATACATGTCTCTGACTATGGATTTCATTGAGATTATTTGATACAAAAATGCTAGAAATATATTAGCTCGCCATGCTTTCATGTATATAAGATTCCCATAAGATTTAAGATACTTTGGAAGCATCCAGCTGTGCAGCTTTGTGGTCTTGTGGTATGACACTCATCTTCAGACCTGCAGGTCTCTGGTTTGAGTCCCGCTCTGGGCAATTTAAAGTCAAGTCGTCGGAGAAGGCCCTTAACTCACATTCTCTCACCACACTTGGGTGCAAAATGTTTACACACACAAACACACACCCACCACCCACACACACACACACACACACACACACACACACACACACACACATACACACACACTTACACAAGGTAAGATATAGTTTCTACATTGTATGGTTTTCTTTAAATACCATGTGAAAAAAAGAAGAAGAAAGATTCAGGTCAAATATTCCCTGACATGATCATAACTATCGTTATCATTTACATCATGAGCAATCAAAAGTAGAACAATTACAAACTTATTCATCAAATACACATTTTAAGTTATGGAGCACCCTGTCATTGACATTTTTGAAGTGATGTACACCTTTGGAGTCTTTGGTTTTAAATGTTAAACTTTTTCATATATTGATATTGAGCTTTTAAAAAAATATAAAGTGCAATATCCACCAGATGTGCTCAAAGCACTTGAAAAAGGGTCCCTGGCCAACAGAAACATGTATCATGTAGGACGAGACAAGAGGCCTGTTAGGGGATATTACAATTTTTTTCCAACACAGGCAACGCTGTTTATGACCAGGTATTCATTTTACACCTGAGTACAATGAGAGAATGTGAGTAAAGAGCCTTTCCCAAGGACTCAACTATTTACCATTCTGAGTGGGGCCCGACCCCAGGACCTTCCGATCCGATGTGAATGTCATACCATAAAACCACAAGCCCATATTGACTGTTTTAACAATTTTAAAAATGCTGCTGATTAGTTGTAAAAGAATGGGTGATCAGAATTTTGTTTTTGTCTCCTTGGGTTAATTTTACATGAGAGTACTTTAAAAATGTATTGCGGTCAATTTGATCAAAACTATCAACAAATTTGTTAGAATCACCACTCTTTCTTCTGTATTTTAAAGATGGGAAGTTTACTAAACTTTATTCATAAGACATATTTTTCGTTTCACTCAAAAGCTTTGGTGATATCATATAAAATTGTTGATCTTATTATGTGAATGACTTTTTTTTTTTTTTTTAATGTGCTTTTTGATTTAAAAAGGTGAAAATACTGGTAGTTTATAACTGAGATAAGCTGAGATAATAGGGTTGTATGGCACTGTCACACCATGTGGTCATGAATTCCAAAGTAATTCAAAATTTTGATTTAAATAAATAGGGAAAATATAAATAGGCGTTTATATAAATTGTTTTTTAGGATTTCATCATATAATACCCAAAGGGCCTCATTTTCTTTATTTGTTCTCTCTGCTAACCAAATGTAGCTATGTTTTCACTTTATTCAGTATAATACCTCAGTTAACCATCCTTTTAGTACCAGCATAGCCATAACATCCATCTCTGCTATTGTCTAGGAAGTTATTCTCGCCTAATGAACGATGTTATGTACCTAACACAAATACACAATACCAGGGACAGTGGCTTTTTTTTTATCAATGTCACCAATCCAGTCATTAAACATGGTCAACATCACTTGATTTTGTCAGTGGACTCCACCATTTGCTATACAATTGTAGAAAATAATATTTTATCCTCCGTTATAAGTATTCTACAATTGAAACAGAAGGAGTTTGTAGTATGTTTTTGTTATGTTTTAAAAAAATTATTTAAAAAAAAATAAATTGTTTATCATTATGTTTTTTTTCAGAACTTATGACTGCTCTATTTTGTTAGTAAATTTAAGTAACGCTCATTTCATGACAAGTTTTCTGCTTGTAACTTGCTTAAAATTGATCTAGAGTTATCTCTCAATAAACTATCAATTACAATCTGTCTATCTCAGACTCTCACTCTTGTCTTTTTCACACATACAAACACACACACACACACACACACACACACAAACACACACATACACACTCTCACTCTCTCACTCTCTCTCTCTCTCTCTCTCTCACTCTCTCTCTCTCTCTCTCTCTCTCTCTCTCTCTATCTCTCTCTCTTACTCTCACTCATCCTCTTGCATTCCTCCTTTTTAATTGATTTATAAATTGCTTATTAAAAAAAAAATATCTGTATTGTTTCCCCAGATCTGAAATTGTCAGAACAGAATATTTAAAATACAGACATACAGCACTATTATGTGCAATGTAACTTGAATTCCACTATTTATGTTGGACCCAGGACCATACTGAAGAAGGAAAATGTTTTGTGCTAATTCATGGAGGAGAGCCACAACTTGTTGCCAATTTTATTGAACACAACAATACATTCAGGTTTCACAAGAGAGCAACCACCAATACGTAAGTTTCTATAAAATATCGTTTTGGAATATTAACTTTTCATGTGTAATTCGCGAGTTCCAAAATTCTTAGATTTGATCTTATTATATCATTTTTTTGTTATAGAGAAAACTGGATTTTACTATATCAAATAGCTATAAAGAAACTCTAAATATACTTTGCAAAAAGAAAAGATATGCATATTCTAGAAATATTCGTATGCTTTAAAAAAAATTAAATATGTAAAGATATCGTGATCTTATCGAAAATATTTTTTAAGGTCAAGTTGTCAAATTTCTATTCAACCAAACATTACAGACATCAGAAAGGCAAACAACCTCAATTAATAAGAATTAACATGGGTGTGGTTTTTGGAGGCAAAAGACTTGAACTCTTGTGTTTTCAATTTCAAACTTATTCTCAATGCAGTGTTCTCAGGTTAGCACCGCGATTGGGAACTCACTCCAAATTCCTAATGCGGAATTCAAGAATCTTGTCTAATATAGATAAAATGGCAACAATTTCTATCCCGCAATCCGAATCAAAGTATAGTTGGCTTGGTTCACCCAGGTCTTGCTAAAATTTTATTCATCTCTTCTTTCATGTCCATCTTAAATCCCTTCTTATTTATCCGTAAGATATGGCCAATCTATCTTCATTGCTATTGTTTAACCTCATCGACACAAGTTATTCATTGTCTTTGTTGGAAGCAGTTTCTGATGTTTAGTCTATTTATTTGGTTAAAGTTGATCCACACCTATGGACTGGTCTGAAATATCTGTTGGGCTGCCTGCAATATTGCAGTGTTCTAATAGGTGCTCTGCATCTTCCAACAGGTTCCACAACTAACACTCCGCTAATGCAAGGAAGCCAACATTAGACTGATTCTGAACTTTAATCTGTTGGAATTTACCCCATGTCTCCTCTAGTCGGTTAAGGAACCTTGGAAGCTTCCCTCTCACCGCTGAACAGAATCTTCCAGCTCAGATGAGAACTAATAATGTCCCTATCAGGAGGAACCTTTTTCCAAGTCAACCTCCATCACAAATTTGTTTCTCCATCGATGGGCACTTCACATGCAAAGTGACTGAGCTTGATCCTGGGTGCAGTTTAGTTTTTTTTTCTGACCCCCCACCCCCTGTCCACCCAGCAGTAATTGGGTAGCTGGGTCTGTTAGATCAGGTGGAAAGTACATTGTGATAGAATAATGTCCTATCCAAAGGTTAGCAAGAAGTTGCTATTGTCCATTTCACGCTCTAGAAACCAAGATAAATCCGGCTCCATGGGCCTTATGACTCTGAAGGACCTTTAAACATATCTCAAAAACTGGTGAAGGTGTTGACACAATTTAAAGACCATTATGGTCAGGTATGATTGCAGGTTGAAAAAATAACATAAACTCAAATTCCATGCGGGGCGAACACACAAATATATAATTAATAAAAGTGGTAGTTAACTGATGATGTGATGATTTTTCTGAAACAGCAAAATCTTTTCATTTTGCGAAGTAGTCCTCATAATGGTCCCTTTCTTCCCCTCCTCTTCTTCTTGTTGTTGTTCTTCTTCTTGTTCTCGTTCTTGTTGTTGTTGTTGTTGTTGTTGTTGTTGTTGTTGTTGTTGTTGTTGTTGTTTGTTGTTGTTGTTTTTTTTCTTCTCTTCTTCTTCTTCTTCTTCTTTCTTCTTCTCTTCTTCTTCTTCTTCTTCTTTCTTCTTCTTCTTCTCTCTTCTTCTTCTTCTTCTTCTTCTTCTTCTTCTTCTTCTTCTTCTTTCTTCTTTCTTCTTCTCTTCTTCTTCTTCTTCTTCTTCTCTTCCTTTTCTTCTTCTCTTCTTCTCTTCTTCTTCTTCTCTTCTTCTTCTTCTTCTCTTCTTCTTCTTCTTCTTCTTCTTCTTCTTCTTCTTCTTCTTCTTCTTCTTCTTCTTCTTCTTCTTCTCTCTTCTTCTTCTTCTTCTTCTTCTTCTTCTTCTCTTCTTCTTCTTCTTCTTCTTCTCTTCTCTCTTCTCTTCTTCTTCTTCTTCTTCTCTTCTTCTTCTTCTTCTTCTTCTTCTTCTTCTTTTCTTCTTCTCTTCTTCTTCTTTCTTCTTCTTCTCTTCTCTTCTTCTTCTTCTTCTTCTCTTCTTCTTCTTCTTCTTCTTCTTCTTCTTCTTCTTCTTCTTCCCTTTCTCTCTCTTCTTCTCTTCTTCTTCTTCTTCTTCTTCTTCTTCTTCTTCTTCTTCTTCTTCTCTTCTTCTTCTTCTTTCTTCTTCTTCTTCTTCTTCTTCTTCTTCTTCTTCTTCTTCTTCTCTTCCTTCTCTTCTTCTTCTTCTTCTCTTCTTCTTCTCTTCTTCTTCTTCTTCTTCTTCTTCTTCTTCTTCTTCTTCTTCTTCTTCTTCTTCTTCTTCTTCTTCTTCTTCTTCTTCTTCTTCTTCTTCTTCTTTCTTCTTCTTCCTTCTTCTTCTTCTTCTTCTTCTTCTTCTTCTTCTTCTTCTTCTTCCTTCTTCTTCTTCTTCTTCTTCTTCTTCTTTCTTCTTCTTCTTTCTTCTTCTTCTTCTTCTCTTCTTTTCTTCTTCTTCTTCTTCTTCTTCTTCTTCTTCTTCTTCTTCTTCTTCTTCTTCTTCTTCTTCTTCTTCTTCTTCTTCTTCTTCTTCTTCTTCTTCTTCTTCTTCTTCTTTCTTCTTCTTCTTCTTCTTCTTCTTCTTCTTCTTCTTTCTTCTTCTCTCTTCTTCTTCTTCTTCTTCTTCTTCTTCTTCTTCTTCTTCTTCTTTTCTTCTTCTTCTTCTTCTTCTTCTTCTTCTTCCTCTTCTTCTTCTTCCTTTTTCAGCTTCTCCCTCTCTCTCCTACTCCTTTTCCAACTCCTATCCTTCACCCAAACTTCTCCTCATCCTCCTCAACTTTCTCCTCTTTTGCCTTTATCTCCTTTCTATGCTACCCCCCCACCCCCCTCCCACCGATTCATTCCAAGGAAATATATTGTACTTGTAAATCGTATTACATGTGGGTTTTGTTTTTTTTTTTGTATTTTTTTTTACCGCGCTTTTGAATTTCGGGAAGAGTAAAAACAGTCCTCCCCCCCCCCCCTAACCCCCCCCCCCCCCATAAAAACGAAAAAGACATAAGAATAATGCAATCTTTTTGTATTATATTTCATTTTATTCCCCAAACTTAATTATAATAAAAAAAACTTTTATGACAATCTGAAAATATCATCTCTTTAATAAAAATACTAGATTCTACCATAGAGAATAATATATACATCTGACTGGCTCAGCAGGCACCACTGTATCTTACCAGACAGGTTGTCGTATCATCCATCATTGTAGTGTTGTCTTAAAGTGACAATATCAAAATACTAACTCAACATCCGTATTGAATTCTGGGTCGGACATTTTTTTTTGATAGTCTAGACCCGAGACAATCAATGGTATACTTCCTTTGAATTAAAATTACAATCATAACTTAAGTTCTGATAATACCACTTGATGTATCTGCGATCCATTATGGTCATCATGACAGTATATATTTGTCCTTTATATCATTAACTTAATTTAACTTAATCATGGGCGCTGGATTTAATATGAATTATGTCGAATTCTGTATAGTTCTCTTCACATAGGACGTTATTCGTTTCATCAAAATAAAGAATAAAAATGAAATAAAATTCGTTTTGCTCTTGTCAAGTAGTAATTTATCTTTAAGTTCGATATCGAGGAAAATCAAAAAGACAAACTCTATTTCTCCATTTCTGGAAACCTATGAATTATGGTGTTCTGTCACCATTAATTGCAGAGAAATGGAAACATTAAATTATTTGTATATAAAAATAAATCATATAATAATGAAATATTATAATCTCCCTCCCTCCCTCTCTCTCTTTCTCTCTCTCTCTCTCTCTCTCTCTCTCTCTCTCTCTCTCTCTCTCTCCTCTCCTCTCTCTCCTCTCTCTCTCTCTTTCTTCTCTCTCCTCTCTCTCTCTCTCTCTCTCTCTCTCTCTCTCTCTCTCTCTCTCTCTCTCTCTCTCTCTCTCTCTCTCTCTCTCTCTCTCTCTCTCTCTCTCTCTCTCGCCCTCGATGACCGAAGTGTTAGGCACATTGCAGTGCTGCAAATTGCTCGAACCTCTGTCCTCGAGTGTTAGTGCAATGCCTAATCCAATCGACCATCTCGCCGTTTTAGTCAAATCATTTGAGCAGATTTTTAAAGGCTATTTACCTTTACAAAATGGTGATCTCTTAAAGCCCATTTTCTTTGGTGAAGATGAAAATCCACGTGTGCCACATCAAAAGAATAAGGTATCAAGTCAGGTTTGTCCTCTTCTTGTTTCATTTTTTCTTTTATTTGAATATCTCCACGTAAACTTGATTGCCAAAATCCACAACCATTTACGACGATTGATCTGTTGGGTATGTGACTTATTTAAACTCAAGAAACTAAAGTGATTCCGTTTAACAAAAACGGGATGATTATTGTACCCATCTTGTCTTCAAATACAGTTGCCATAACCTTCCCCTCTGGTTGTTTCCGACTGGATTTTGTTTCCGACTAGATTTTTCTGTCTTATTTTTTGGTTTTGTTTGTAAAAAAAAAAAAAAAAAAAATTCAAAAGTCGGATTGTTGTCTAGGTTTAGAGTCGTAGAGATGAACACAGACATGTCATACTGCCTGTTTGATGTTTCCTGTTTTATTTGTTTTTTTTTTTTTTAATCTGCACATGGATTGTGCTGCAATTCATTATTTGGGCGCTTAATTATGAAAGTATCCACACGAATATAAATTGGCATAAATACTTGTAATACTTGTAACACGTGCATCTAGCTTTGATACTTGTTCAACAATTCGCCGATTGGTATTTACCGCCACTTATTTTTTCTTACTGCTGCTATTTTTGACACAACTCTATGGGCCGATGCCAGCCGGACAATGTTTGACATTATATCTTCTTATTTATGAGGTGTCTTAAGTACGTGTATCACTTGAACAAAATTAAGAAAATCTAAAGCAAGTAGATCTTCATAAAAAAAAAAAAATTCGAAACCGGTCAATAATATAAATTATGTTTCTCACTTTATGAAACAAGAAAATCTACGACAACTTTTTTTTATAAAGGGAGTCCAAGACCTTATGAAGAAATGTCACACCCTTCAAGATATTTTAAACTGAATGAATTGAGTCGTTTTAATTTTATAAAATATCTTTGTGCATGTTCATGCCACCAAATATGATAAATTAAACAAACAAGAGAAGAAAAAAAAAAAGACAGAGACCCAAGAAAAAAATAGTAAGGCAGAGAAATACTCCTATCATTTTTGACTGACCGAA
>NC_088364.1:16486324-16488824 GCF_034508935.2 Berghia stephanieae
GAACAAGTAGCTTTTTAAGTTTACATCCACCCTCCCCCTTTTCTCAACTCCCTTCATTGGCCCCTTGGCGGTAATGACGGGTCCACTTAACGGGGTCTACATAAACTTGACGCCATGCAAATATTTGCTTGTTGACCTGGCCTCGTTTTTCTTTTCCCTTTAGATTACAACGTTCGTTAACTCTTCGCTACTCTTTGAATATTTCACACAAAATACATACTATACAACATTGCCCAGTACTGACAAAACATGATTTATTTTTCGTTCATTTTCGCCTGAAAACCCTCAAATATCGATCGATTAAAATTACCCCAAACTTGTCAACAAGTCTCAAACCTGAAAGTTAAAAGAAGTCTCAAGTTTGAGATTTCTTGATTAGTGGGAAGTCATATTAATCGTTTCATATTGTAATTAAATTTTGTGGACTAAATTATAAAAGAAAAATATTTTAGCAGTGTGAGGAAATATATATTTTCTAAAAGGTTAATCCGACATTAAGTTTGTTATTCAGAAAACAATGATTTTTTTTTTCATTTTGTACCAATTTTGATGTACAATTGTTTGCATTCTTATGAATGGGGAAACTCGATTTGCCATGTTTCTTTTTATCCAAGTCTGCGAAATTGAAGATTTATATCTGTATTCTTTTATTTCCAATCAGTCGCATGTGACGTCATTGGACAAATGACCTTCTTCGTACATAATATACTACAGTTGTACAAAAGCAGGTACATCAAGTCATTCCAAATCCCCTCTCCATAACATTAAACTAAGCCTTATGACCGCAGTGTAAGAAATATCACGAGTGTTAATAGTCCATGATGTGGTTCCTCCCATTGTATGTGGTATACGTGATTTTTTTATTCCAGAAATGTGCAATATAGAAAAATCATAAGGTTGTTAGTTTGTTTTTACTCACGGCCATTTATTATAAGACAATAAATATAATTTACTTGGATTTACACATATATATTTATTGAACGGCTTTGTCGTTTAAAATTCACGATATTAAAAGTTTCCAAACGTGCATTCTGTTTTTGACCAAAGCCGTTCAAAATTCACGATATCAAATATTTCCAAACGTGCATCCTGTTTTTGACCAAAGTCATTCAAAATTCAAGATATCAAAAGTTTCCAAACGTGAGTCCTGTTTTTAGCTTTCGCTAGAACCCCACATAATAATGTCTATGGTCAAGCAAAACTAGACACTTCACTGAATAGATTTCATCACAAAAGCAGTAGATAGGTTAATCCAAAAAAAAAAAAAAAAACAACAAAAAAAAAAAAACAAAAAGAAAAAAAATGGTTGGGTAAGTTGGCATGGAAAGACAAGATTACATTTACTCGTTGACACGTCAACCACAAAAGTGAACGCGCAAAATTACGTGAAAAACATATTTCAGATATTTCAGATTGTGTTTCACTTTATCCCGATCGGTCATAATTTGTTGTTCAACAAGACGAGCAACTTTCAACACTGCTACACTTCACACAGTCTTTTTTTTTTTTTTTTTTTTTCCTTGTGGGCAATAGTTTATTGAACTTAAGATCAGGTGCAAATCGGATATTTAAAAAAACAAGAACGTCAAAAATCACAAAACTAAAACCGAAGACTTAAGTTGAAATAACATTCATTTTTTTTCTCAACATAATGGCAATACTAATAGTAGTTAATATAGAGGCACCGACATCTATGATAAGGGGCGTAGTAGGCTGCATGCAATGATAAACACTTTAGACATGAAAATGATGATGATGATGATGATGATGATGATGATGATGATGATGATGATGATGATGATGATGATGATGATGATGATGATGATGATGATAATAATAATAATAATAATGTTTATAGTTATTCAGATAAAACATTTCTTTTTTGTGGTTAAAAGTTCTTTATTTTTTTCTCCATTCTTCTGCTATTTCCGTATTGAGTGAAGGACAATGGACAATTACTTTGTTATTATTAAGATAATACGCAATCATTGGCTCATCCAGATGTTATTTTAAAAAAAATCACATACATGTACAATATAATCACACTAGCACATCTGCTGTAATATCTTAAATGTAAAACTAATCACTGAACCCCCCCCCCCCCCCCCCACACACACACACTCTCTCTCTCTCTCTTTTTGTCTGCTTTCCCCTCCCCTTTCCTTTTAAAAAAAATGTTATTGTTTGGCCATTGTAAAATTGATCAATATTAATCGAAAAAAAATATCTCGTTTTCTTGTATCGGACTAAGAATAACTAACTAAATCATTGATCAGTTACGTTTGTACTCTCAGAATGGATTTCAGTATCAGCGTAGCCATCGTTTACGAAGGCCACGGTATCAGGCACTTCACACAGTCTTACTTTTATGAGAAAAAAACAAACGATATTCGATTTATTTCTAAATATATTTCTAAAGGCCTCCGAGTCCTGACTTGAAGCCAATGGATTACATCATTTATTGTTTCGTTCCGTCCAACATGGTTTACTATGGTCGTTT
>NC_088364.1:16498824-16528824 GCF_034508935.2 Berghia stephanieae
CACATAGCCGCACATGTAGAACGAGACATGAGGCCTGTTAGGCGAAATTACAATTAGACAGCGCTGTTAACGGCCATGTACTAATTTTTCACCTGAATCCGGTGAGAAAATGTAAGTAAAGAGCCTTTTCCAATGACCCAACTATGCGCCGAGCGAGGTTCGAACCCAGGACCTTCCGATCCGAAAACGGGGGTCAAGTACAAGATCACATAGCAGTTCAACAATAATATTCCAACAAACAAAGCCATGAAAGCATACTTTACAATCAGGACAATATACTTGTTAGTTCGACGTTCCAGCTAAAGTTGTGTTGGGGCGCATGCTGAATTTCGTGCTAACCGGTGACCCTGATGACATGAACGCGGTAGTATTTTGCTTGGCGGCCGGGCGCTCCATCATTGACATTTCGGTATTCTGGACATATCATAATAACATTATATGTGGGCCCTGGATGGCGGAAGCCATTTGAGCACCCCTTTGGGTCGCATATATAAAAAAATATATATGCACATGCAGAGAGTGCGCTTCGTGAGCTGCTCAATGTTTCGCATATTCTCTTAGCAGGCCTTTTAGGAGGAAAATTCTATTTCAGAGATTATAACTATAGGGCTCATGAGATCCATTGTTGGGGGGCTCAAGGTAACCGTTACAACATTAATCACTGCTTATGGTTGAGGGGTCTTACCTAAGGACACAACACTGAGGCTAGAATTTGCGATCATTGTCACCTATCCAGTCACTGAGCATGACCAGCATGCTCATATTTTGTTACATGCCGTTCGGCCATCGACGTCGCATTCTAAAATTTATAACGTCGTTGGACTGCCCATCTTATTGGACATCACCTCTTTTCGGAGAGCAGTAGCAGTTAGAGTAAAGAGAAGAGACCTAAGTGAGAGATGGACGATCGTATCAAATTTAATGCGTCTCAAATGAATACCGTTCAGGCGCCGTTAGATAAAATCAGCCTTTTCAGAGCGACGCCGTGGTGTCACGCCGGGGTACGAAATACTGCCGCGTACTTTAATGTGTTTTTATCATTATCTCACCAATCTTTATCCTAAAGGCGTTACGAAGACAATGGGTGATAGTGACAGAGCGTTGGTATTTGAAGAAATAAGAAAAAAAAAACACGTATCTACATTTTCCGTATAATGTATTTCATCCTTTTCATCCTCAACTTTTTCTTCCTTCCCCTTTTCCTCATTATCTTCGCCCTCTTTTTATTTTATTTTTTTACTTTTCCTTCTCTCTCCGCAACAATCGTGTTTTGTTGGTTTTTTTTTTTTTGTTTTGTTTATTTTTTTAAATTTAAGTTTTGAAGAACTTTGCACGTTTAATTTGTATAAATGTAAGTCATAACTATCAACGAACGTCATCCACATTGTGTTTGTTATGTTAAGATACAACGTTTAATGTGTTTTCTATTGTATTCTGTAAATTTTAACGCTACGTATCGATGAATCTAAGATTAAATACGCTCATATTATATTTTAGATCGTATAAAAATATTATTATAAATACGAATATCATAATTTGAAATAATTATAGGTATACATGTGCACGTGATTATAATATGTTTCAAAGATGGCGCATTCTCCGCATAGTCGAAATTGAACACGTTAAACGATATTAAAATACTCTCTTTAACAATTTCAATAATTTAAAAAAATCACATTGTTAATTAGAAAAATCCTGGAAGACCTTGTTCCTCTTGCTGGTGTCGACAGCTAAATTATAAAAAGTGAAACATGAAATAATTCTAACCTTAATACAAATTAAATCCAATCTAGATAGGTACTCAAGTAAAGTACTCCAGTATCCGATTCTCTATTGAGGACATACTATTGGTTGTTGAAAAAGGAGAAACAACCGCAGTAATCGGGATCAACAACGCAAGAAAACATTGAAGGCAGTGCATAGGAATCCCTACAAAACAACCAACCCCTTCCCCAACCCGCCCCCCCCCCCCCCAAAAAAAAAAAAACAAAAAAAACAAAAACAAAACAAAACAAAAAAAAACAAACCTAAAAAGAATATCCAACCCAAAAACAAAAAACAAAAAACAAAAAAAAAAACAAAAACAAAAACAAAACAAAACAAAAACAAAAAACAAAAAACATAACAACTCCCCCCCCCCCCCAAAAAAAAAAAAAAAAAAAAACAACAACAAAAAACCCAGTAAAGAAAACAACAAAAGAAAACAAACAAAGGTAAATAATACACAGACAAATACAAACAAAACAAAGCAAACAAAAGATAAACACCCCCCCCCCCAAATAAACAAAACAAAACAACAAACAAACAAAAAACAAGAAAAAAAACAAACAAACAAATCCGAAACAACCCTCCTCGCCGCAGTATAGCGAAGGGGAATAATTTCAATTGATGAAAGCTTTGATATGTAATATCTTTTGTTGTCGGAAGGAGTGTGGGATAGTAATGATTAAAAAGGGTGGGAGGTTTAGACCTTGGGCATTTTGCACAGAGGTGTTTGGTAATTTATCGAAAGTCAGAAAAGGATAAAGAAAAAAAAGGGATGACGAATATACTTCTTCGTAATATAGGGATGCTAGGTGACGAGTTAATGGCGGTTTTGATTGACGCGTCGACAGCGTACTTAAAAGGAGTAGATAAATGAATAATAGATAACTAAATATATAATATTGATAAACACTTTAATCGAATGAATGAATGATATTAATTGTTAATAATATTTGTTTTAATATTTCGGTGACCTCTTTGATTTCATCAGATTAATAATTACAAAATAGAGGAGAGGGGATGGGGGCATTCGCATTGAGCATTATGTGATTTTGAAAATGCGTTATACAAATACCATCTATTATTATCATTATATACGAGTACAAGTGTACAATTATTTTAGGGTCAAAGATTACCATCGTTGTCACCAATTGTCTTAGTGAGATTTGACTTTGTTTAAAGGAAGTAAATGCACTGACTTTACCATCAAACACAATATTTCTTTTGCTCACATATTATAAGTGGGATATGGCGAAGTGGCCCTCTTGTTCAGGCTGTGGAGTAGCGGCGGATGATGCAGAAACTATGGGGATACTCTGTAATGTGACACGATTGGGACTAGGTTTTGATCTTCTTCTTCTTCTTCTTCTTCTTCTTCTTCTTCTTCTTCTTCTTCTTCTTCTTCTTCTTCTTCTTCTTCTTCTTCTTCTTCTTCTTCTTCTTCTTCTTCTTTCTTCTTCTTCTCTTCTTCTTCTTCTTCTCTTCTTCTTCTTCTTCTTCTTCTTCTTCTTCTTCTTCTCTTCTTCTTCTTCTTCTTCTTCTTTCTTCTTCTTCTTCTTCTTCTTCTTCTTTCTTCTTCTTCTTCTTCTTCTTCTTCTTCTTCTTCTCCTTTCTTCTTCTTCTTCTTCTTCTTCTTCTTCTTCTTCTTCCTTCCTTCTTCTTTTCTTCTTTCTTCTCTTTCTTCTTCTTCTTCTTCCTTCTCTTCTTCTCTTCTTCTTCTTCTTCTTCTTCTTCTTCTTCTTTTCTTCTTCTTCTTCTTCTCTTCTTCTTCTTCTTCTTCTTCTTCTTCTCTTCTCTTCTTCTTCTTCTTCTTCTTCTTCTTCTTCTTCTTCTTCTTCTTCTTCTTCTTCTTCTTCTTCTTCTCTTCTTCTCTTCTTCTTTCTTCTTCTTTCTTCTTCTTCTTCTTTCTTCTTCTTCTTCTTCTTCTTCTTCTTCTTCTTCTTCTTCTTCTCTTCTTCTCTTCTTCTTCTTCTTCTTCTTTTCTTCTTCTTCTTCTTCTTCTTCTTCTTCTTCTTCTTCTTCTTCTTCTTCTTCTTCTTCTTCTTCTTCTTCTTCTTCTTCTTCTTCTTCTTCTTCTTCTTCTTCTTCTTCTTCTTCTTCTTCTTCTTCTTCTTCTTCTTCTCCTTTTTCTTCTTTTTCTTCTTGATTTTTTATACCACCCATAAATGTAGAAGGGCTCTCATTGAAGTCTAAATATTAAAGAGGTATCAGTTTTGAGACTTTTTGACAAGCTAGAGATTGTCTTTGTCGATTTATAATTTGAGTTAAATTTAATTGTTATTTTTTTTTTTACAAAAATGAGAAAAAACAAAACAAAACAAAAACAAAACACCCCCCCCCCCACTCACACACACATACACACACACACACACACAAACACACACACACACACACACACACACAACCAACCGTCTGCTGATCACTGACACTTACATTTTTTTCTTATAACATCGTTTGTACAGATTTTGAAAAAAAGGAATAGATCTCAGGGGTTTCATCAAGGCCCATTTTTTTGTAAGCGGACTAGAATTAGTTAATTACTAATCTAGTAAACGACTTGCTAGTCTTAAGCCAAAGCAGAGCAATTGACAAAAAATGGTCGACTGCCAATTCTGTATTTAGGCCAATGAAAGTTTCATTGAAACTCAAACAAATTGAACCAAAGAAAAAAAAATACAACAGATAAAAAAAAACAAAACAAAAAACAAACAGAAAGTGTGTTCTGGTGAATCACATTATTTCAGTCAGTTACAATGCCAGCAGAATAACTTTTGTCTCAACTATACTTTCTAATCGCACTTTTTTGGTTGTTCTTTGAAGCTAACCCTTCCATTTCGGGTCTCCGTTCATTCGCAACTCGCTAGTCCGCGTTCATGAAAACGGGCTAAGGACTCGACATATGTCTTGTATGATTTGACCGACCAAACTAACAGTGTCGCTTTTTTGCGTGAACACTTTGTGTACTGAAGGTGAAGAAGTTTAAAAAGTCAAGGGATTTCCGTTGCATATTCATTCAACCAAAAAGGCTATTTAGGTGTAACTTCAACCTATTTATATTCTCCGTAAGACACATGAGTCATAGGAAAGTAGGCCATGCATGATAGTTTCATTCAAATGTATCTTCTTCTTCTTCTTCTTCTTCTTCTTCTTCTTCTTCTTCTTCTTCTTCTTCTTCTTCTTCTTCTTCTTCTTCTTCTTCTTCTTCTTCTTCTCTTCTTCTTCTTCTTCTCTTCTTCTTCTTCTTCTTCTTCTTCTTCTTCTTCTTCTTCTTCTTCTTCTTCTTCTTCTTCTTCTTCTTCTTCTTCTTCTTCTTCTTCTTCTTCTTCTTTTCTTCTTCTTCTTCTCTTCTTCTTCTTCTTCTTCTTCTCTTCTTCTTCTTCTTCTTCTCTTCTTCTTCTTCTTCTTCTTCTTCTTCTTCTTCTTCTTCTTCTTCTTCTTCTTCTCTTTCTTCTTCTTCTTCTTCTTCTTCTTCTTCTTCTTCTTCTTCTTCTTCTTCTTCTTCTTCTTCTTCTTCTTCTTCTTCTTCTTCTTCTTCTTCTTCTTCTTCTTCTTCTTCTTCTTCTTCTTCTTCTTCTTCTTCTTCTTCTTTCTTCTTCTTCTTCTTCTTCTTCTTCTTCTTCTTCTTCTTCTTCTTCTTCTTCTTCTTCTCTTCTTCTCTTCTTCTCTTCTTCTCTTCTTCTTCTCTTCTTCTTCTTCTTCTCTTCTTCTCTCTCTCTCTTTCTCTCTTTTCTCTCTCTCTCTCTCTCTCTCTCTCTCTCTCTCTCTCTCTCTCTCTCTATATATATATATATATTTCTCTATTCGTATTGGACGCTGGTTATAACTTAGACCCAGCTATGCCGTCGCTGCCGAGAAGACAAAAGCAATTGTGAGGTGAAAAAAAATCTCGTGCAATTGAATTCTTATCACGTCCATTTGCACTGGGTAAAGGAAGACATTTTTTTTCATTGTAGGAAGTGAAACGATTGCCGGTAATTTTTTCACAGTAATGTTTTTCATCAAAAAGAGCAGTACAAGAATGGAGTTTTCTATAACATTAAAGATCAACGCACATACTACCTACCACCTCTTCCGCCTGCATAATTGATCAGTTATCGTTAGTAGATAAGTTTGTTGTGAAAAGTGGTTCTGTTGTTTCTCATCATTTGATATTGGTGAAACTTAGAGATTATTTCGTTTAGTTGTTTAATAAAGAGATTTTATGTAGATTAATCTTAATTATTGAGGAGCTTAATAGGTTACATCTTGTCGGCAACTTCCATTGAATAGAAATTATCAGATGGAAATAAAATTATATGATAGCGGAGATAAATGTCAATATTGATTAATTGCTAATAATAATAATAATAATAATAATAATAATAATAATAATAATAATAATGACGATGGTGATGATAATAATAATCGCATAGTCCCAGGTTCACTCCCCACTCAATAATAATGAGAAAAATAGGGTATGGAGAAGTGCCAGATGAAAACTACTATGTCTTGTTACATACAGAGGAGGGCGGATAGCTTAATTTGCTCGCCCAGTATAGAGTTCGCGGGGTTTATTAGCCAGCCTCGTTGTGGCCCCCACAGTAGTCGAGAGTAGAGAGGCGCACGATTGGCACTAAGTTTGAAAGCCATTTTTGTATGGCCGAATAGCTCAGTCGGTTGTGCGACCGCTCGCTGTACTTTCTCTCTCGGCCAGGCGGAGGGTATCGTGCCAATTGGATCCTGAGTTTGGCACTGACCCTTTGACTTTTTATTCTCTGTTTTCATCTGGCACTTCTCCATACCCTATTTTTCTCATCGTTATGCAAAAATACTAATTGTGATGTCACTTCAAATATGCATAAGCCTGTCTAATTCAAGTTCAATTGTTGAAGAGAAAAGTTTTGTGGCGGAGTAGTTTACCTTGTCATTCTGGACAAGCTTGAGTTGCTGATTTATACATTGTAAAATGAATAAAGGTGATTGCGACAATAATTTCCACGAATTATCATTCAGTTTTTACTGGTTGACTAGTACTTATTTTCTTTTTAAAATAGTTGTATAATCAAATATAGGAGAATGAAGTGGCCAGTCGAAAGAAAAGAATTGTAACTTTATGAAGTGCAAAGTGTATGGAAATTTCCTAGAAATGCCCGTTACAACTCAGCATGTCTTAAAATCCCATATAACCTAATACCAGAAAAATGAACAAAATGAAATAGCCAAACTGAATGCGCAAATTGGAAAAGAAATATATAGTTTTCAAACATTTAAAAACCTGCATTGCTACTACTACTAATCTAACTAAAAGCATATTATTTTGATCCAGATCTCAAACCATTTCTTTCAATTCATGTTGATAACAGCATTTTCACAATCAGTTACATCAGCCTTTTCATGCCACCATAGTTACGCGATGTCCGTCAAATAAAAAGAATCATAAAATGGCGGGTGGTATCGCGCTTTTTTCTGTCCCTTATCTTGTTCCACCGACAAAGGTGGCGTAAAACACCATGTTTCTTTTCCCTATAATTTCACTTTTCACATCTCTATCTTGGATACCGCTGCGTCGGCATGCTTTTTCTCTTTCTTGGTTTTCTGACCGTCCAAATAATTTTTATGGCGTACAACAAGGGGCATGGGACGCGTCTAGTTTTCCAAATGCCTGCTCCGGTCGCCATTGGCTATAATCGAACCATTCTACTTTCCGCATGCGCTCGATCGCTGGGCGCTTTTCCAACTTTCGTTTTGAAAATTAATAAGACTTGAAACTTCACCCAAACTTTTTAACTTGACTATTTCATCTCTTCCAGCATTCAATGTTCCAAGATCAAAGCCCGTTCTTTTCAATTAAAAATGAAAAGAAGACATTCGGATATGTAAATTGGAAGTGGTGAACACTGCAAGATAAAGCAAAACCAGAACAGAACGCCGATTGAAAACGTTCAAAGTTATCTACCAAATGTCGAAAAAAGTTAACAAAATGAAAGTTTTGAAAAAGGACGGTGGGGATCTGCTGCATATAATATGGAAGATAGCATCATTGACCGCCTGTTGCTCGCCCTAAGCTTCCAATGACCGAGCTTGGTTTTTCCCACGGTGACATAGTGTCAGTGTTTCCATTTAATTGTCTGTTTAATGGAGTAGATGGCATTTAGAGTTCGCAATATAGGGGTTAAGTGTCGGAGAATGAGAGTCAGAGTGAAGGGAGCGAAAATAAAAATGGGGGTTTGATCGCTGGTGACGGAAAGGAAGGAATTTTTGTAGGTGAGGAGGTTGGGGTTAGGGAAGGTTGGAAAGGGGTGGGTTGGTTTGACAGGCCGTGAGGTAATTTAATGCGACTGCTTCTGTGTCCACTGTGACCAGTGTCCAGTGTTATAAAAATATTTTATAGAGTGGACATAGGGAGACGGTTATGTGGCTTGGTTTTAGTGACCGCTCTTGCAGTTTGTCTAAATTATTTTTGAGAAACGTACATTTTTTTTACGACTGATGTTATCGAATGTTGCTCTTGCTAACATAGACCATGTAATTGAAGTCGCAATTTGTTTTAGATATGAGGGAGAGCAGCGGATAGCGTGGTGATATAATAATACTCACCTGAGCCCATAAACCGAAATATTGATGGTTCGAATCTTTTTGGAACTTTTTGTTCGTCTGATAGCCATAGCTACATACTATCGTTGTCAATGCCTTTATTAGATTCAGTTGTTTGGATCGGAGTGGCTTCGCAGCAAACTACAAAGCATCTGATGTTACGCTGCATTGCTTGGTGAGGACTGGGCTGTAGTTTTTAAACTGTCTCAGCGACATTTTAATAATTGGATTCAATTTCAATAAATGAGACGGCATTGCAACCATCATGTTCAGTGGCACCTGCTCGTTGCGCATCACTATGCTCATAAGGTACTAAATTTTCATTTCCGATTCTGTACTTAGCAGCACAATTAGACTTAGTTGATAGGAACAGTATCTGCAAAGCGATTTTATACTCAAGGCCCAATATATTTGAAAAGAATACTATCCACCCGTACACTTATTTGGAAAAATATCTCGTGACAAAATGCGAGTATCGAGAAGAATGCTTGCTGTCGGGCATAAACAATAATTAGAGCTAGGTCTGTTTTCTGCTAAATGCAATCGAAGAAAGGAATACCTATATTTCACAAAATTCACTCCACATTCACATCAACTCCAAAGATTGGTTACACAATAATCAGACGATCCAGAATGCCCTTGGAGTTTTTCAGAATGGGTCAGTTGATCATTTTCGCCATTGAGAGCTGTTGCCTTGTGCCCAATGATCACTAGAAAAGGAGTATTATATGAAATTCGACCGAGATTCTCATTACCTTCTTTGACTAGAGTTACACAATAATCATGTGACCCAGTGACGTCCTGAAGAGTCTTCAGAGCAGGGCAATCCGCTTCCTCTAGACGATGGCGTGGGATGGAATTTATATCAACAAGATGGTGGGTCTTAGGGAGATAATCTCAATCAACACCTCCTTTTAGAAGATATGGGGAGATTTGTCCCCGGGACTTGATGAAGTGACATTGGAGAGTGTTTGTATGTATTTATGTGTGTGTGTGTGTGTGTGCGCGCGTGTGTGTGTGTGTGTGTGTGAGTGTGTGTATGTATGTGTGTAATAATTAGAGTGCAAAATGTTTGTTTTGTGCGTTTTTGTATTTGTGCGTTTCTACGTGTTTGTATGTGATAAAGAGCGAGCGAGATATAGATAAATAAATAGAAAGATAGTTAGGTAGATATATATAGATAGATAGAAAGATAGAAAGATAGACAGTTAGATAGACAGATGGATGGATGGATGGAGGGAGGGAGGGAGGGACGGCGGGACGGACGGATGGATGAATGGATAGATGGATGGATGTATGGACGGACGGATGGATGAATGGATGGATGCATGGATAGATAGATATATAGACATGTGGTAAACGCATTGGTGCCTGAGATTGTGTATGTGTGAGTGTTTGGAGTATGCTGGTACGGAGGAGGGGATGACAGTATTAGATGTAAAGTTGTGGTGACATCGAGGTCACGGTGACAAATTTTAAATAATATAATATCCCGATTATTGCAAAATCAAGTAAAAATAATGACAGATATTTGGCTGACATTTTCGAGTCTAGATTGTGGCAGTGTCGTGGCACCAGGCAATTATCGTTATAGTGTCATTGGCAGACAGTAGATTGTTGCCCCATTTCGTTAAAGGACATTTGATTCTGTCCCTTGTAGCGAATGAAATCAATAAACTGGTTATTCTCCTGATATTGCTGCTGGTGTTGTTATTGTCATTGTTGTTGTTGTCATTGCTGTTTGCTGTTGCTATTGTTGTTGTTACTGTTGTTGTTGTTGTTGTTGTTGCCGTTTCTGTTGTTGTTGTTGTTGTTGCTATCGTTGTTGTCAATGTTGTTCTTGTATTTGTTGTTGTTGTTGTTGTTGTTTATGATGATGATGATAATGATGATGATGATGATGATGATGATGATGATGCTGATGATGATGATGATGTTGATGATGATGATGATGATGAATAATCCGGAGAGAATTTCCTTTAATTTTTACATTATATCGCTTACAAAGGCAACAATGGTTTAGCTGTTCATCATAGAGGGACATGTATTGTCTTTATTTATAAATTCTATTCCAATGTTTTACATTCACATATGGATTTTTTTTCCTGATCCCCTGCGTATTCTATAATGCTTAATGTAAACTGAGGAAAATTCCTGGACGTGAAATTTGACGAAAACAACAAGACAATAAATTATAAGATTTTATCAACTTCTGAAAAATTGAAAAAAAAAACCCAACATTATTTCAAATTAGTTTTTATTAAAAGCATTCGAAGAACCGAGAGTAAATCTCTTGAAACATTCTTTTCAAATTAAACTCAACCACTAAATTACAGAACAAGGTTTTGACAGCTTACAAGAACGTAATATTCTTTTTCATCTAATTTCAATTGTATTTTCAAAGGCAAAATACTTGTGATCAAAAATGTTCAATTAATTGCCAACTCCACATCATCTCCATAATGTCATCAAACAAGCCACAGGCGGGGTCGGTAGTGATTCTGGCGAAGGAATTTGTCCACCCCATACCTCACCCTCCCTCATGTAAGAGCACAATCATTATTCTAATCTCGATTCCTGTTCTCGCAATTAATTTGATTCATTATTTTCTGCATATTACCAAAAAACAAACAAACAAAAAACAAAAAACAACAACGACAAAACAACCGTCTAAAAAACAAAACCCGAATGATTTCTAATTTGTTATAGGCTACGCACTGGATGCATGTCTTGCATTATAATGAATGAATAAATTATGCATTTAAAAATAATATGTGAGCAAACCCATGCTTGTCTTTGAATTATCAAAATTATTGATAATGTAAACCTGGAGCTCCCGAAGTCCTTAGCTTGAACAACTAATTAAACAGAGGCTCTGAATTGCCTTTTGGTCTAGTCACTTCGCGTCTTGCGGAAATCAAAAGGTCAGGAGCATTTTTTTTTTGTTCGACTTCTACCTCTAGCTATGTATCCGGCATTGACAATGCAAATGATGGTGATGTTGATGATGATGATGATGATGATGATGTTGATGATGATGATGATGATGATGATGATGATGATGATGATGGTGGTGGTGAACTATCCTCCAGCTCATGGCGAACTCCCACAGGATTGCTTCATGAGTTTACGTTTGCCATCATCAATTACGCCTACTTCCGTTGTAGGAACAAGGGCTTGGGTAGTCGTGGCAACAATAGTAGTGTCATGTTATGGGGCAAGTTCTGAGCCCCCTTATAGTCCCAAGAGACGCTCGGTATGTATCAATGCAGGATCCATGGTGTCTCTAATTCGATATGTAGACGATTGTCGTGGACGATTTCTGTTGTACACCAGCACAGGTTAGCAAGTGGGTGTCTTTTGGGACAAGATATATTCATAACGACTTTTGTTTAGTCCAGAGAGATAGAGGATTAATGTAATGTTATGCATAGAACGACATCGCTCTCCCCAATATACGCTTACCAATCCGGATAATTGGCCGTCCAGAATACAAGGACTGTACATGATTTTTAAAAACTGCAATGCCTTTACGGTATATAATGTATATTTACAGTGTATATTTTACAGTGCAAATCCACGCATCACTATTATTTGAGCGCAATTATTTTATTTAGCTAAATCTCAATCTCAGTTTCCATAAGGAGGCCAAAAAAACTGACCCTTGAGACTTTTAATAAGATTTGTCGGGTTTTTCTTAACCTCATTATATTTCCTGATTCTTATCTCCTTTTTACTTAATTCAGTTTGTGTAATGGAAAGAAATTACACGATAGAAGGCAAGTCTACTTCAGAATACTTTTTGCCAGGTTCACATTAGATATAGTAACCCATTTGCTGTTGGATAAAAATTGCTGAAAATATGATTCAATATATCACGGGCTCAGCTCGGGGATATATCGATGTCGACGCTCCAAGATCTTCGATCTAAAATCTTCAAAGTTAACCAGTAATATAGGATTTAATGGTCAGTTAAATAAAATAATTGAAATAGATATGAACAATTATATAGGGCATTTACACGGATGTGACATGCTCAAAGCGTTTCGATTGTTTAAGTTATTCCCCCAGCATGCCATATGGAATCATTTCCATTTCATTCAGGACCAGCCATAGATTTATAAATAGTATGTATCTATATACCTATGGACCATCCGTCTGGTTTTTGTACGAACATTATTACAATACAATATTCGTCATTGCTCTAGCCAGATCAGATATTCACATCATTAAGAAAAGAAATCCGTTTTTCCAGTTGGTTTTCTTTTTGCACAAAATGGTTGGTACAAAACAAACAAAAAATTACAGAAGTTATGAATTAGGAATATATTATCATAATAATAAATCATATTTATTGCTAGGCTATGCCCAGGGCTCTGGTCTCGCTCTGGGAAAAGGCTCTTTACTCACATTCTTTCACCTTAGTCGAGTGTTAACAGCGTTGCCTCTGTCAGAAAAAAATGTAATGTTATCACCTATCATGCGTCATTTCTCGTCTTACATATTAAGTGTTGCTTTTGGCTAGGGATCACTTATAAAGTGCTTTTGAGCTCGTTTAGATGATATTGAGGTATGATAATAAGTTTTGAAATATGGCATTTCTCTATTTTCTCACACGGTACAACATCATGCGACACAGATATCCAACAGTACCGACCTATTACATTTCTTTAAGCTACTAGGCTTATCTTGATGCCAGTATCACGTTATGATTACTCAAATAATATAAGCTGGTGAAAATGCGTGTGTGCAGTTGTTTCAATAACGTTTCAAAGATTATCACATTTGTGCCTAGTTTTGTGAATAACGACTCAAAACAAACCCTTCGTCACAATGGTTTCTAATCAAAAGGATAGTTTGTGCTTCTATTTGGGGCAACAGCAATGTTTATCATTAAACATTTTTTACAATGATTGCTATTACTATTGTTAGTATAGCAAGCACTGTTCTTTATCTTTTCTCGTGTACCACCTTTTTACGCTACCCTACATTTAATTTTGATCATCGTCAATATTGTTACTACATGTCATTACTTTTGCTAGCAATGCCCATCACAAGATTGTCAATCTAATCCTAGGCAATGAATCTAATTTCTAAAACTTTCAATGTAAGCCAGCGAAATTGCCTCACACCATAAGACAGACAGGCATCCGTTTGTTTAACAAGATTAACCTGACAATTATGAGGCTGATTTCCTTTTTCCTATTGACAAAACTCTCGCGAACGGTAAATTATTGATAGTTCCGTTCTGAGTTCTTCTAGACAAGATGCCAAATTGGCGTTACAGCTGATGACACCGATTTTCTGGCCACAGATGCCCCTCAGTCACGGAAGGCGTCATAATGACGTGTCTTCAGTTGCTACGGTAACAACGTCTCGTACTGCTTCCGGCGTTTGTCTTGTCTTGTTATGCTCAATGAAGTCTCATTTTGATGACGTTATCGGCCGTTGTTGATTTTATGTTGTCTTGTTCTTGATTTTTTGCCTTCGATAGAAGTCAAAACCCAAGTTTTTCCTCCTCAATTCTATTTATGCCCTCAACAAGTGTTTATTTCAGAGCTTGGGATTGGGGTAAGGTGGACATTGGTCAGGAATAAAAATGACAAATTTGCGCTTTACTTTTAAAATTTGAAGTAAGTGATTTTTTTAAATCGTCACCTTAGATACCTAAACATTGACCATTCAGAATATAGTTTGGCGCTTTAAGATATTTAAGTCTTGTTGATGTTGAAATTCCACCATTACAATGTCAAATATTTTACTTTCATAAGGTAGATTACAGATGTACAATAGTGTCAATAAAAAATCCCCATTCTTCTTATGGCCATCATCATAATAGCATCATCAATTTCCATCAACATCATCATCAGCATCATCACCTTCTTCATCATCATCATCATCACCATCATCATCATCATCGTCATCAATTCTCCTCCACCTCCTTAACCTCCTCTTTCCTTCACCTCATTCTCCTTTTTCATCTCCTTCTCTTCTTCCAGCTCAACACCCCCCCCCCCCCCCACACACACACCTTAAAATTGTGATAGGATCTGTAGGATCTGTTTGAGAGCAAATAGATCAAACCTAATAGAGTTTTTGCAATTCAAAACACAACAAAATAACGTGTCACTCTTCTGAAAACCCTAAAAGGGAAGAATGAATTGACCACTATCTAAATCTTTTACCAAAAAGCTATTAGAATACCATAATTTAATCTACAAGATCCATACAGGCAACATCACCATGTTGATATGACACCAGCGACGATGTATTTTGACACAGGTGAGATTCACTGGATTCTAAACAACCAATTTTTCTCACGTTTACTATCATCCTCAGCCCTTCCCCTTCTTCTTTTTCTCCCTTCCCTCGCACCCCCCCCCCCCTTCCCTTACACACATATACACACACGCCCATAATACACCCCTCTCTCTCACACACACACACATTCTCTCTCTCTCGCTCTCTCTCTCGCTCTCTCTCACACACACACACACACACACACACACACTTCAGCCCCATATATTTCTGTCATTCGACAGAAACACGACCCCTGAAAATGTGGCCGCTATGACAGTTTTATGGGGTGCATATGAAAGGGATCTTGCGGAGAAATGGCTGGTTAGATTTGGGGCTGGTGTTACACATTCTCCGATTTATTTACGATTTATTTACGATTTCCACCATTAAAACACAACAATGCAGTCCAAGGTAGAGAGGGTAAGGGATTGAAATGGAATAGTGACAGCGGTAATGATAGCAGCCCTCTAGGTGTCGGTCTTTATGGCTGTGGGGATTAAATTTGTCTGGTAGCAAAAACATCCTAAATGCAGTTGGTTCATCTTGGGAAATTCATAAAAAATATTTTATTTTTAATTTACAGCTGGACCTTTGCTGCAAATGGAATGCATTCAAGTTGTTGAATTCAAAGCTACAGCTTAGAAGAGCAAATCTTTCGTCGGCATAAGTGTGTGAAAACAATGTATTGAGATTGGAATAGATAATTGGTCCACTTATCCACTTGGTCCAATGTTGTTATCGCTGCCGCCGCCGCCGCCGTCACGTCGCCCTGCCCCGCCGTCTTCCTCCACCCTCCTTCCTCCTCCTTTCCTCCTCTCCTCCTCTCTCTCTGCCTCCCTCTTCTGACATCTTCTTGTCTCCTGTCTTTCCGTTTTTTCTCTTCTCTTTTTCTTTCTCTTCTCTTCTTCTTCTTTTCTTTCTTCTTCTTTCTCTTTTTTTCTCTCTTTTTTCCTCCTCCCTCTCCTCTCTCCCCCCTCTCCCCTCCCCCTCCCCCCCCTCTCTCTCCCTCTCCTCCCCTCCTCTCTTTTCTTTTTTTTTCTCTTCTTTTTTTCTTTTTTTCTTTTCTTTTTTTTTCTCTCTTATATTATATTTTTTTTTTCTCTTCTTCTCTTCTTCTTTTCTCTCTCTTCTCTTCTTCTGTCTTCTTCTTCTCCTTCTTCTTCTTCTTCTTCTTCTTCTTCTTCTTCCCCTCTCTTCTTCTTCTTTTCTTCTCTTCTTCTTTTTTCTTCTTCTTCTTCTTCTTCTTCTTCTTCTTCTTCTTCTTTTCTTCTTCTTCTTTCTTCTTCTTCTTCTTCTTCTCTTCTTCTCTTCTTCTCCTTCTTTTCTTCTCTTCTCTTCTTCTTCTTCTTCTTCTTCTTCTTCTTTTCTTCTTCTCTTCTTCTTTCTTCTTTCTTCTTCTTTCTTTCTTTCTTCCTTTCGGTGGATACGAAACATCGTATTTTATAAAGCGTGCATCCATGATAATCTAAACACATCAATTAATTAATCTCGAAGCATTATCTAGAACCCGGCTATACTTAGTCTTTAAAAGACCATCATTCTTTACAATGCGGCTCAATAATTTCCTTCCTCGAGAAACCGTGATAACATTCTCTTCCGTGGCTTCCATACTTTATGTTCTTCAAGGCTAGGCTGTTATATAAAAAGAAAATAAGTATAACGAATAAAACAAATAGAAATGAGTCATAGATATGTGATTTTTAGAGGAAGTAAAAACCTCATGATATTTAAGGATAGTGTCTGGATGGTATTACTTATTTAACATTTGATATGAATTCTTCCAGAAGAATTATCCTCCGATTGGTACAATAAAGAGCCGAACAACAGAGCACCATCGTTGACATGACCTCTCCTTACTTGAGATTTAGAATGACCCTTTGACTAGTTAAATAATAATAATAATAATAATAATAATAATAATAATAATAATAATAATAATAATAATAATAATAATAATAATAGTGCACATTTGTTAAGCGCAGCTTATCCCGCTTTATTGTGCAAGCTCTGGGCGCGTTAAAAAGGAAGAAAAGCAAATAAAGCAGCAGATGTCTGTAGCAATAATTATAATAGATTGGTGAGAAAAGTTTAAAAACTATGTCATGAAGTCGCAGTCTATGATATTAGAGACCCTTCGAGTTCTTATTCTTTACTTCTAGATGGTCAACTTTTGTTCCAAATGTGATGGGGATGAATACACATCTTCATTTTTATTTTGTATATATATATTTCTGTGACCGATTTCTACGGTATCTCATAATATGAGGCCATCCTCTCAACTCTTTAGTTTTTAGTGTCTCATTCGTCGTGTTTTATTAACAAAGGAGAAACCCGTAGCGTTCATATTATCCGTATTTGTAAATTTAGCTGAAGCTATTTCATTTTTATTATTATTATTATTATTATTATTATTATTATTATTATTATTATTATTATTATTATTATTATTATTATTATTATTATTATTATTATTATATTATTTTTTATT
The DNA here is from genome assembly GCF_034508935.2 of Berghia stephanieae. Classification (NCBI taxonomy): domain Eukaryota; kingdom Metazoa; phylum Mollusca; class Gastropoda; order Nudibranchia; family Aeolidiidae; genus Berghia; species Berghia stephanieae. The sequence continues at coordinate 16,515,950 of NC_088364.1, forward strand.
ATATTTTTATTTATTATATTATACTATTATTATTATTATTATTATTATTATTATTATTTATATTATTTATATATTATGTTATTATATTATTATTATTATTATTTATTTATTATTATTATTATTATTATTATTATTATTATTATTATTATTATTATTATTATTATTATATTATATTTTTTTTATTGCAGTAGGTCATAAAATCTAGGACATCCCTCATACTCATCAATAAGAGTATATTGACCTTGACCGTGACCATATAATAGCCATCTGATAATGACTTCTAATAGGATCATTACTTCTTGTGATAATACGATTAACGTCCAATGACTGTAAATACTTTCTGAGGGCGGACGGTTGCGTCACCATTGCCCCCCCCCCCCCCCCCCCCCCCCACACACACACACATAAAAGATTTTTTTTAAAAAGAGAAAAAAAAAAGAATGATAATAAAAACGAGACAAACAAGCAAATGTTTCGAACCATTATGACTTCAGCATAGTAATGAAATAATTGAAAGCTGGTGACTTATTTCTTAGCTTTGGACAGAACACCAAATGTGTAATAATATGCCAGCTTTATTTCTTCAATCATGTCTCATAATTCTTCAAACCAGTCAGTCAAAACTATATGTCAGAACAATTTCAAAAGGAGATAAAGGCACCCACCCAGGAGCGGTTACTCTATGCAGATTGATCAAAAAGCGTGTATCCCTCGGACGATTATATAATACTTCTGGCTAGCATTGCATGATAGATGTGTTTTGGTAGTCAAACCGAGGACTCACTGGAACTACAGTTTAGACATTGTAGAAAATCAGCATTTTCATCTACGACTCTTAATAGCATTGAATACATGTTTGAGTAATGTACAAAGTGGTATGTGTATTGAATTCGTGCTTACATTTATTACAAATTGAAATAAGATCTATACAACCTTATAGCAAATTTATTTATTTTCGATTTTTATAAACAATGTATAAAACATTTGGCAGACAATGCTGAAGATAAGAATCACATATGTAGGAGTCCCATAACATTTTCTTTGCATGTCCAACATCTTGGCAATGCCCTCATTCTGGCTTAATGTATGTATGTATGTGTATGTGTGTGTATGTGTGTGTGTGTCTGTTTGTGTGAGAGAGAGATAAATATATAGATAGATATATGGATAGAACGAGAGAGAGAGAGAGAGAGAGAGAGAGAGAGAGAGAGAGAGAGAGAGATAATTGAAACTTATAATATTTTATTTAAAGCTAAATGGCACGTATCAATGCTTAGCAAAATAAGCAATCAATGAATCATGAATTAGAAATTAAGCAAAAAAAAAAAAAAAACCAAAAACCAAACAAAAAAAAAAACAAACAAAAAAAACAAAACAACAACAGCAAAACAACAAAAAACAAAAATAACATAATAAAAATGTCACCATTACAAGAATTAATTAATTGAAAACGGCTACCAAATACAGTGTATTAGATACACATTCAATAATGATGAACCAATACTGGTATGTACATACAAAGGTCTAAGAGCCTAAAGGATAATATATGGCTTTTATTTTTTATAAATATAAATGTATGAAATGATATTGTAGATAGCTGTCAGTATAATGTCACCATAATGGTCTGAAATATTAGAAAATCAAGAATTTTTGCTAAAATATCCAACCATAATGATTCAAAATAGAAATAAGTGGTTTGTGCTATAAAGAACATTTAAGGACTCGAGATTAGTCAGAATATTCCTATAATCATCACTAAATTATTAAGGAAAATATTATGGAATACCGAAATTTGAAAATCCTGTCTTTTTTTTTTTTTAATAAGAGAGAGATAGGAGGTGAGAAAGAAAGAAAGAGAGAGAGAGAGAGAGAGAGAAGAAGAAGAAGAAGAAGAAGAAGAAGAAGAAGAAGAAGAAGAAGAAGAAGAGAGAGAGAGACGAAGAGAGAGGAAGAGAGAGAGAGAGAGAGAGAGAGAGAGAGAGAGAGAGAGAGAGAGAGGAGAGGAGAGAGAGAGAAGAGAGAAGAGAGAAATGAATGAAATATGAGTGAAAGAAGGGTGTAGATATAAACTTAATAAAAAAACATCATATCAATCAAAAATAATAATATATATATAAATATATTATATATATATATATATATATATATATATATATATATATATATATATATATATATATATTTATTTTATTTATTTTTTTTTTTTTTTTTTATTTTTTTTTTTTTTTTACCGTAACTGAAATATGAAATCAACTGAACATGGGTACTAAACACGGTGTCTGACAATAGTGTTAACCAATGACTTGCAAATAGATTAAAGGACTCTAAAATTGGTAAGACCACTCTTGAGTGGTATAACTAAATAACCAAGTAAAGTGTTGAGGAAAAGGTCCAGAAATGATTTGGTAGTTGTGTCTTTAAGATCTTGTGGAAAGTACTTTGTGATAGTCTTGCATCCTATTTATATGGTAATAAACAACCGTTATTGTTCATTGTTGAAGCTACAGAAACCGGCATAGCTCAGGCTTCATAATACTGTAATTATATGCCATATAGCTTTGAGAGACGTCTGTTTTTTTGTGTGTGGGTTTTTGTTGTTGTTTGTTTTATTTTGTTTTGTTGTTTTTTTAAAAAAGATTACCTCCCCTTGTCTAATGGGTCCCGATAGGCTCAGTTGGCGGAGCACTCGCTTCACAATCAAAGGGACTGAGACCGGTCCCGGGTGCAGTCGATATTTTTTTCTGACCCCCCTGTCCACCAGCAGTGTCTGTTAGATCTAGCTGAAAGTACTTTGCGATAGACTTACGTCCTCTCCAAAGGGTAGCAAGCAATTGCTATTGTCCATTTCACGCTATAGAAAGCGGGATAAACTCCGGCTCCATGGGTATAATGGATCTGAAGGACTACTTTTCCCCTTGCCTAACAAAACTACTACTGCTACAACTGATACTAGCACCACAGGCACCACTACCACCTTCTAGAATTGTGAGGGATATAGAATGATGACCACAGGCATAAATCACATGGCACAGTAAGACCATCAGAATGAGTGACTGGTGTCACTTCACAAGACAACGAGGATTACCCCTGACATTATTGCAAATCAAGATTCACCGAGATGCTGCAATTGTAACTTTGGATTTATATGGAAGCTCTCATATCAAAATCTAAAAGTGTACTACATACCACTAGTCATTACATTTATCTCCACTACCATCAATAGTCACCACCAGCACCACTATTGTGAACACAATTATTTCATATACATAGGTAGATAATATAGATTGAGAGGCAGAACGAATTTGTAAGTGAGAGAAGGCAATTTTAATTCCTTTAAATTAATATCATCAATTTGTTTAACATTTTCTCATGATTTGCACCACGCTTTATGCGCTTCGCAATGCTCGTTTTATTTTCCGCATTGCCCTCTATTCATATTATGAAACAATAATATTTCCATCCCATACAATAAAAGCCGACAATCCGGATTTTAAAGGTACCCATCACGTCCTATTATTGTCAAAATACACATTCATAACTGTATCAGGATTATATTATGCGGTTAATCAAATAACGTACCACTTTTCTCTGTTTAAAAAGGTAGCAGTAATTATTATTACAATTGGTAAGAACCGATTACTTATTTGATAGGCAAAAAATAATCAAAGCTATTAGCAATCTACCCATAAATAGATAAAAACATAGATTCAAGTTGAAGAAGTGACAAGAAATCTAGAATTTTTATATACAGTTAAACCAGACAGACGTAAATGAACCCATCATCAAAATGTTGAGAAAGTAAGAAGAACAAACAAAAGAAAACCCGAACGCCGAATGTTGACGAATCAAACAAAAAGGCAGCAATATTAAAGAAACACTGAGGTCAGATATGTAAAAGTTACAAAGATCAAAATGCCTGTATGTTTAGCCAAATCCTTTAATGAGGGGATTAATTAACGAAATCCCAGCAACACCCCTGGCTGCTCAGGAGTTGCCAAAAAAGACCTTTTGACAAAAACAACGATTCAGGAACCTAAAACAAAGGGACTCTTTTTGACGTAGAATTTACTATTTACCTTCCCCTGACTCCTCGGTCGCTTACTCGCGGCTTCAATCCATCCGGCATGGAAATGTATGCAAAATGTACGCCTGCCTCCCGTCGACTCCTTCTTCCCTTAGTGTGGATTTATTCGAAGAGGTGTTCGAAGAAAAACTTTGAATTGAACTCACAACATAGCCATCTAAGTTATTCTTTAACTCTCTAAATACGAGACTGAATTCCTCTCAAATAATATCTCCCATATTATTTTAATCCAAGTTGATTCATTATTTTTTTTGAAAATGTTTTATTCATATATGTTATTATTATTTGGGAATATATTTTATTCTATTTATTTATCTATTTATTTATTTATTTATTTATTTATTTATTTATTTATTTATTTATTTATTTATTTATTTATTTATTTATTTATTTATTATTATTATTATTATTATTATTATTATTATTATTATTATTATTATTATTATTATTATTATTATTATTATTATTTATTATTACTAGTGGCGAACCCCCAATATATGCGGGAAAAGAAAGCCTATTAGGAATAGGCGGTCATCTATTATACTTATTTAACTACTGTATTGTACTGAGGGTCTGCAGAATACCAAACATTGAACAACCACATTAAATCCAAATGCATCGAGGCACACGAGAACTATCTAGACTGGAAATGCTGCGAAATCGAAAGAGAATACAAACCCAACCCCCAACAAGCTCACCAAAGAATAAAAGAACTATCAGGGAAAAGGAAAAGCAAAGCAGCAGGAAGTTGTATCCAAAACAAACAAGGGGAACTGCTATTTGAAGAACAACATATAGAAAGCCGATGGGTAGAATACATAGGCGAACTGTACAATGATCCAAATAGAAATGAACCACCACTGAAATTCAAAGAACCATTAAGCGGACCAAACATCACCAAAAGTGAAATTGAACATGCCATGGAACGAATGAGGGATGGTAAAGCAACAGGCCCTGATGAAATATCTGTAGAGGTATTAAAAAGCCTAGGAGATCTAGCAATTGATGAACTTCACATATTATTCAACAATATATACAATACTGGGAAAATTCCAGAAGATCTCTGTAACTCTATTTTCATAGCAATACCAAAGAAAGCAGGTGCAGTCAGATGCGAAAATTTTAGAACTATAAGTTTAATAAGCCACATCAACAAAATACTGTTGCGTATAATTATCAACAGGCTAAGGAATAAGATTAACCCCGAAATCGCAGAAGAACAATATGGATTCCAACCTGACAGAGGGACAAGGAACGCAATATACCTCCTCCGTGTTTTAAGTGAAAGAGCTATACAGGTTCAGACCCCACTATACCTCTGTTTTGTCGACTACAAAAAGCTTTTGATAGAGTACGCCACGAAGAAATACTAAAACAACTGCACTCCATTGGCGCTGATGAGAAAGACCTCAGACTCATGCAAACATTATACTACACCCAGCAGGCATCTATCAAAATCGGAAACTCTACAGGAAATTCCATTCCTATTAAGAAAGGAGTCCGTCAAGGGTGTGTTGCCTCACCAGATCTGTTTAATCTATACCAAGAAACAATCATGAGGGGCATAAATAATATGGAGGGAATAAAAGTGGGAGGTCACAACATAAATAATATAAGATACGCAGACGATACGGTACTCATTGCAACATCAGAAATCCAACTTCAAAAGATTGTTGACAAAGTGGTAGTAGATAGTGAAGCCAAGGGAATGGAAGTGAATATCACCAAAACGGAATGCATGGTAATACAGAAAAACCCCGAAAACAACAACACCTGCAATATAACGATTCACGGCGAGCAACTTACCAACGTAGAAAGTTTTAAATACCTAGGTTCAATAGTGACAACAGATGGAAGATGTAACCGAGACATACGAGCAAGAATAACTCAAGCCAAACAGGCCTTCATGGACCTGGGAAACATTTTGAAAAACAAACAGATGTCGTTCGGGATTAGATTCCGAGTCTTGAAGTGCTACGTGTGGCCAATCTTGTTATACGGATGCGAAAGCTGGACTACAAATGCAGAAACACAAAAGAACATTGAAGCTTTTGAAATGTGGTGCTTGAGAAGGATGCAGAGAATATCGTATACTGCACACAAAACGAACGAAGAAGTGCTAAAACAAACATACCAACAAAGGAAACTAATGCCCTTAATAGTGGATCGACAACTATCCTTTTTCGGACACATAGTAAGGAAAGATAAGAATGAATACCTGGCAAGTTGTGGAAAAATACCTGGTAAACGCGCCCGGGGGAGACAAAGAAAAACACTCATAGACCAACTGAAGGGCTTCACCAGCCTAACAATCCAAGAGCTGTTTGAAAAGGCAAGAGACAGGGAGGAATGGAGAGAGATAATTCATGCAGTATCCGAAGCCTGGACCAGGCATGGAACCTAGAAGAAGAAGAAGATTGTATTTTTAGATTTGCCGGTAATTATGTGCTCGATGATAAGAATTTAACATTGGCTTTACGGAACAGTGATGATTCCTAACCCTAATTTTAGAAAGAATAGATTAGAAAGATTATCATTGTTTGAAGTATCAAGACATTAAAAATTACGTCATCATTTTGTTGTTGCTGATGAGATTATTATTACTTGATAGTATCAAGAGATATCTAAAATTACGTCATCAATTTCGGTTGTGGATATGCTAGAATGAATTATACTCGCAATGAAAGTCAAACTTAAAAAATGACTGAGTATTGCGATCTAGCAGATATTAATTTGAGTAAACGGATGATAGAATTATCCTAATATAAAAAGGAAGGTTTGAAAGTTACTCGTATATCAGTCTTTAAAAATATTTTATATCGGCAACATAGCGTAATAGAAAGACAAAGGGTTTGAGATTTGGATCAAGAAAAATAATAAGACTAAGACGTCGAAGTACAATGGGGAGATGGAGAGAGAGAGAGAGAGAGAGAGAGAGAGAGAGAGAGAGAGAGAGAGAGAGAGAGAAAGGAAGAAAAATAGATAGATAGATAGATAGACAGATAGATAGATAGATAGATAGATAGATAGATAGATAGATAGATAGATAGATAGATAGATAGTAGATAGATAGATAGATAGATAGATAGATAGATAGATAGATTGAGAAACAGAGAAAAGAGAAGGTCTGCTGGCGTGTGTGTGTGTATATCAGGGACGGCTGGTAATAATGGCAGGGTGGGCAAATACCAGCCTGTTTTTTTCAAGTTATATGCTGTATTACCAGGTCTGAAATAATCAAATTTAAATAAGATAATTTCAAAAGTTACTACTTAAACTTTATACTTCGTACTGAAATCAATTTGTGTGTATTTTTGATAGATTGAGAATCACCATGCATCCCGTAATGCATAAACCAGGATACGCTCCTGTTCTTTTTTTATCACCCCCCCCCCCCCCCCCACAACCACTCCACTCCGCCCACATCGTCACGTCGCCTGACTGTGAACTAACTCCGATTTTTGCTGTCTGGCCTCTCCAGTACTAGGTCGGGCTAATTCAAATGAGCCCACCTTATTAACCAGTGAAAACTAAATAGAGATTTGGCAAACGAACTTTTTCTTATTTATTGCCTTACTTGTGCTGGTACCATTGATGTAATGACTTTGGGAATGTTCCAGTATTGAATTAAATTTATTAATTTACTAATTTTATATCAATTTAGTATTAATTTGTGTTGTTTTTATATATTTGTTTATCCATTTAAACTTTTCTTTTTTTCTCGTTTTCTTTAGTGCTTCTCCAAACTCATTTATTTAAACTGTTTTCTTATTTGTTTTTTGTTGTTGTTGTTGTTTTGGAGTTTTTTTTGTTTTGTTTTTTTTTAACAAATTAATTTGTTAGTTCTTTTTTTTTTAATTCTTAAATTAATTACCGCTGTATTTTTATTGCCAGACAAAATAATTTTGCAAAACAATGTAATTTTCTATTGTATTCCGTCTAATAAAACAAAACACTTTTATTCAAAAGTCACGACTAAATAAATATATAAAATACAACCACCATTTTGGTTTTCTCAACAATTGAATTAGTATACGAGAAATACTCTTCTGAGAAAGGAGAGAGTTGAATTCTAACTAAGTTATAGAGGAAATACGGAAGGGTGGGCAGATTCCGTACTTGCCCGTCCTGAAGCTAATACATACATAAGAAGTTGTTCGCGATGAAGAGGCGGGAAGCTCGGGGTTGGTTGGGTAAAGAGTAAAGATAACACGGTCGTTATTGTTATAGTCTAACGAATGCATGAGGAGAAATTGGTATCATTATTTTGTCTTAATTGTATTGTATGAAGTATTGGCGAAAGCCTAAGATTAAATAAACTTTGTTTTTGTTTGTCTTATTTTGACTATGGAACTGATACTGATACTTGTCATATCAGACCTGCCTACTTGAAATAGGAAAATAAAAATCGTAGTTTTCAGGGCTAATAAAATCGTAGATATTTTAACTACCCTTTAAAAAAATGACCGGAATTTCGTCTGTTTTGATAGATATCAAATTTTTAAAAACGAGAAAAAATGATTGGAAACGTAATAATGATGGTGATGGTGGTAGTGATAGTGGTAGCGGTGGTGGTAGTAGTAATGATGGTGGTGGTAGTAATGATGATGGTAATATTATTATTGTTATTATTATTATTATCATCATCATCATTATTATTATTATTATTATTATTATTATTATTATTATTATTATTATTATTATTATTATTATTATTATTATTATTATTATTATTATCATTATTATTATTATTTATTATTATTATTATTATTATTATTATTATTATTATTATTATTATTATTATTATTATTATTATTATTATTATTATTATTATTATTATTATTATTATTATTATTATTATTATTATTGTACGTATTGGTGGTATTACTATTGTTGTATTTTTTTGTGGTTATTAATGGTATCAGTTTATTGTTTGGTTCCATTTACCATTTTTTTCCACTTTCATGTATGTGGTCATCAAATTGTATGATTTATTGTCGAAAGCCTAAGATTGAATAAACTTTGTAATATCGTATGGTAACCATCATTGCCGACGACATCGTCGTTGTCATCATAATCATCATTATCATCATTATCATCATCTTCTTCTTCTTCATTAACAACAACAACAACAACAACAACAATATTAACAACAAGTACTACAATAGCAATAAAAACAATATCAACATCATCATAAAATTTCCGTCATCGTCTCCACAACTATCATTCTAACCAACAGCATCACCAAAACCACTACCATAATTACATCCTCCTCCACCACCACCACCACCGCTACCACTATTCCAACCACTACCACCACCGGCACAGTCATTCTAATCATCAAGACAGCAGTGAAATGCAATTTGAGCTCTGAATGAAACTCGAGTCATATCGCTGTTGTTGCTTCTCGATTAAAACTTTAAGGTTACTACATACTACTGAAAACCAGTAATGTAACAGAAATATTTATCTCGCCGTTGAGGGATTAAACAAATCTTTAATTTTTCGAGTGAACGAAATGGACTTGTATTGTCAAGGTGTTGTCGCATTATGTCTCGTCGCTTTATTTTTTAGTTGTATTCTCTTTCGTGATTCATTTTTGATTACGTTTGGAATAATTAAAATCTACTGGTATTGTCATTTCATTGTAAATGTGATATTTGTGGTTGAAATATTATTTTTTAAAGGTGAAAAAAATAATAATTTTAAAAAAATTAATAAAAAAATAAATAAATAAATAAATAACTTTTTAAAAAAATGAAAAGATAAATAAAAAAATAAATAAATAAATAAATAAATAAATAAATAAATAAATAAATAAATAAATAAAAACAATGAAAAAAATAAATTAAAAAAAAAAATATTATATATATATATATATATATATATATATATATATATATATATATATATATATATATATATGACCGAAGCATCTTTGCCCACCAATGTAAATAGGCTAGAACCGCCACTGGTGTATATGTATGTGTGTGTGTGTGCGAGAGATAGAGAGAAGGAGAGAGAGAGAGAGAGAGAGAGAGAGAGAGAGAGAGAGAGAGAGAGAGAGAGAGAGAGGGAGAGAGAGATTTTTAAAGAATAGGTGTGAGGAGAAAAGGAGACGCACCAGGACGTATCCTTCGTTAACGAAGGACACGATCAGGATGGGAATAGGTGTGAGAGTTTTTATTTATTAAAGACATTCGTTGCTCTCTCTCTCTCTCTCTCTCTCTCTCTCTCTCTCTCTCTATCTATCTATCTATCTATCTATCTATCTCTCTCTCTCTCTCTGATAGTGTGAGTCTGTGTGTGTGTGTGTGTGTGTGTGTGTGTGTGCATGTTTGTTTGAGTCAAGGAACAGAATCCAATAAGTCAGGAACTAACAAAAGAAACATCAGATTTATGACTTAAACTGCTCAGCATGGGATCGCTGGTAATCGCAAAACGGAACGATGATACAGTCGACAGTCGGTATAATGAACTTTGATCGTCCGTTGATCGTCTGTGACCGGGGACAACAAGAGATGGCAGACTTTTTGTACTATAGCATGTCGGGTAAATCAAAGTTAAAAACGACAAGCGTGTTTCTCAATTGTCTTTTAATTTTTATTATAAACAAACAATATATAGATGGTTCGGACGTGGATTGTTTGCTTACTCCTGGAGAATGATACACACACACACACAGAGACAGACAGACAGACAGACAGACAGAGATAGATAGACAGACAGACAGAGAGAGAGAGAGAGAGAGAGAGAGAGAGAAGAAATAGATATGTGGATGGATAGATGGATAGATAGATAGATAGAAAAAAAACCCCGGATATATCGATAAATAATGTTTCGATTTACCGTGTCTAATCAGTGCATCCTGCCTCGGTATGTTAAGAAGGAGTGAAAAGAGAGAGAGAGAGAGAGAGAGAGAGAGAGAGAGAGAGAGAGAGAGAGAAATAGATAGAGAGAGTAAAATTAAATGATACAGATAAGGACAGGAGACACATTAACAGCGCCACCCCCGTTTCGTCTTAACGTTACACTACTCACCGGGGCGTCGTCTCCATTGTCCCATCTTGAACGGCCCATTTTTGAAGACCCTCCCTGTTTAACAGTTCCTAAAATTCGCTACACCCTGCGAGATCCCAACTTTGCACCGTTTTCCTGTATCCCAGCCAAAATAATGCGACAAACTCTGCATGACATCAGCAATGGATTGTTTTTTCTCTTCTCACATTCTAAACTGAAACGGTAAACACCAGGGTACCCACCATTTTGTTTTGTGAGTTTTTGGACTCTGTGCAGACCGGAAATTATCATAAATCAGCCTGTTGCGCATGTCCATGGTTTCTATCAATGCTCCAGGATTAGTTAAGGGTGGTCGGTTTTTTTTTCACCCGGACGGTCCGAGTGGGTTATAAGTCTTTAAATCCTGTTAGATAGAGAAAAAGGGATTAGATTAAAGACGCTATAAAACGTCTCCTTTAACTCTTTGGACGTGTGAAAACATAAGATATGCTATTCTTTATGGCTAAGTAAGCGTGAAGGAATAACGATGTACGCACATTGAATGCTAAATAGTTGGGTTCTCTTTAGGATTTTAACATATTTAAATTATTTTGTCGTTAACCGTCTAGATGCAGTGTGATTTTACAGGTCCTATAAGAGCAATTCTAAAATTCATCATGTTTTGCTGTCCAAGTCCATCTTTGCGTAATGAAACTAATCGCATTGCATTAAATGCTGTATTTTTTACTCATTTTATGGCTTTGATTGTTTATCCTTTTCTTATATTGCTAATAAAGGAAGCAGGGATGGATATCTTAAGGTTCAATCATGAAAAATTTTAACCAAAACATTGACCCCAAGTTACGTTTTAAATTATTTTTTTAATCGACCATGCAAGATGATATCATTATCTAAACAACTCCAATAGGTTCATATTTTTCAGTATAAAGGAATAGTGTAATGAAAAGTTGGCGTTTTCGTGTTGGCGTTTTATAAATTGGAACTATAATTTTTCATCACCAAGACAAACTGTCACTACGAAAGAAATTAACTAGGAAAGCCAGAGGACTGAAAGCTTAAATAATGGTCATTTTTGACTGACCAGGCACAAAATTGGACAGATGACTTGCAGAGTCCCCCCGAGACCTGGAGAACGTGTCACCACCCGTAGAAACTTCCCCGATCTGTCCAGTATCACTGGGCAATGTCAGCAATTTGTTTAGATATCCATGGGCGTGTGTATACCAAATTCAATAAAGTTCACAGTGTGATCGCATCTATTGTTCATGGTATCTCTTGCCTGTAAAACAAAAAAAAAAAAAAAAACAACAAAAAAACAAAAAAACAAAAAACAAACAAAAACCAAGACCACTTGCAATAATATAGTGTCATATCAATGTATAGCACGTACCCGTGGTTTATTATGATGTTCTAAACATTTTACACCCAAGCTCTTTTCATGAAAAGAAAAATAACGTGTTTAAAATTTTGCAGGATCATACAACGACAGTGTAAAGAAGCAAAAATCAAAACAGTAAACTTTGTAATTACATGATTTCACCAGGTGTTCAAATAACGTCAATAGAAGACTTATTACATCTCTGCAATCCAACGAACCGCTCAAAAATAGCAAATGATGACCATGGACTGATGCTCTTAACAAAGCGAGATAACTTTCATTGAAACATAAATCCATATAATATATTACCTATTTTCTCTTTATATCAATTCATCTTGTTCTTTTTAACGCGTATGTCAATTAATGTAGATTGAATTTAACCGAGCGGTGTAC
>NC_088364.1:16533824-16546324 GCF_034508935.2 Berghia stephanieae
CGTCAGATTGAAAATGATATTCATCGATCTATATATTTCCGCAGATCATTCTTTTCTCATTTGTCATTGAATTGCATAAGAACTCTATGTAAAACTGATGAGATTTGATGAGCGAGGAGGGCTCACTTTAAGGATATTTTTCTTGCATTTTAGACCATCTTGTTTGTCTAGCACTGTATCATAAATATTTATCAGATGTTCCTCTTGCGTACCTCTTCCCAGAGGTATTGATTAGTGTGACAAAATCATTTTTACTTGTATCCGATGATTCCCCTTACAGCGCTGACCACACTTTCATTATATGTGCAACACAATCGCAAGTTAATGTTTTAGAGTTTAGAGCTTTATCTTTCTTTTGCAACAAATCTTCTCAACTAGTTATAGTATGTGCTTATAATTGGTACCTGGTCAGAGGGTCTGCTGAAAGAAAGATCATTTGGGTATGATTTTACCAGTCCCTCCTCACATGAAGGGGGGGGGGGGGGGGGGGGGGGGGGGGTAGACTTTTAGGTGGCTTTCAGCTTAAAAATACAACACACCATAAACTCTTCAAATTTTTAGAGCTTTCTTTATAATATTATATATCAACTTCCATCCACCACTGCTTGCTATCCGTCCAACAATACAAAGAATGACAAATTTGCAGGTAATGTGAAAATAATATCCTCCTCTTCCACCCCCCGCCCCCCTCCCTCCCTCCCCCATTTCTTTGAAATCATTATTCATATTGTAATAAGCACTTCTTCAACATGCCTAAAAATTATTAGCAGTTGATACTAACGACAATATTATCATCTTTACCACACATCCTTTTATGATTTTGATTTAAATCGCAGTCCGTTTAAAGTCAACACGACAAGACCATAAAAACTCCTGATTTTAAACGATGTCAATCCCTTTTTTTAATGAAACGATCTGTATGGGGTACAGAAGGTTATTGGGACTATTGAGTGAATACATTTGCCGCTTAATTCAGTCCCCTGATTGGTGACAAACATAATTACACGGCACGTTTCGCATGGGTTGTGTGATTTGTGAGTCAAGTACACTCACGGATACCATCAAGCCTTGAGAATTAAATTGTTTCCATCTAAGATGTCGTTATAATAGTATTCAATGTGTTGGACACAACTAAGGGGTAGAATCAATGACAAACGCATCGCCCTATTACTAGGGATATAAAAACTATTCAGATATAAACTTGAGCTTTTAGCTTGAGCTTTTTTATAGTACAATATCCACTAAACGTGCTCAGAGCGCTTTACAAGGGGTCCTGGCCAACAGCAACACTTAACATGGAGGACATGACAAAACGCATATTAGGCGATATTACATTTTTATTTTCGGACAGAGACAACGCTGTTAACGGCCAGGTACTTATTTTACACCAGAGTACGGTGAGATAATTTGAGTATAGAGCCTTTTCCAGGGACTCAACTGTGCGCCGAGCGAGGCTCTCACGAATGTATGCGTGTGTGTGTGTGTGTGTATATATATGTGTGTGTGTGTGTGTGTGTGTGTGCGTTTCAGTAGTATCATACATATAAGCATCGGAAGTTATAATGCTGTGCGGCTATGTGGTCTAGTGGTATGACACTCGCTTTCGGATCGGAATTCCTGGGTTCGAGCCTCGCGCTCGGCGCATAGTTGAGTCCTTGGAAAAGGCTCTTTACTCACATTCTCTCATCGTACTCAGGTGTAAAATGAGTACCTGGCCGTTAACAGCGTTGTCTTTGTCCGAAAAATTGTAATATCGCCTATCGCGTTATGTCCCGTCCTACATGTTAAATGTTGCTGTTGACCATGGACCCCTTGTAAAGCGCTTTGAGCACGTTTAGTGGATATTGCACTATATAAAAGCTCAATTAAAAAAAATTAATGCTGTGTCATGAGCAACACAAGCTCTCTCTCCAATTTCATTTTTAAATGTTGGGAACAAAATTCTTGCACTGTCATGATTCTCGTTATTCAAATATTATATGGAAAGATCAATTAAGAGATATTCCTGATATTCCTGCAAAATCCGTTCTTGACTTTATCACCAATGTGTAAGGAGAGGTGAAATCATCACTGCATCTTGACTTAAAGCAAGATGTGCTAACAGGCGAGTTTTCATCTTGCGATCTAATTGGCTGTAATTGAAGAACATCATCATTAAACCATATTTCCTTCTTCGCAGTTTTATTTTTCATTTTTCAGTCCCCCGTGGTCTATTATAATACCTACCTATAGAATGGCACACCTCAAGGTGTGATTTATGGAGCGAACCGGCCGTTTAACCCTAATCGAATGGGGGGGGGGGGGGGGGAGGGTAACTTTGTTACCCAGTACTTGTTTTCTTTTGCTTTTAAGAAAACTTATAATTCGAATTTTCAGAAATCCTTAAAAATTCACTTTTACAAAGTTTTATGCTCAAATTGCTACACAAAATTACATAACATATTGACCATTGGAGATTTCTCAACATGCCCCTTTTTTACAAATGGGGGTAACTCTATGCCTCCACTTTCCAAAGAGAACCCCTCCCCCCCCCCCCCCTTTTTTTTTGTCCCCCCCTTATATACCGATTCGTGATCGGGGACAACTTAGTAACCCCATTGTGGAATCGCTATTACTGAGTACATACTAACTACAATGTGAGAAGTTTATGCGTTCCTGTTTGCTCCAATGTGAATATGAGGCTTTAAGAAAAAATATAAATACAGCATTGCACGCTTATAGCGAATTTTTTTTGGATCAAACTCGTAGTATTGACAATCAATGTCTTTCTTCTTGTTTGACTGATATAGCAAAATACTGATACGTTGGTATGTTAACAATAATTTTTTTTTCTACCTATAGCAGCTCTTCACTCTTCGTATTCTACTGAATTGATGCTATGCGTTTTGTTAAAAGAATCACAACATCCGCCCGCTAGGTTAAATATACCAACACACAAAACTGTATGTAACCTTTTTTTATAGTCTGATTGATATTTATTACTTTTTATTGCATGGTGTAACAAAATGACCCCCGACGTACGAATAGGGGTGATTCTTTATTTTACTTTATATTGTCATTGGGTAACAAAACTACCCCCAATTTATGATTATCATGCAAATAGAAACCTCCGGATGTTCTCGAATTCAGGTTGGTCGTTGGTATAAATGTTGAAAAGGATAGGTGCAAGTACCGATCCTTGATGGAGTCCGTTCTTTTGTTGTCTACAATCTGCTTTTCTTCCCATTCATTTCAACAAAAACGGTTTGACATAAGGGATTTTGTTATTGCAACTACTTTTGTGTGACGAGTTACCCTTGCAACCTGTTAGAGCAGTTTCCTGTGGTTTAGCATGTAGCAAGCGTCCACATCGCGTCCCTGGAATATCTCGCTGGAGACCGATTGCTACAACACGCACAACACCAACAACTCTTCCATGGTCAGGGTGGTAAAAGGATAGCCCCTCGGCCATTAACATGGCCAGCTCTAAGATAGTTAGCTTCAACGCAGGAGGACTGTCATCAACTAAGACATAATTACTATCCAACTTCAAGGCAAGCATACTTTGTCAGCAAGAGACGCACACAACCGTGGCACCACACATCCCTGGTATGCCCTAGTCATTATTGGCCATGAAAGGCCTGAATAAACTTTTTAAAAAATGAATATTAAAATGAATATATATATATATATATATATATATATATATATATATATATATATATATATATATATATATATATATATGGCGCTTGCGGCATTTTGGAGTAATTTTAGCGGCAATAAAAAAAAGACACGACGGAATAGTCAACAGATTGTTAAGTTTAGATGCGCTAAAGAAAACGGTAAGACAATGAGACCAGTTCAAATAAAATATAAGTAGGTCCAGCAGCGATATATTCATGCATTTAGTCTGAGAGCAGTTAAAAGTACCAGCTATACACAGGATACAGGGATAGCCTGGCTCAGCGGTACAGTCTTTGCTTTTTACCGAAAAAAAAACGAGTTCTGTTACCTGCAGCGATGTCTGGCATCAAGTCACCTGGCCCTAGTTCAGTTGCGGTGCTACACTGCGGTCGATGCCTGTATTGTTCAAGTATTCGGTTGGAATAGACCCTAAAGACAAATTTCCCCCACGGGATGGATACAGAAATTTTATTTAATTCTTTTTTACATGCTTAATTAAAGGGACATTGTCGCTTACAAAATATAGGCTACATTCGCATTTGTCTTGACATCTAGACGATGTACGAGCTTAATGACGATTCAAATGATTTGGTTGCATTCCCACATGCATTTCTAATGACATAGGTATGTAAGATATTGAAAGAACAATCCCATATAAACAATGTTCACCAGACGCTTACCTTAAACCCTGAAAGCAAAAAGAAGAGAAGCCTACCAAGAAATGCCGGGCGGAAAGAATTATAAGAAGGCCTGCCTTATTTGGAAGCAACTGGAGGATCTATCTGCGAGGACAGGAGAATATATATCATTATTCTTCCAAGAGTGGTGACAATCTTAAATAGATGATTGTAATCGTCAAAAACTTTCCATGAAGGAACAGTTGACGACCCAATGTGCTCTTTCGTAACGTACACATTTCTTTATTCAAACTTATTTTTTATAAAAACGACAGGGAGAAGGATGTAATTGCATCACTTTTCTAAGTTTTTAAAATAAAAATTTCCCTCTCAAAGATTAAATATTCCAGGCTATGATAATACCCCGTATCGTATTTATCTCTCTCCCACTGGAAACCGAATACGCCAGTACATATTATTTTCATTCCTTGCTTTTTGAGATCATCGGTATTATATTAAATAACAATACCGGGGATACTGCCTTGCAGTGACAATGGTACTTTTGGCCATGATTGATGGTGCCATCGTTGGGATTTCCTAGAACTCGCTGTCATGTTGTTGCTTCATTATTCCGTTAAAATTATCTCAGGATTCTAAAGTGAAAAGAAATAGTGTATCTTATCGTCCTGAACGTAAAGTTGGCGGTGCGTGACGAAAATTGACGTCTGGTGGGTGTCAAGTGTCTCCATGTTTCCAAACAGTGGGTGTTGTATTGTAGGGTTGTTTTTCCTTTCAAGTAAGATTGTGTGGTGTTGGAAGAGATGAGAAGACATGGGTGGGGTAAAAATAAATGTTGAGATAGTGGTTGTGTTGTGATAATCTTTTCATATATCGCAGCCAGACTCACCAAGGCTATTACTGTCGATGATCATTTAAAACGAGTACTTGGTGCGTTTCTGATGGTGAAAGTGTGTGATGTATCATAATGTATCAACATGATCGGTAACATGATATGTACTAAATACCAGTAGACATGATATGTACTAAATACCAGTAGACATGATATGTACTAAATACCAGTTGACATGATATGTACTAAATACCAGTAGTAAGTCGTACATAACTAAACATTATTTGAAAAGTAAGATGGTCGTCAACATTAGAAAGGGGAATGTGAGAAGAGAAGAAGAAGAAGAAGAAGAAAAAGAAGGAGGAGGAGGAGGGGGATGATGATGATGATGATGATGATGATGATGATGATGATGAGGAGGAGGAGAAGAAGAAGAAGAAGAAGAAGACATAGAAGAAGGAGGAGAAGGATAAGGTTAAGGAACGGTAGAAGATGGAGGAGGAGAGGAAAAACAGACAAACACTGAGAGAAGAAAGAAAGTGAGAAGGAGAGAGAGAGAGAGAGAGAGAGAGGGAGAGAGAGAGAAAGAGGTTGCAGGACATTAAGACGAATATTGAATATAAAAGTAATGCCATATTAAAATCCACACCAACCATACAAAAACTAAATTAAAACAAAACAAAACACCCCCCCCCCCCCCCCAAAAAAAAAAAAAAAAAAAAACAAACAAAAAAAAAAAACAAAAAAAAACCCCCTAAAAAACTGAAAGATAACGAGAAAAAAAACAACAACAAACAAACAAACCCAAACAAGCCAACAGAACAAACCCAATGATAATATCATGTGCATTCATCAATCAACTTATTTGGTTCTTACTGTAAAGAAACACGTCACAAAACAGAAGAAAAAAAAGAAAAAGAATTGGACCTATATCTATATCATAAGCCACTCTTATCAACCTGCAATCAGATTTAAGGAATTCTCCACCAAGGTGTGTATGACTTTTTCGTTTGACAACTTCCGCAACAAACATCCATTCATTCCTTATTGATATCATGATATGCAGACAGATCGAGAATCCATTTATTCAGACAGACAGAAATAAGATTCCCGCAAACTCTACGCTAAAACGCGACACAATTAATTTTGTTTGACTTTGAATCATGTTCATTCTTGCATTGAATTTGAATCATGCTTGTAGTTACCGTCGAAAATCTACGATTGAATAAACGGAGGAAATACCCCATGAAACGGGATTAATGAGTGTCTGACAAACATATTTAAAGATTCGTTAAGGGATTTTCTAGAATCAATACTGAGATCTTATAACCAGCGGAAAGTAAGCACGACTGGTTTACTGTGTCAAATACGAAAATCGGGAAAAGGTACTCAAAGCGTCGTTGAATAAGGTCTAAATATAACCCATTGAGGCAATCTAATATTTTGTTGGAGTGAACCGGACGAAAATGAAATTGAACTTATATTCGAAATGATCAGAATTACAAGATTTGATTTTTTGGCATTAACAAAAAAGCTGCTCTTTTTAACAAAATCATATGATTGTTATTTAGATTTTAAATGGAATTTTCAGCGCCAAGCTCATCCACATTGTAAAATAGAGGATTGATAGGTCACAATTTTGTTCGTTTGGTTTTAAAACTCAATATAGTTTAAATAACACTGGTTTCTTGTATCAAACAACAAGGTTAAGCTGTTTAAAGACTTCATGCAAAATATAATTTAAAAATATTGCCTGGAAATATTTCTTGAAATTCCTTAAGATTGATCAATCATTATCGAAATACTAGTCTATATTGGCTATAGAAATATAACACGTGAAATGTATGAAGAAAAAAAAGAAGCAGCAGATGCAGAAGAAATTAAAACCCGGACACCCAGAAACTTAGTCCACAAAAGAGTATTAAACTGCGTATGAAAAATAAATTTCGTCGTTTTTGGTGTTATAATAAAACATCATAGAAAATGAAATGAACGTAAACAAAACGTTCGACGATCTTTTCAAAGAACGATCTGAATTTAAGGTATTTCTTTTTACTATCGGCACTGATTGACGATTGGCTCGAGAAACAAATTGACTGCAAAGATCAAACCAACAACTCATAGCACGAAGCGTCCTAACTTGCCAGGATTAATAATATTTATATTGCCTATTATTAAATGAGATGTTGAACTCCGTATTGGGATTCAATTTTTATCGTTTGAATCATGTGTGTATCTTCTTCACGCCGCGTGTGTTTATCAGTTGTTATTTTATTGTTGTTTTTTAAACAGTTTTTCTCTCTCTTTTGTTTGCAGAAAAATTATAAAAAAGTAACGCTACGCAATAGTTTACGCCGTAATACACAAATACATGCCACGATATGTTACATGGAATTGTTTGGATATGAGCAGTCGAATTACTGGATTTCAAAATATTTTTAAAAATTATTTTCGAACGTCACGCGACCTATGATTAATTAATTATTTGTTTTCTTTAGCGAAAGAGAATATTAGTGTACGCCTCTTTGTGTGTATGGTGTGTGTGTGTGTGTGTGTGTGTGTGTATGTATGTATGTGTGTATACATGTGTGAGTGTGTGTGTGTTTTGTGTTTGTATGTGCGAAAGAGAAAGAAACAGGTGGAGAGGAAAGAGAGTCGTAGAAAATTATTATTATTATTATTATTATTATTGTTATTATTATTATTATTCTCATCATCATCACCATTTTCATCATGATGGTCATCATTAATAATAATGATAATGATAATTATAATAGTAATAATACTAAAAATAATAATAATAATAATAATAATAATAATAATAATAATAATAATAATAATAATAATAATAATAATAATAATAATAATAATGATGATGATGATGATGATGATGATGATGATGATGATGATGATGTTGATACAAATCTCTCTCCCCACCCCTCCTCCTCATCATCATCAACAACAACATAATCACCACCCCACCATCACCATCATCTTATTATTCTTCCTTTGTTATTGAAAATCAGTTGTTTTAAAGAACTGAGCTCACTCTGAACTTACCGGACGTTAACAAAGTCACTCGATTCTCCCTAGATCTATTAACATGGCAATGTCTGTATGTGTGTGTGATTTTTGTTTTGTTTGTATGCATGTATATATGCCGTAGCTATATATATATATATATATATATATATATATATATATATATGTGTGTGTGTGTGTGTGCGTGTGTGTGTGTCTGTGTGTGTGTATCGGTCTGAATATGTGCTAGATATAATGCATTTTAGATGTATTTAATAAATTAGATCATTATAATTGGTACGTATTTTAATATACTTGGTCGAGCATGTGTGCCTTTGTATGTGTGTATGTATGTGTGTGTGTATATGTGTGTGTAAGTGAGAGAGATTGTGTGTGTATGTGTGTGTGTTTGTGTTTGTGCGTGTGAGTACGTGTGCATGTGAGTCTGAATGTATGTTTGAGTTTGTATTATGTCGAGGTTGGGGTACGGTGGATGATGGTGGTGCAGGTGATTGGGTGTGGATTATCGAACACGATGTATCGCTAATCCCTGCCGGGCCATTAGAGGGAAAAGGTGTATCGATCCGAGACAGGAAGTCAGGCCATTAAGAGAAAATGATAGGATACACTGGAGACGTTTGTGGCAGGTCAAGGAGGGAAGAAGGTATCAGCTTCTCTCTCTCTCTCTCTCTCTCTCTCTCTCTCTCTCTCTCTCTCTCTCTCTCTCTTTCTCTCTCTTTCACACACACAAACACGCGCGCGCGCACTCACATACACACACACCCTTCTCTCTTTCTCATCTTTCTATCTCACTCTCTTCCCTCGCTCTATCTTTTCCACTTTCAAATACTTCTCAATCTATCCCTCCCAGCAATCACCCCCCCCCACCCCCACTCACATCTGCTTTCCTCTCTACTCATTATTATTTTTTTTTTTGGGCTGAACTCGGCCTTCAGCACCCTCTTATCGTCCTCTATCTTCTTTTTGACTTATTCATCTCTTCTTCCTCTTCCCCAGCCACCCCATACTTTTCTTATCGCATTGTATTCCTCGTACTTAATAAATCATCATTTAACTTCTCAATCTTACCTCTTTCCGCTTTCTAGTAATACATAGTCTCTCTCTCTCTCTCTCTCTCTCTCTCTCTCTCTCTCTCTCTCTCTCTCTCTGTCTCTCTCTCTCTCTCTCTCTCTCTCTCTCTCTCTCTCTCTCCCCTCTCTCTCTCTCATTATTTTTTTTTTTCCAGATATTATGCTTCATATTCAGATGCTTATATCCACCTTCATAAACCACTTTCCCTGCACTGAACAAACTGAAAAGATACATTTTACTTACCATTTTACTTACAGCCCTTCTACGGCCAATTCTAAAAAGTCCAGTTCCACCGGAAGCTGCCGCCAACCTGAAAGGTGAAAGAGTTTGTGGTCGTCATAAAAAGCCGGAATAGAATTTTCACCGATGACTTCCTCTGAAAAGAACATTGGCTTTTGTTCTGGGGATCAGGAAAAGTTGATCATTGGAGGCTTTTGATATTTGGTGGGATTTGTTCATTACCTTATAGATTTCATGGACAAATCTTTTTTTGATTGTTCCTTAATCCATTGACTATTTGGCACGGTATGTTGGTGCGACCTTTTGGTCTCCAAGATTTTTATTTTCATTTCCTCAATCGGTTATCCAACATAAGTTATTGAGTTGAAAAATACATTAATTAATCAATCAATTAATTAATCAATAAATGAATCGATAGGTTACTCAATTGAGAAGGATGCTGACTTTTTTTTCTCTCAGTCACAATGTATTTATCAGTTAACATTTATATTAGTTAATGAGAGAGTGGCGTTCAATGATGTAGACCATATTCAAATTGATAAATAATAATATAATATGAGGATTTACAATCTTGATAAACAAAGCAATTTATTCACACCATTAAAGAAAAATGCAATAGCCAAACACCAATTGATCATTGTCTGACAAGGCAGAGAATTGAATGTAGTTCGTCTTCATTTAAAAGTTCAAGTTATGCCCGTGCCATATCTGGCCACACAACTATTATATAAAAAGTAGTAATAGGAGTAGTCGTAGTAGTAGAAGTAGCAATCTTCTTAGTCCTATTACGTGGTCAACAACTCGGTCAAAACAAAAAATAAAAATGGCTTCACCAAAAGATATTTGATTCAAACAGCCTGCTGTTATTGAATTTCTGAATGCTGAAGACTATTCAACCATTAAAAGGCATGCCAGAATGAAGCGTGTTTATGATGACGCTTGTGTTGATTATAATTCAGAAAAGTGAGTGGAGCAGGCACTTATGTTGGTAACAACAAGATATGAAGTGAGTAGAAAAGTGCCAGAAGACAATAGAGAATAAAAAATTTTTTCGCGGCGGTGGTGGGGTTTGAACCTGCGACCTTATTGGTACGACAACTCCGCCTGGCAGGTGAGAGCGTGGCTCTACCGTGTGAGCTATCCACGAACACAAAAATATTCGTTTCAAACCCAAAGTCATTTCTAGATCCCTCTCTCACCCACTTCTTGAGATCGCCGATTCGTTCGCCACCATCGCGAAGTAATTTTGACCAGCAGTTAAGCTTAATAGCCAATATTCTCATCACAAACATATAACATAGAAACGATTGAAACATTGAGTATGCTCCGGTGTATGGGGTGAATTTTTAATTCAGAAAAGTGAGTGGAGCAGGCACTTATGTTGGTAACAACAAGATATGAAGTGAGTAGAAAAGTGCCAGAAGACAATAGAGAATAAAAAAATTTTTCGCGGCGGTGGTGGGGTTTGAACCTGCGACCTTATTGGTACGACAACTCCGCCTGGCAGGTGAGAGCGTGGCTCTACCGTGTGAGCTATCCACGAACACAAAAATATTCGTTTCAAAATATTTTTGTGTTCGTGGATAGCTCACACGGTAGAGCCACGCTCTCACCTGCCAGGCGGAGTTGTCGTACCAATAAGGTCGCAGGTTCAAACCCCACCACCGCCGCGAAAAAATTTTTTATTCTCTATTGTCTTCTGGCACTTTTCTACTCACTTCATATCTTGTTGTTACCAACATAAGTGCCTGCTCCACTCACTTTTCTGAATTAAAAATTCACCCCATACACCGGAGCATACTCAATGTCTCAATCGTTTCTATGTTATATGTTTGTGATGAGAATATTGGCTATTAAGCTTAACTGCTGGTCAAAATTACTTCGCGATGGTGGCGAACGAATCGGCGATCTCAAGAAGTGGGTGAGAGAGGGATCTAGAAATGACTTTGGGTTTGAAACGAATATTTTTGTGTTCGTGGATAGCTCACACGGTAGAGCCACGCTCTCACCTGCCAGGCGGAGTTGTCGTACCAATAAGGTCGCAGGTTCAAACCCCACCACCGCCGCGAAAAAATTTTTTATTCTCTATTGTCTTCTGGCACTTTTCTACTCACTTCATATCTTGTTGTGTTGATTATAGCACCGTTTGGCGATGGGTAAGGTTCGTGGAAGGAGGAGACCCGATCGAAACAACCTTCAAGATTAAACTCGTTGCGGGAGGCCCCGAAGTGCCTCGAACGTCAGGAATCAAACTGAAGTCGAAAACATAATTCTAGTAAATCAGTGTGTTGGTCTTAGATAAACTGATATTTTGAAAGAAGATGGAATTCCAAAGGGAAGGTTACACCACATCGTAACAGTGATCCTTGGACACAGGAGAGAGTCTGCCAGACAGGTCCCACGAATGTTGACAAGTGACATGAGAGAGCAACGAAAAACAATTTGCTTCAAACTATTGAGAATGTATGAAAATGAAGGGTGATATTGTTATTCAGCAAATAGTCACTAGAGACGAGTCATGGGTCCACTATTATGACCTAGAGAGCGTAGTCAATTGAAAACCGACACAAGGACTCTCCTTGTCAAAAAAAAGTTAATATTTGGGCGTCGGCAAGAAAAGTGCTGCTAACGATTTTCTAGGCTTTAAGAGGTGTTGTTCATATCAAATTTTTGGAACATGTCAACACAGTAAATTCCGATCAATGTGTTGCCATGATGGAAAAACTGAGAGCCCGACTGAAAAGGGAATGACAACAGAAATGCGATATTGCAACACGATTACGCTCGACCCCACACGAGCCAACAGACTCAAACCGCCCGAAAGAAAATGGATTTCTCCATTTTGCATATCCATCCTACAGTCTCGACCTTCCACCTTCAGACTTCTTATTCTCTAAATTGAAGGGGTATTTTAAAGGAATCCACAATGAGAGCAACAAAGACGTGAAGGTTGCTGTCCGATCTTGGTGTTGAGAAAAGGACGACAGTTTTTTTTCGCCGACAGGATGCGTCAA
>NC_088364.1:16548824-16556324 GCF_034508935.2 Berghia stephanieae
ACTTTGGATGAAAAGAGTTTGAAAACTTAACGCTACGAATTTGAGTGTTGAGGGAAAGAAAAATGTCTGCGTTGTCCGGTTGTTTTTGAATATATGGACGGTATGGTAAACACCCCATCCTTCCAACACACACACACACATAAACACACACACACACACACACACACACACACACACACAAACAAACCGATGAGGTGGTAAATTAATTTTGTTGAGATTCCGTTGTAACTTGTGTGAATGGGCGGAGACAAAGAATTAGTTTTAAGTTCATGTGTGGAGTCTGGTGTGTGGGACAATGGCATGGAGATTCATTCTATGCTTGGACTTGTGTTCAATTATTTAAGTTTGTAAAATTAGGCCCCTAATAGTTTGGCCAGGTATTTTATAGAATGACATGAGTCATTCGTATATGAAGACGCAATAATATATTTTTTTTAATATTATATAAATAAGGTCCCCAAATAATCTGAAAATATATAGGAAGATATGCATAGCGTAAACAAAAGAACGAATGATATCTGACTTATTTTGCAAGCAGGAGAAAAATACAAAGAAATAATCACTTTTTTTTTTTTTTAAAAAGGCTTTCTTTCACGGTCTCAAAATAGCAATCATTAATACACTTAAGATCTTCTTTCTTCTTTTTTTTTGTCGTTGTTCCGAGATGGGTATTTACACAGATTGCTACCTAACTAGTTATGCAATAAAAAAAGTCCAATTCTTCCAAGGTCTCACCGATACTAATTTTTCCCTGCTAAAATTCTCCTCAAATTTAACCGCTATCTTCCTCTTATTCCCCTTTTTGTTGGGTTTATCGTTTGCGTAAAATCTCAACCCTTACCATTTCCACTTCTCTTGAGTATTTCCTGTTCAAATCTTATTTTTTTATATTTTTGTCCATCGCTCTTCATTTTTTATTTTAACTTTACCAATCAATTATGTTCACATTTTACTTGAAACATGAATTAAATCTAAACTTGTGAGTAAATATCTTATACATGATAGAATTGATTAAATTACTTCCCCTGAGTCTGAAAAAACGTGGTCTTTGATCGCAGTTTTGATACTGAATTTAAAAAAATAAATGTGGGGGGTAACTCGGAAATTGAAAAAGTATTGTATTTAAGCATATATTAATTTGAAAAGCAATATATTCAGAAAAAATAATTAAATAGAAAATAGTCTTAAATATCGCCCTTCTCATCAATCTGACACCCAAATAAAAACGGGCCGTTTTATCGTTGTTTATTATGTAAATTAAGTATTACCTTGTGTTGGTTTATTTAGTCACTTTTTGCCTAATCCGTTCAATCATTTATATATGATATATAAACTTTTTTTTTTTTTAATTATTATTATCAGACATTAACCATGTAAAGTTTATTAACGTTCCATTTATAAATAAATTGTTAAATTCGTCGATCAAATTTAGGTAAGAACTTTCAAGTTGAGCTTATGTATGTATTAATTCAAAGTAAAACCAAGCAAAACGTATCATTTAACCCAGTTTCTTTGAAATAAAATACATGCTCCAATAACAATGCCTTTATTTAAAAAGTACCTGACATTTAATGATTCATCTTTTTGATAATAAAGAAAAAGCGACACCTCTGTCCTTTTAAAGACCGTGTTTTATCACTGAAATCACCTCCATGCCACCATCTCCATTGTTTCATCTTTCAGGGGCGTGACATTAGTTGGGGGAAAAGAGGCCTGGTGAGAGGATCATAAAGACACCCAGTTATTTCCTTGTCAAAAAAATGTCCCACTGCTTTGGATTAATCATATTGTAATCAAACTGTTCATTTTTTCCTGGTTAGATTTAATTTTGGGGGGTACAGACTATTCCCTCAAACATTATTATATTCCATCTCTAAAGAATATCGTTCATAAGTGTCTTTATCTCTGATAAGTAATTTGATTAGTTAACAACGTCGCAGTCAGTGTGTCGATCAACCTGATTGGATAAAGTGAATACTAAACAACTAGGAAGTTTTGGACACTTGCTTCGAGCTCAAAATTAATATCCTAGAAAACTGTAGAAAGTTTGGTCATCGTGGTCCTATGACCCTTGGAATCGATGTTTATAACTATTTGGTTATGTGAAATGGACAGTAACAATATCCTGCACTTTGCACCCGTTCAGCCAAATCCCGGAGTCAGCAACTCATTCACTGCTTCATGAAAGGGAAAGAAGGTGTAAAAATTTCAAATATTACATTTATTTGTCCCTGAGTTGTTCCAATGTTAGTATGGCGGACTACACAATAAGTCGCATAGCTCTTTGCGAAATATTAAATTATTAAAGCTGTTGAATGTTTTGCTCTTTCTCAAAATAATACGAAACAATTTTCTTTATCAGTTTTTCTGAGTTAAAAAATTCTAGCAAACCCACTAGATATATATCTTCGTTGTAAAACTAATCAATGTCATAATGTATGCTCTCTCCGCAATAGTACCTACTGAATCTGTCCTTCTCTATTCCACAGTCATTCACAAACGTCAAAAAAATTCTTGCTAGTTTATGTATGAAAATGGATAGATAAATGTTGTGCCGTTATATCACATTTCTGCTTTAATTGGTGAAATTGAGTGATTTTGATTATAATACCAAAATGACCCACAGACCTACTCTTCCATATATATATATATATATATATATATATATATATATATATATATATATATGTGTGTGTGTGTGTGTGTGTGTGTATGTATACACTAGATCTAAATGCCCCCCCCCCACCCCATCTTCCCAGAATATTACAACACCAATTTATACCTTTAATTAAAGCTAGACAAAATACCATTTTCCAACATGTAACGCACCACCTCACTTTCAAATGAATTTTGAAAGTTGTTTTTTTTTTTCCTTTTCATTGATCCTTGGCTAAATATTTCACCCGATATGAACATCCATGGTAACATATGAAAAAAGACCTAAGAGGTCGTCCACCAATAACGATGTCGAATTGTTACAATTTTGGTTTAAATTTGACAGACTATTTCGATCGAGGGTATGGAAAATCCGACTGCTTTCACGAGACGCCGTATTCACAGTTTAAAAGATGCTTTTAATCGACATAACGATATTTAAACTAAAATTATATTTAAGTAAAACCTGTTTGAATTTTTTTTTTTTTTTTTTTGGGTTTTTCTTTCTTTCTTCTTTTTTGTTTTCGTTTTTTGTTTTTTGGCCATGTTCGATTTTTATTATATGTCCGTAAAAGGGCCAGCGTAACTCTCTGTACATTAAAATATCTTCTTGATCTGTATACTCGTATATAAAAGTCTGAAGAAAAAAAAAACCCGAAGAAAAAACAAACAAACCGTTTTAAATGTAAACGTGACTTTCCGTCATGGCTGTGAAACTCAACACAACTCTAAGTAAGTTTATTCTTACTTTTTATCCGATAGTCTTATATAATACACTTTTGACCTCTTGTTGATTTTTGATATCAGTTTCTTGTTGCCTGTTCAATGCTGAATGAGCGTCTTCCACAAACGCGTTACGGCAATGACTGTTTGAAAACTGTACAGGTGTGTTGATATGACAGACAGAAACGTCACACTACGTCACCACTACGCCATCTTACCTGTCTTTTGTCAGGACTTGACTCTCACCTGAAACGTCATGTCTCTTTGGTGGGTTGATATTGCGATGCCAACTTAAAACCTTTCCAAAAAAACAAAAAAAAAAAAAAAAAACAGAAAAAAATCAGTTCGTCTAGATTCACGGCCATCATCGGCGAACCGATGTTTCAGTAGGGCTTTCTGCTCTTGTGTTATTACACGAAGCTTGCGACCAATAGATCCAGATTTGAACCCCTTATTTGGGACAATATCTACAAAATGCGCTCAAACCCTATA
The DNA here is from genome assembly GCF_034508935.2 of Berghia stephanieae. NCBI lineage: Eukaryota > Metazoa > Mollusca > Gastropoda > Nudibranchia > Aeolidiidae > Berghia > Berghia stephanieae. The sequence continues at coordinate 16,552,695 of NC_088364.1, forward strand.
CGAGTTGTTTTCCCACATGACGTTTTAACAAATTTTCTCAACGGAGACAACATTACTATTGTCCATGTACTAATTTACTTATTCTGAAATATGTGGTCAGGATGTTAAAAATTCTGAAACGCCATTTGAACATATCTCTCTCTCTCTCTCTCTCTCTCTCTCTCTCTCTCTCGCTCTCTCTCTCGCTCTCTCTCTCCCTATCCCTCTCTTCTCTCTCTCTCTCTCTCTCTCTCTCTCTCTCTCTCTCTCTCTCTCTCTCCCTCTCTTGATGTTTTGCTTGACACTTACCAATCTGATCCAATTTTACAACACGAAAAAAAAACAAAAAAACTGATACAACTTTCTTGTTTGCACTTTACGATTATGCATATTTGAATTTCTTTCTTTTTAGAAATAAAAAATGCTTTCTTTCTTTATTCATCCATTCATTTATCTAGTTCGTTAATAAGTCAGTTTGGTGGACACGCGGTTAGTTAACCAAATATTTAGTTAGGCAAGATTTTTTTTAAAAATCCAATCGGCTCCCGTGGTTTTGTGCTATTATACCGATTATCATGTCTTAAATAAGGGTTTTACCCGAAACGTAATTTGTGTATTGTATGTGTTTAGACCTTTATCAAAATCGATGCGCGGGTGGTTGGATGGGAGCATCACCCTTGAATCGTATACCTATGATGTTCGCATGGGTGTGCGATCCGATAGTGATGTCGTTTCTTCTTCTCTTTACTAGCCTATCCTGCTTCTTTGGTTTGTGATTGTATTTTTGACAGGGATATTTTTTTTCCTGTAAATCCTCTGCCTGTTTGTTCTTGGTTATTTATAATTTAGCTTATGATATCTTTAGGTTATGCTTTTGATTGACATTTGTACTATTTTTGTTAGATTGCTTGTTTTTTTGTTTCAGCGGTCTCTCATATAACCTCAATTGTGTTGGAAGAGACCTAAAGCAACAAACAAAAAAAAAAAAAAAAAAAAAAAATCGATGCTATTTTATTCTCTGCTTTCATTCCTTCTTTATTTTCTTTGTTTTTTTCTTCTCACCCCCCCCCCCCCCCCTCCCTTTCCATTCATTCATTTTTTCTTTTCTTTACGTTTTTCCTTTCTTTCTTTTATATTTTTGCCCGCTGTTGTTCAATTCGTTTAACATTAATAATGTTGTCATCAATGGTAAAGCAAATCGAAGACTATAGATTGTAGAGGGAGAAATAATATTTTAAAAAGTTGGGCTCCTTTTAGATAATCTTAACTTAGCATCCCATAGACGTACTTGACTGATTGTCGACATTTTGGGGACAGCACATATACATCAATGTGTCACTGAAACACTTTGTGTGAACATATGTATATAACTCTCTCTCTCTCTCTCTCTCTCTCTCTCTCTCTCTCTCTCTCTCTCTATATATATATATATATATATATATATATATATATATATATATATATATATAATAATATACACAAAATTGTTTTGTGATACAAATTTAGTACAAAGAGTGAGAGTGCTCGACATTTTGGTAACAGCAATGGAACAAATTATTATTATTATTAGTTATCATTTATGAATCTTTAATAATATCTATCTATCTATCTATCTATCTATCTATCTATCTATCTATCTATCTATCTATCTATCTATCTATCTATCTATCTATCTATCTATCGCTTTCTCTCACTCCTCCTCCTCTCTCTCTTTCTCACACTCACTCTCTCTCTCTCTCTCTCTCTCTTTCTTTCTTTCTCTCTCTCTCTCTCTTTCTCTCTCTCTCTCTCTCTCTCTCTCGCTCTCCCTCTCTCTCATTTTCACGATCTATCACTCTCTCTTTCACGTTTTAAAAATATTCTGTGCGAGTGTGTGATTGTTTGGCATTTTTAAAGGTTGTTTTCGTGGGTTCTAAACGACGTGTAATATGCACACATGGTCTGTGACTTTGGGAGCGCAGATTTAGAACGGGCTTGGAATTTCGAACGTAGCTGTTTAAGAATACTTTATTTATTTCTTATTAAGATTTATCCTTTTTTACACCAACGAGTTGAAATTTAACCAACATCAAAACGGTTTAAAAATTCATACCCCCCCCCCCCCCCCCCCCCGTTATAATAGGACATATGAATGGGGAAGGATGGTATAAGTATAAGATGTCATTATATGGATATTTCTTCCGAAAAATTGCAAACTTGCGATATTAGGCATAAGACCTGAATTTTATCTATCAACCTATGTATCTATTTGTATATTTATTTATCGATTAATGCTTTAAAAATTAATTAATTAAATTTAATTAAATTTATTAATTATTCATTCATTCATTCATCGATTCATTCATCCATCTATTTAAACTCTAATTTGTTTTCGTCATCAAAATAAAGTAAATTAAAAATCGTTTCATTCACCCAGTAACCCATTCATCCATCCATTCATCCATACATCATCCAACCAACCATTCTCCATTCATTGAATCACTCAACCCCCAGCCGTCCAAATTATTATAATTATTTACTCCACACCTTAAGCTGACGGATTCGATAGAGAGAGGAAAAAGGACGAAGATCTAATCATCTATAAGAATTCAATAAATTAGTTGTTTTTTATTTTTTTGTTTGTTTGTTTGTTTGGCTATTTGTTTTTTTTCGTTTTCTTTTGTTTTGAGGGATTTTACGGCGCTTAAAACCTTCTGGGTCATTCCAGCGCCAGTAAATGAGAATGATAGGGGAAAGATGTAGATTTGAAGTTCAACGCACCAAATGAAACGTAAGACAAAGGTGACGTGATTTAAAAGAGAACAGAAGATTCTACGAGCAATCTGCTGCTTTTTAACGGTTTTTAAATATATTTTTTTCAGAGATTTTACGCTGGCGACACTTTTACTATAAGGTCATTTCAGCGCCAATAAAAAGGAGGATGATAGAGCGAAACGTTCTAGATCTGAAATCGAAAGTGCCAAAGAAAAAGCAAGACAAAAGGGACATGTTCTAATTATGTTTGCACGAGTAATTCACCAACGTCCCCATTTTAACATTACCTAAAAGTACTAGCCAGCCTAAAACAAAAGTCCCCTTATAAAGGATACACGAAGTAACAATTTGCAAGGAAAAAATATCATCTCTCAAAATATAGGCTCTCTACTATTACGATACATGTGACTTCCTCCCTCCGAGCTAAGGATCCCCGCCATAACCAGGGAAAAAACCGAGAACAGCTAAGAAATGAACACAAGTATAAGGGACTTCCTGCCCACTATAAGAGGTAGAAGACACGACTCAGCACGAGTATCTATTTTGACATTACCTAAAATTCCCATCCAGTCAAGAGCAAAGGGTTCCCCTATACTCAAATGTTTACAAAGTACTTTATATTTAACACTAAAAAATATAATAGAACTCAAGAGACAGAGACGACCTGCAAAAAAAAAAAATGGGGGGGGGGGGGGGTTAACTGTCTCACTCCCACCTACCCCCCCCCCCCCCCCCCCCCCGACAAAATTCATTAAACAACAAAGTCAAGAACAGCGTGGAAAGGGTAAACAGGTATAGGTGACATATCCATCTTAGGGAGCGTTCACATATTACGTCATCAAAAATTTGCCCTTTTTAGACCCCCCCCCCCTCCCCCAAGTCATCACTTGTCATCAT
>NC_088364.1:16568824-16578824 GCF_034508935.2 Berghia stephanieae
ATCGCTCTCTTAGAGAATACTTTTTTTTTTGTCTGACAATAATGAGACCATCACATTCTTTTCCAGAGCATTTTACACGGCAAAAATTGGAATCCATTACGTACCGTTTCTTTTCAAGCTTTCATACTGTTACTTCTGACTTCATTAGTTATTATTTGGCTTTCCGTTATTTATTTATTTGAACTTATTTACAAGTTTTGTATTTGTAAACACGTACCCAGGTGTTAACTTTTCCAAAAAAAAAAAAAAAAAAACAAAACAAAAAGAAAAAACAATGATAATGCTCAGTACGCCAATAAACATCATCTTTTTATAAATTGCTCCTTACAATTATTTTTTTTCTTGAATCCAGACCTCGGTGACGTGGTCCCTCAGAGAGAATATAACTACATCGCCTGGTTAAAGTCGAACAAAATTTGATTAGGTTTTACGTAGTTCTAGTACAAATTCTGGATAAAGCAATTGCGCAATATCGCGGAAGGCGTCCCATGTTAGAGCCCCTCTTATTTCTTACACCCACTAAATATTCCTATTTCTGTCTTGTGGGGTGTATCACACCCCTAACAATTACTGTTGAATCTATCGGTATATTCCGATTTCTGTCCATTGGGGTGTAACACACCCCCCTACATATAGATAAGCATTAATTGGAAACCCCCTATTTCAAACATTGGGGTGTAACACACCCCACCTCTTTTGTCACTGTTTTATTAGTATCTTCAACATTTGGTCCCCAAATATTAAGGTATTTAGTTACTTTTTTGTTGCCAATTTAAGTTCTCTGGCAACTTGTAAATTACAATTGGCCACCATTTCCTTTTCCTGTGAATGGAAAGTTACACCTGTTGAACCGTTTGAAGCAAAGAATATATGTGTTTTTAATCCAGCAACATACCCACCTGGTAAGTAGAGTTCTTCTCTATAATTTCATTTCAACTATGTATTCCTTTATGTTTGAACAGCGTACCTCTAAATAGTTTTGCTTTAGACTCGTTTCACAATCTCTTATACTTATATCCTATTGATTAGCCTTTCTACTTCTACTTTCTAGTTACATGTTCTAAGGCAGCTAAACGTAATCACAGACTAGTAATGCAACTAAATGAACACTTTAAATTGATATGTTTATAACTCCTAACCCTAAAAATGATAATTCATAGATAAACAGAGCAGGAAGAAATAATTCAATTGATACATTTCTTCACTTATTTGTTCTTACAGTTCTATTCTTTCTTTGATCATGGATGGGTAGAGATCAAATATTTTTGACACCTTCAGTACTGGAGACAGCTTTATTTACACGGATCTGCAGCCTGCTCAAGTTGATTCATCACCTACACACGGTAAGTTCCATTGCCATGTCCTTTTTAATTTCGTCATTGATTGTGTTTATGTGTGTATTATTGGATTAAATACGGTAACAACTTAATTTGTTATTGATCCGTAAAATTACTTGCTCTATATGGAAAACTTGAGACCACTTAAAATCAGGCACATAGCAGTAACACTATAGGAGCTATATTTATTGGTCTATGAAAACAAAGAGGCGCCTAGAGCAGGGCTTGAACCGGTGTCGTCCAGGCAAAAAGTGCAATGCCTCGACAGTCACATAACCTCACCTCCATTCGATCGTTGATGGTATTGTTTTAGTTTTAGCATTTACTTCATTTTTACAATATCACAGGTTTATAAATGTTATATATCCTATTTTTCGTACATAAATCTTATCTCACTTTGTATTCCCTGAACCCTAAAGCAGAACATAACCATTGTTATTAGACTGTAGTCTATTCTGGATGAAAAGTATTTATGCTTTAGTATATCATTTTTCACAATTTTATTGTCCACTCATTGGTGGTCTGATCAGGTTGAGGTAGACCAGCGTTCAATCCAACAGAAAGTTTAAACTGATTTTGCTCTTCTAAAGTTTAGAATTGCCATTACCTTGAGGAAAATAGCCCTTGAAGAAGAAGAGCATTAGTTAATTACTGGGGCTTGTCTCTCTGTCATGTTCTTTCTTCTAATTCTAATCATTTAAATTCATTTATCTATTTTTGCTTTCAGACTATTCCTATGCAGAGCAGTTAGACTGGATCCCTGACAATGATTTAACAAATGATGAAATGAATCCAAGAACATCAGATGAGAGCAGTGATGACGAAGATTTCCCTGCTGTATTGGCTGATTCAGATCCTGACTCAGAGCTGGAAGAAGAAAACCTTGAGGATCAAAATGTTCATGATCAGCTTCCATTGCCAGCAACAAGCAACATCATAGTCAGCACAAATGGTTCAGTGGTATGGAGCAAGGTCCCTACTCCTCAAGTGGGAAGAACACCGACTAGAAATGTGTACAGGCCTCCAACGTCACATGTCAGGAATCAGAAAACTGTGAACTCTGTCGTCTCTGCCTTCAGTTTGATATTCACAGAGGTCATCATTTACATGATAGTCAAGATGACAAATCTAGAGGGTATGAGGCGGAAAGGAACTCGATGGCAACCTGTGGACCTATTGGAAATGCGCGCCTTGATTGGTCTCTTTATTCATTTAGGGGCACGCAAGCTGAGTCTTTTGAGGGCATCTAAGATTTGGCATGGAGCATCGGCCGACCGTGTTGCAATGTGCACAATGAGCTTCAGGCGCTTCATTGAGTTATGTACAGTTTTGAGGTTTGATGACAAAGAGAAGAGATCAAGAAGACAAAGTAAGGATGTGTTTGCACCATTGAGGGATCTGTTCACAAAAGTCAATAACAACTTACAGAAATCTTACATACCATCTCAAAGCCTGACAGTCCATGAACAACTTGTGCCATGGAGGGGCCGATGTAAATTTTTGCAATACCTCCCCAGCAAACCTGACAAATACGGACTCAAGCTGTTTCTTATTTGCGATAGCAAGACTGCATACCCGTTGAGTGGAATACCGTATTTAGGCCGACATGGAGACAGAAAGACAAATTTAGGAAGGGAGATTGTAAAAGAACTGGCTACACCCTACTACAAGAGTGGTCGCAATGTGACTTGTGACAACTTTTTCACAGATCTCGAACTGGCACGGTACTTATCAAAAAGAAGCCTATCGCTTATAGGGACAGTACGGAAAAACAAGGCTTTTTTACCAAGGATTTTTCAAACAGGAAAGGATATTGGAAAATATGATAGTAGCTTCTTATTTACCGAAGAAGAAAGCTTAGTTGCCTACAAGTCTAATGACAAGAAGCACGTCGTGGTTCTCACCACAATGCACCATGCAGCAGATGTGGACACCGACGATAGAAAGAAGAAACCGATAATAGTACAAGATTATAATAAGACAAAAGGGGGTGTCGATACATTCGACTACATGTGCCACAGTTACTCCTGTAAGCGAAAGACGAGGCAGTGGCCAATGGTCTTGTTCTACAATCTCCTCGACACAGCAATGGTAGCGTCCCGTGTGATCTACAAAGATGTATTCCCTGCTGATACCCAAACCCACACAGACAGAGGAAAGTTTAATGAGCTCTTGGCAAAGGACTTGCTCTTTGAGCACTTACAGAGGAGAATGTCACTGGCAAGGACGAATAGAAGAGTAAATCTTTCTTATGAAATCGTCAAGCTTGAAATGAAGTTGTGCTTGGAAGTCCATACAAGGCAATCAGGACAGAAGAGGAAAGCTAGCCAAGGGAGATGCACCATGTGTCCCAGGAAAAAGGACAGAAAAGTCAAGCAAGTCTGTTTGAAATGTGACGCCTTCATTTGCAACGATCACAGCTCACTCATTTGTTTGATTATGAGCCATTGATCATTTGCCCTGTGATGACATTGGTTGGATTTTGTTTCCATTTATCTGTTCTCATATTTGATTTCATTTTAATTAAATTCTTTTTCTCTACTCAGGTATTTGCCTTGTTTCTTGATTACGTGTTGCATACCTAAAGTTGTGTAGTATGCCTTGTCCAAAAGCATTAGCTCAGTTGATAACACACTGGACTTCAGTTGCATACGATGCCTGATTCAGTCCCCAAGGGTAGTCTTTTTTCAGCGAGTGAGAATCTTACGCTTATCAAATCATAATTGGAAAGTATCCTGCGTGAAACCATCATCCTATTCAAGGGGTATCAAGAAATTGTTCCTAATCCATACCATGCTACATGATCCAGAGTAAGCCCTATGCCTATAAGTATAAGTGTAAGCGTCCATGATCTTGAAGATCTTGAGTTGCATAGCTCTACTTGCTGAAATATGTAAAAATCAGTGTTGCTGTGAAAATAAAAAGTTGTTGATGGACTTACAACTAACAACTGACCAAATTGGACCTTGATTACACAAAGAAAGCGTCTCTTTCCTATTCTTCACGCCAGGATAGGCATATTGAAAATAAAATCACAGGATTGGAGACGAGTACATCAGCCCATGTGCTTCAATTTGGGATTTGAACCGGGGCATAAAGTTGTAAAACATGGTCTGGTTGGTCACTGCTTTGGTTCACACAGTGATTATTTTGATCACAACATTGAAAACCTCCTGGGGTGTGACACACCCCAAAGGGAAAAATAGGAGGTTTCCGAGTTTTCTCTACTCATACATAAGGGGGTGTGATACACCCCAAAAGACATAAATCTCAAAATCCAGTGATGACCTTCTGGGGTGAGCAAACTATGCACGTGAGATAAAAAAAATTTGGACAGGTGATAGATGGGGTCAATTTAGGAAAAGTCATAAAATTTGAAGACTTTAGGACAAAAACTGTTGATTTTAGAGCGAAAAAATATGGGGTTGGGGTGTGATACACCCCAATGGTAGAAATAGGGTTTAACTCTTTCGTTTTTTATTCTCATGAGCAAGACTATTAACCCAAAATTGGGTTCTCTCGGACATAGATGATTCCTTCCGTCATTGAATGTTTGATGGATTTTGCCATTCGATAGTTTCTCGGATACCACGTAATATTTTACGGGGTTGTTTGTTGTGAAAAAGAGCATTTCCTAAATGTTCTCGTGATATAGATTTCTTTGTTGAAAATTTAACATTCGTTTTGAAAATTTCACAAAAGAGCCAGGCCGATATCTGTTACCTTTCATATTTCTTAAATGATATATCATAGGAGTTGCTTGTTGCTTGGCAATTTCAAAGGTTATGTAATAAGCAAATTTGTGTCAAAATTTGAATTTGTCATTTCAATTAGAAAAGAAAATATCGCATAGGAAGCAAGGCTTTTCAGTCAAGTTAAAAATTCAAAAGTTTTTTTAACACACAAACATATTGTGTGTGTGTGTGTATATATATATATATATATATATATATATATATATATATATATATATATATATATACACACACATATATCTGTGTGTGTCTGTGTTTGTGTGTGCGTATTACGTTTGGAATTATCAATTTAAATAGAAATCACCGTATTGCATAGGCTTTTCCACTCCCGAGTAAATAAGGCATTGCACTGCAACTCGGCTGATTTGGGCCCAATTTTGACACTTTTTCTTTTTTACTCCTTTGAATGCAGTTAATGAATCCCTCTTTTTCACCTACACGACACGTTTGATATCCAACATTTATGGCTTGATGGCTTATCTCAATGTCGTTCAGGAATATATATATATATATATATATATATATATATATATATATATATATATATTATATATATATATATATAAATATATATATATATATATGTATACTTTTCAACTAAAGTCGCTTATTTTCTGCGAAAGTAGTGCCATCATTCACACTTTGGTGAAATGGGGTAATATGTGCGGTTTTGTTGTTTTGGTGTAGAACATCCTGCTTGCGACGGAATGATCTCTCAGTAGGCTTTTTGCTCAAACTTCCTTCATGATAATCAGGTGTAAAACGAATAGGTTGATGACAGCGATATATACCTATCGAAAAAGATATGTAAAAAGTACCTTACGACTTCATGTTATTTTAATATTTTAAAAACTTACGTTTTAAAGTGTCTAACCAAGGACAACGTACCGAGGTCAGTGTTTTGCAATCGTTGTCCCCTATCCTATTATTCTTTAGACTATTGACAATAGAGATTCGTGAACATGATATTATCTAATTGACGAGCAGTCATTCAATTTTTTGTTACAAATGTGTTGTTAAAACGATAAAAAGTTGTAATTACATAGCTCAATACTTGCAGTAGGTATAACATTTCGACACAGATACCGCTTTGATTCGCGCATTCGCTTTCTAATCTGAATGAAATACGGTACTGGGTCTTGGTTTCCCACCGACGTGGTCACTCAATAGTAAATGGGTATCTGGGTCTTTCCATCCGGTGAAAGAAAAAAAAAGTTGATGCAGAGAGAAATCTGTCAATTCGATTATTGTTGACTCAGAGCTTTGTCTCACGAATAGAGCATGCCCCAACTTCCGGTATGGGGACTCAAATTGCTAACAATTTTATTTGGAACACATAGTATAAGTTGAACCTCATTGAAACTTAAACTTTACCTTGGGACTCCGACAAGACTTGGAATGCACGACCTACACACGAGTCGCCATCTTCAAATGTTTATCGTTAGTTGTTGGAACTCAGGTTACTCGCCTGGAGAAAAAGGGAAGCTGGGTTGGGGGGGGGGGGGGGGGGGGGGGAGGAGTTGGGGTCGTCATGATACCACCTAAACTCTTGTGTAAATGCATTTTGCACGGATTCAAGTAGTTTGTTACATGGTGTCTTTATTATAATAAATTTGCATTGTAAGCTTTGCTCTTAAGTAGAAATCAGATCAATTTTTTTTTAAAAAAAGGGTTTTACGCCGCGTGCGGCACTTTCGGGTCATATCAGCGCCAGTAAAAGAACACACTTTGAGAAAACCAAAAGACAATATCACAAGGACAGCCTTGCAATAGAATCCATCCGGAAAGAGGATAAAAGGAATACCAAGGTCAATCTGGAGGAGAGACCTTCTGGTAGAGCTGGAGAGTTTTGGAATGCGCTGGCAGGATATGGAAAGACTGGCCAACGTCATAAAAGGATGGAAAAGTTTCATGGGTGGTCCATACCCACTGTGGAATGAGGACTGAAGCAAAAAGCGCCAGTAGAATGGAAGAAAAAATGTTTGAAATTCTAGATGTACATATTAAAGGACCGAAGAAAAAGTATTTCAAAGAGGACTTGTTCAAATTGGGAACAAGTAGATTCCAAGAGCATACTATCATTGTACTTAGTTGGAAAACACATAAAAGTCTCATCCAGACTCAAGAATAGGATTCAACCAAGAGAAATACACTCAAATGTGACAAAATACATTGAGAACGAAAAACTACAAGGATTTACAAGGGGGAAAATATCATCTTTAAAACCTAATATGTACAATACTGTTTAACCCTAGGGCGTGGTCAGTGCCAGGACAAAACCAAGTAATCTCATTCCAAAACAAAGACAGACATCAATCCGTAAAAGTGTATAGAAAACACAGTAATACCGCGGGAGATCAAAAGACCCCACCATGTAGTAGAAGTCTTCAAGCCATTTTGAAATGTTTGAATTCTATTGATCCTAGAGACACAGTTCGGGGAAACAGTCGACAGCAAACACATTCCTCTAAATTGTATCGGGGACAGACAATAACTCAATCTGACATAAAACCTATATATTTTCACCAATAGATAAGAAACGTATTATCGCAATACTGATACTCATGCTCTCTTCTTCGTAAACATCCTTGGGTGCGAGGACATAATAATGGGTAATGAAATAAGCTCGGTTTCGTCATCAAAGGATTAAAAGATAAAAATAAGCTAGACATATTTGTAACGGACCCCGCCCCCCTACCCCAACCCACGTCCTGCAAAAAAACCCAAAAAACTAAGACAAAACTGAAAGAAAAACAATAAATAAATAAATAAATAAATAAATAAAATAAAAATTCAGATGTTAATCAGGTATTACAATATCCACTTCGTCTTTGCACTGAGTGCTCTTTCTTTTCATAAGATGAATTAATTTTGATTTATTTATTTTTCCATTTGAAACTCATTTTTTAAACAGTTGTATAATTGTAATATGATTAAATGCATGACCAATCCCGTAGTCTAGCTATACGCAATGCTTAACCTTGTGTTCCATAAAGAATTTTTGATGTCTTCCTGAATCATACAACCCACCACAAATAAAAAGTAAATTTAAAGATACAATACTTATTCATTCATTAATTTATTTATTTTCGGGTGGCTTTATAATGGCTTCGCATTTTGATACTTCATCATAATTAAACATGTCTGTGGGATAATCATGAGACACGCGACTCCATTTAGAAATTTTAGAAGTGTTGCTGTGGTTATTGTTGTTGTTGTTGTTGTTGTTGTTGTTGTTCTTCTTCTTCTTCTTCTTCTTCTTCTCTCTTCTTCTTCTTCTTCTTCTTCTCTTCTTCTTCTTCTTCTTCTTCTTCTTCTTCTTCTTCTTCTTCTTCTTCTTCTTCTTCTTCTCTTCTTTTTCTTCTTCTTCTTCTTCTTCTTCTTCTTTCTTCTTCTTCTTCTTCTTCTTCTTCTTCTTCTTCTCTTCTTCTTCTTCTTCTTCTTCTTCTTCTTCTTCTTCTTCTTCTTCTTCTTCTTCTTCTTCTTCTTCTTCTTCTTCTTCTCTTCTTCTGGTTTGTTGCCGTTGCTGACATATCCAACAATATTTCAGCTCAGTACAATGTAATAATTCTTTTTTTTTTTCTTTCTCTTATTATATAATAATAATAATAATAATACATGACATTTATAACGCGCATTTTCATCACTGGGTGATGCTCAATGCGCGAAACAATAATACAGTGACATTATTATACAAATGAAACATTATACAAACTACATCAACATAATATTATCATTATACAACAATGTAATAACTAAACATAAAGTCATTAATACAAGATATGTTATAATACATCCACATGCTATGTCAAATACGGAAATAATATAAAATAATGATATAATAACATAAACTAAATTAACATTCATATTGGGGTCAAATTACAAAGATGCATTAATCAAGATGTGTTTTAACAAAGAGATGGTGTTTTAACTTTGATTTAAATATTGATAAGGACTGCGCTTCTCTTATTCTTTTAGGAAGAGAGTTCCAGATGGAAGGTCCGACGTGACTGAACGATCTGCCGCCGTAAAATTTATATTTATATTTATTTGTAACAATTAATTTTGTAGAATCTAGTGCAGAACGTAGACTCCTCGTTGGCTTATAAGTTTCTAAAAATTCAGTAATATACAATGGTGCTTGATCATTAAGGCACTTATAGCACAATACTGCTAGTTTGAATTCGATTCTCACATTAACTGGTAACCAATGCAGCTCATACAAAAGTGGCAACGAGTAGGATGTTATCTTCTTTCTTAAAATCAATTTAGCAGCCGCATTCTGGATACTTTGAAGGCGTGATATTTTATCGTTGCTTACATTCAAGATTAACGAATTACAGTAATCTATTTTAGATAGTATGAAAGATGTTATTAGTTTGCATGTTACTTCTCTTGTTAGGAAAGGTCTAACTGAAGCAATTCTTTTTAAGCCTATTGTCAAACTTCTACATAGAGAATCAAACTGTGCCTGCATAGTCATATGTTGATCTAGCATTACCCCGAGGTTTTTCACACACGTTGAGAGGTTAATTGTGCACCCATTTATATTTAGAGTAAACTTCAGAAAATCATCTTTCAAAACACTTTTTCTACCACACACCATCACCTCTGTCTTTTCATTATTCAGCTTTAACTTGTTAATTTCCATCCAGCATTTAACATCTCTAATACAGTCTTCAACACGGGTAATTAATGATGGGATATTACTAGGGATATCGCTTACATAGATCTGAGTGTCATCAGCATAGAAATGATACATTAATTTATTTTTAACAAGAATATCCGAAAGAGGTTGAGTATAAAGAGTAAAAATAACAGGACCAAGGACAGACCCCTGCGGAACGCCGTAATTTAGAGGAAATGTTTCTGATACTGCGCCATCGATCAGAACCGACTGAGATCTTG
>NC_088364.1:16583824-16673824 GCF_034508935.2 Berghia stephanieae
TTCCTGTTCTCCTGCTCGTTCCTCTACCTCTTCTAATATATCTTCAATTGACATGTGCTCAAAATATGAAATTCTCGGGAATTTCCTGTAGCTCTTATGGTCAATAGGTAGCCTACTCAAATTACATTAGAACAGAACGCTCCAAAATAACATCAAGCCCAAATAATGTTCTAGAACTCGCATTAAATGGGGCCCTGTCACAAATGACAATAAAGCTTATTATATTAAAAAGACCCAGTGGAAGACAAAATCTATTCTTTTCAAAATGTATTGTCATTTCCGCTTCATTTAGGCATCTTTTTAACAGAGTGCTAACGCTCTTACTGAATGTCTTAGCCTATATCAGCGTCACAACACAAGATAATATAATGACGATAAAAGCACAGCTGGGCACTGGCTTTGGTGTTCATTCTAGAAGATGAGTAAAAAATATGAGGTTTTTCCGCGCTTAAAGACCAGGAACGTAATAAAAATTCATTACGATCGGACGCCTCTCGCTCCACTTATGTGGCTTTCAAGGATAATAAATTAATCTCGGACATAAGTTATGTAAGACCCGCTCTACCAAAAAACACGGAGAAAAGAAACTGTGTGAGATTCAAAACAAATCGTTTGGCTAATGGCGAGATTAGATGGCCTTTATTCCTTCAAGGTTGTTGGAATCTCAGCGATAACCCCGTATTGTTAACTCCGTGGAAATGGCTCATCGCTGGAGTCGACCTCACAGACACCTGCTGACCCGGTCACGGTGAGCTGCGCGGTCAATCACCGAGAGGAATTTACCTAACGGGGATTGCCGTTTCACTCAATTTAACAATGTTTTGTTTTATTGTCTGTTAGACACCCATATTGAATGAGTTGAAATATCACTACTTGGTATAAAAGTTTATATTTTCTACTTTTACTGTGTGTTTTTTATTTTTTCATAGTATTACTAGATTTCTCAATATAAGTTATCAATGAACGGTAACAAATTACACAAAAAATATAGCGGGTGCAACATTTCAAAAATTAGAGAAAAAAAAAAAACGTTGCTATGGATTTGTCTGAATTTTATGTATTATAAAGACAAGATGTAAATACTTCTCCTCACAAAAAACGTATTTTTCCTCAACAAAAATATATCCGCTACGAGCATTCAAACTCGTCAGTGTAGTTTGGGACTGGTCTTTAACTGTATTGCGTTGATGACAAATCGCATTTTATTCATATCATTGATAATGTCGGATGCTCTTTTTTTCCAATTTTGCTGTTGTTTGGTGACAGGTCTCTGTGCCTTGTTCTCCAAGAAGTCTAAGTCCAAACTTATATTGAGTGATGTGTGGTATGCACTGGTACTCAAGGAGGTGTTGTTTTGGGATTATTTTGTTTGGAAAATATTTTTTGTATGTATCCGTGTAATGTTTTATTGCACTTTGAATATATTGGATTGTGTCTGCTTTGATTGATTTTGTGTGTGAAATAAAGTTGTGCACATGACTATAGGCCTTGTTTATATTGTCGAAAATTAATCCAATACTGCATGCGTCGTCAATGATGAGTGGGTCGTGGGTGCAGTTCTTTGTTTGTTGGATAATTGGAAGTGTAGACTTTTTCTTGTATTTGTGGCAGTGGTTGCCAATGAATGACCTGCTGTGGTAAGCCTGTTGTGTAATGCGGTATTCTGTCCAATTCAGAGGCAACAAGACCATCCCAGAGGGTGAGTGGCTCGTGCATGAGATTTGAAAGTCTCTCCTGCGTTTTGGAGTTTGTTGTTATATTCTACTCTGTCGATATCAAACATGCAAGTGCAACCCGTTTCAAGGTTGATTTATTTATTATTAACGTCTTGGCAATGAGCAAATACAAAGAAGCTAATGAGTCGTGTGTTCAATGTGCTTTATAATGTGTACTTTTTACACATAAATTATGAGTGTGCTCCTTGCTTGTCCAATGCCGTGTCAGTCCCATAGACTAAAAGAATGTCATTAGAATAATTTGAACATTTAAATGGTTTCTTGCGGGCACGTTTCTCTTTCTGTGTTAAACAAATCATACCACATGTCCTACATAATGAATTCACTGCTTGGTTATGACTTGCAATTGTGTGGTCCATGCTGTAAGAGAAAATTCAAAATTGACTGAGCGATGTAAGCAATGATATAGTGAATTAATGAATAAAATGAGTTTTAAAACACTCTGTATTACTTCTCATATCCATGCATACATAACAGCGTACATAAAATTTGGAAAAAGAAAAACCAAATACTTCACCCAATTTGGTGAAAGAAAGGGGGGGGGGGGGGCAGGAAAATTCTAACAAGCAGTTGAGCTAAGTTGAGGCCCAACACACACTGTCATTTAAAATTAAACATTAGCAAGATAATTCAAATTATGCAATTTAAAAATCAAATTAACTTATCATTGAAAAAAATAAAAAATAAAAATATAATTAACAATAAAACCGCAGCGAAATATTACGTTTCAAGAACAAGGCTAAAGAGGTAATATCATTATTACCTGACCTACCGCTGAAAAATAATCATTACAAAATAATGAAAACTGAAGTAAATGAAACTTACCTCATTTCGTAGTAAAACTTGTGCCTTGTGAATCACACCAAAAAAAAAATTGAAGTTTATAGCAACGTTTTTTTAGAATCCTGATGTAATTACAAGTAATTTTATTTAAATGTTATAGAAAAATATGTGAATTTGAATCACGGCTTATGGAATAAGTACTGGAGATATTTAAATAAAAATTGGACCGATGGAAAGAGGAGGTCCGTGAGAATTCTTTGCATTTGGGTGGAATTGCATCGTCACGAAGATCGTGAGGTTAATTGGTACGGAAATCATCCATTGGTATCACCCAATGCACGTCAAATCTACGTTCTGGGAATTGATATCGGCTGACCGCTGTTGACCCCGGTTACCTGTCGGGTGAGGTTACGTCGGCGCTCGGAACAGCGGGAAACTAAACGGTCAGATTTATAGTGCAGTTTAGACGCCGTGACCTACGTTAACGAACCGTGACCAAATATCAAGGGCTCTCCTTGTCAGTATGTCGTTGTACATTATTGTTGGTATCCAGGTTTTTTTTTTTGTTTTTTTTTTCGGGCCATTCAGGAAATCAGGTCATCTTTGACTAAGAGCTTGTTATAGATAATGTCTGTAAGAATAATAGGAGGTGTCCGCCATGGTTGACTGGCTGTATTTGCGTGGCTGTTTATAAACTATTTATCTGTCTTATTGACTGGTGGTGTGGAGGGGAGGTGGGCGGTCATCGTGTATGGTAATGGGGGATGGGGGAGTGGAGAGTTGAAGGTTCAGAAGGAATAGGGAGAGAATTGGTCTTCTATTGTACATTACATATTTTCAGAGCGACATTGTTGTACTGTATAAACGTTTCATGGTAGCCAAGCGTCTTTGATGGTAGTGATGGTGGTTATTTTTTAATCGATCGATCAGGAGATGATTGTTCTTAGATGTTAACGACGAATACGTGGTAAAATATTGTACTAAACGCTATCATATTATTAAAGAAATAGAAATAATTGAAAAACTATTTTCGGGCACAACCCCCCCCCCCCCCCAAAAAAAAAAAAAAAAAAAAAAAACCAAACCAAAAAACAAAAAAAAAACAAAAATAAAAAAAACAAACCCCAACCCAACCACTCAAACAAAAACAAAAAGTCGGCTTGACTTGAACGGAACGTGTACCAGAGTTCTATTGATATGCTGAGGAAAACCTGGAAACCATTACATTTCCATGGAGCCCCATCTTGCAACGCAACAGACAGTTTGTATTACTTATTTGGGCATATCCTAAAGGGCTTTATAATCCTATTTCTCTTATAAACTTAAACGTGTAACATGACGCAATAAATAAGAGAGGGGAGGATAGTTTATTCTAATATAAATAGAGCTAAATTATCGCCAAAAAAAAAAAAAAAAAATAAATAACCCAAAGAACTCCCACCACAGACATGGGCATCATTAATTTGTTCTTTAATTGGAATAATCAAAGGTCACGTGAAAGATGGTTAATAAGGGCATATTGCTCTTTTCAACAATCAAAAGACACTTTAGATTGTACAGTATTTTGTTTAACAAATATACTTATGAGAGAATATTTACTTTATTGATTTTGAATACAATAAAGAGTCATTCCCGAAACGATCATGTTAAAGAACACCCCCCCCACACACACACACACAAAAAAAAACAAAAACAAACAAAAACAAACAAAAAAAAAACAAAAAAAAACAGCAACAACAACAAAAACATACAAAAATAATAAAACAAAACAAAACAAACAAAAAAAAAAAACAAAAAACAAAAGCAAAAACAAACCTTATTAATCTACCACTACCATTGTAGTAGCTTCTTATTTTGTAATTATTGTAGATCGGAGGGCAATCTTCAATGTTATATTCTAAGCATGGTAAGGGCAGTCTTTCTTTAACCTGTTGGTCGCTGTGTAACCGCCATCCGTGGATCCCCCATCCAAGCGTATCGACTCCACATTGACATCCGATACTCTTGTATCTCTCCTGGGCACCCCAAATCGTTTCGGGCCATCAACCAATCACACAGACTCTCTGGCGTCACATAACAGACACCAGCCAACCGATCACGTGATATCCATCTTTGGCATCGAGAGCCAATCAGACAGACAATTTGCAATCATATGATAGTTATCAGCCGATCAAAGAGACAATGCAAAACCACATGATAGTTATCTTTTGACGATGACCACTGAGGCCGAAATCGCAGGGCAAGCGTCCAGTCTACATGGAATTCAATTATATGTTGTTGGACTGTCTGTGACAAACGTCTCTGATGTCCAGAACGAGAACAGGTTACTCTAATTGAACAGACATGACTGTTAGATTGTCCCATATCTGCATAATTTATCATCTTTAACCTTAGCCAGGACCCAAAGGACATTCGCTTAATGGAATCGGAAACCGTTTATTCTGATAAATGCTAACTAATGCAGTAGAAATTAAAAAAAAACACAGGTGATTTGATAAATACAACGAACTATATATTGACATTAACAACTAAACATATAATAAATTGACACATTTAATTTACAAATGGCATTTCCCCTCGGTTTCACTCACGTCACAGTTAATGTACTTCATCGAGATATACGTCACTGGCGGTCGGTCAATAGAGCGAAGTTGTTTTGTGCCGCCCTATATTTTCCGTAGATTAGCATGTCAACCAAACAAAAAACTTCCTTTTTAAAATTTTGATAAAATTAAAAATTTAGCACATACTGCTTTTTGTTTTGAATTTAATATTTGATGACTCGTGCGTCGCTCCGCGAAGGTAGCGTCAAATCGGCACGTTTCATCTTTCCCCCGTTGCCTGCGCGGGGTGACAATGAGCGGAGGGTGTGGTGTGGTGGGGAAGTTTTTTGTTGTTTATATGAGCCAGTCTTCGTTTGGCCGTCCTGTCCTTATCCTATACTCCGTTGTACCTTGAAGAAAGTTAGTTATCACTCCCCAATCTCCCTCCACCATCCCTCCCCAACTAACTATTGTCTTTCACTGCTAAAATAATTAGGCCAAGACGGCCAATCTAGCGATAAGATATGAAGTGAATAGAAAAGTGCCAGAAGACAATAGAGAATAAAAATTTTTCGCGGCGGTGGTGGGGTTCGAACCTGCGACCTTATTGGTACGACAACTCCGCCTGGCAGGTGAGAGCGTGGCTCTACCGTGTGAGCTATCCACGAACACAAAAATATTCGTTTCAAACCCAAAGTCATTTCTAGATCCCTCTCTCACCCACTTCTTGAGATCGCCGATTCGTTCACCACCATCGCGAAGTAATTTTGACCAGCAGTTAAGCTTAATAGCCAATATTCTCATCACAAACATATAACATAGAAACGATTGAGACATTGAGTATGCTCCGGTGTATGTGGTGAATTTTTAATTCAGAAAAGTGAGTGGAGCAGGCACTTATGTTGGTAACAACAAGATATGGAGTGAGTAGAAAAGTGCCAGAAGACAATAGAGAATAAAAAATTTTTTCGCGGCGGTGGTGGGGTTCGAACCTGCGACCTTATTGGTACGACAAAGAAAATTTTTTATTCTCTATTGTCTTCTGGCACTTTTCTACTCACTCCATATCTTGTTGTTACCAACATAAGTGCCTGCTCCACTCACTTTTCTGAATTAAAAATTCACCACATACACCGGAGCATACTCAATGTCTCAATCGTTTCTATGTTATATGTTTGTGATGAGAATATTGGCTATTAAGCTTAACTGCTGGTCAAAATTACTTCGCGATGGTGGTGAACGAATCGGCGATCTCAAGAAGTGGGTGAGAGAGGGATCTAGAAATGACTTTGGGTTTGAAACGAATATTTTTGTGTTCGTGGATAGCTCACACGGTAGAGCCACGCTCTCACCTGCCAGGCGGAGTTGTCGTACCAATAAGGTCGCAGGTTCGAACCCCACCACCGCCGCGAAAAAATTTTTTATTCTCTATTGTCTTCTGGCACTTTTCTACTCACTCCATATCTTGTTGTTACCAACATAAGTGCCTGCTCCACTCACTTTTCTGAATTAAAAATTCACCACATACACCGGAGCATACTCAATGTCTCAATCGTTTCTATGTTATATGTTTGTGATGAGAATATTGGCTATTAAGCTTAACTGCTGGTCAAAATTACTTCGCGATGGTGGTGAACGAATCGGCGATCTCAAGAAGTGGGTGAGAGAGGGATCTAGAAATGACTTTGGGTTTGAAACGAATATTTTTGTGTTCGTGGATAGCTCACACGGTAGAGCCACGCTCTCACCTGCCAGGCGGAGTTGTCGTACCAATAAGGTCGCAGGTTCGAACCCCACCACCGCCGCGAAAAAATTTTTTATTCTCTATTGTCTTCTGGCACTTTTCTACTCACTCCATATCTTGTTGTTACCAACATAAGTGCCTGCTCCACTCACTTTTCTGAATTAAAAATTCACCACATACACCGGAGCATACTCAATGTCTCAATCGTTTCTATGTTATATGTTTGTGATGAGAATATTGGCTATTAAGCTTAACTGCTGGTCAAAATTACTTCGCGATGGTGGTGAACGAATCGGCGATCTCAAGAAGTGGGTGAGAGAGGGATCTAGAAATGACTTTGGGTTTGAAACGAATATTTTTGTGTTCGTGGATAGCTCACACGGTAGAGCCACGCTCTCACCTGCCAGGCGGAGTTGTCGTACCAATAAGGTCGCAGGTTCGAACCCCACCACCGCCGCGAAAAAAATTTTTTATTCTCTATTGTCTTCTGGCACTTTTCTACTCACTCCATATCTTGTTGTTACCAACATAAGTGCCTGCTCCACTACACTTTTCTGAATTAAAATTCACCACATACACCGGAGCATACTCAATGTCTCAATCGTTTCTATGTTATATGTTTGTGATGAGAATATTGGCTATTAAGCTTAACTGCTGGTCAAAATTACTTCGCGATGGTGGTGAACGAATCGGCGATCTCAAGAAGTGGTGAGAGAGGGATCTAGAAATGACTTTGGGTTTGAAACGAATATTTTTGTGTTCGTGGATAGCTCACACGGTAGAGCCACGCTCTCACCTGCCAGGCGGAGTTGTCGTACCAATAAGGTCGCAGGTTCGAACCCCACCACCGCCGCGAAAAAATTTTTTATTCTCTATTGTCTTCTGGCACTTTTCTACTCACTCCATATCTTGTTGTTACCAACATAAGTGCCTGCTCCACTCACTTTTCTGAATTAAAAATTCACCACATACACCGGAGCATACTCAATGTCTCAATCGTTTCTATGTTATATGTTTGTGATGAGAATATTGGCTATTAAGCTTAACTGCTGGTCAAAATTACTTCGCGATGGTGGTGAACGAATCGGCGATCTCAAGAAGTGGGTGAGAGAGGGATCTAGAAATGACTTTGGGTTTGAAACGAATATTTTTGTGTTCGTGGATAGCTCACACGGTAGAGCCACGCTCTCACCTGCCAGGCGGAGTTGTCGTACCAATAAGGTCGCAGGTTCGAACCCCACCACCGCCGCGAAAAAATTTTTTATTCTCTATTGTCTTCTGGCACTTTTGCCAATCTAGCGATGCACGCCCTGAGGTCCTACTTGGGATAAATTAAAACCATATCAGTTTTATCACTGAAAGAAGAGGCTTTGCTTCACTTAAATATACGGATGAAGAGAATGGCAATAAATATATATTTTATCATTGTTTGTTTTGCTTAAATTTAAATATATATTAAATATAAAAAAGAACAGTAAACAAAGTATGCACCGAGAAGAGGCCCATGGTACTATAAATAAAAATCCCTGACCCCACGGAGTCCTTCATCCCCACACACTCCCAACGATCCCTACTCAACTTGTATTGTGTGCATTGTCTAATACTAATAATAGTATAATTATAAAGATGTCGCTGATTGTGTGTGAAGTTAACAAGTGCTTTGCGTTTGGAATTAAATGTGGATTTTTAAATTCTATTATTCTAAAGTTGTGTGTCATACCGTTAGTATTCAGAGAAAATGTATTATCGCTGTTGTCATTGTTTATGAAACCTACCTGTTTTTATCGTGAATCATTTTATTTTAAAAAGTTATTTCTGTAATTTGTAACCAATCATGAATCATGTTGATTTTTTAATTGATAATCAATTCCTTCACTTATCCTCTCAAGAGAAAATAGTGGTGAAAGATTTAGGTCCACACAAACCAGTGAATTTTAACTTAGTTTCTAACACTCCGAGGAGACAGCGCCGGTTTAATAATTTAATAATGATTATTTTTAAAATGTTGAATGGCTTACTGCCAGTGAAAGCCGTAAAACGCTTCATTGTTTTTATTGCTTGATTTTTTGTGATGTATGCTATAACGGACAACAGGAGGATTCAGTGATATTGCGCACATCTCTCAGGCACTGAAGAAACATTCTGAATCAAATAGCCATGTCACAGATGCTGTTAAATATAAACTTTTCAACGTTGTAGATATAAGAAATCAGTTGGAAACAGGACATGCTGCGTCTGTGAGTCGTTATAATGAACAGGTGAAAGTTAACAGACAAGTTTTGTCCAAGATAATTGATGCTCTTTTGTGAGTACGTCTCGTTAATATTCTAACACACACACACACATACATACACGCACACACAAATACACGCACATATGCAAACAATTGCAATACCGCCCTCCACACACACACATACACACACACACACACACACACACACATACAAAGTAGGTGAAATTAAGTTAAATTAACTAGACCAATAAAATTTGATTCTGTATTTCGGATTTGTGCCGCCTTAAATACAATGTGACCAACCGCCCCTGGATCTATTCCTCCAGTTGACTACATCCAAAAATCATGCATATCACATGTCGCCGCTGCGGACAAAGGAATTAAATGAAAAGAACAATGCGTTACTATCTGAATGTTTCATTCATTCGCTCACTAACAATCCTCGATATTCGGAGATAAACATTTGACGAAAGCTTTTACTTTACTTACTCAAACGCCAGCGCTTCACATCATCTACTCTACCTCCTCTCATAGCCACCCCATCCTCTTCGATTTTGCCGAATCACCTGATGTTCTCTGTCGTCCTAATCTTTATTGACCATAACCCTACCGCTGATGGGTATTGATGAGCCAGCGTTACGGCTCTAATGGCTCCATAGGGCCCCCTTTCGGTTCCAATTAGGGGACGGCCACCGTCTCAAGATGGACTAGATTAAAAGTGTTTGATTAGTTTACACAGCGTAGGCAATGGACGACCTTTTCTCGTGACCAAGGAAGTTGGATGGAACAAATCGCTCCGCCTCCCTTTCTATTTATCTCTATATCCTCCCTTCCTCCCTCCCTCCCTTATTTCCTCTCTCTCTCTCTGTCTCTCTCCCTCTCTGTCTCTCTCTCTCTCTCTCTCTCTCTCTCTCTCTCTTTCTCTTTCTATCTCTCTCTCTCTCTTCTGTCCCTCTCTCTCTTTCTCTCTCTCTGTCTCTCTCTCTCTCTTTATATATATATATATATATATATATATATATATATATATATATATATATATTATATATATATGTATGTATATATATAATGCTCCACGCTCCATTAAGTTAAATTTATTTTTCCAGCGTACCAGACGGATCAACATTTTCGACTATTACGTCAAAATCACCTTATTGTACTCGCATTCTCAACATTGTATCTCCCACTACCTGACCTGTAATCGGAGTAATTTAGCCCAGTTTTAATGGGATTTATGTGTAAACCTCAGTGGTGACATCAAGGTCGTTATAGTCTTGCGTTTATTGTCCCCCATCCAATTACTGGCCATGCTCTACATTACTTGAATTTGTACCAGAGTGAGATATTGCCACCATAATGTCCCTTAATCGTGACTTTTTTCTCCATCGGCTACGAACTGACGCTATCCCTCATAGTTTTCGACTTATGAAAGCAAACAGCAATAATGATATGTTGCGTGTGAGTAGCTATAATAGTGAGTAAGGTCAAACTCCTTCATTAATGATGGCCAAGGGTCAAGCTACTTTATTAATGACCAGTCGTGCACGAAGATATTAGCCCTGGCGTGCGTCCGGGACACGGAGAGAGGAGAGGACATTACAAGTAACAGTTCAGACAATTAACGATATGGTTTTTATTGATGAGCCTATTGTTAGCTCCATATTTGAACAAGAGCCATCATAATCGTAGCACGCAAGGACGACCAGTTTTGGTTGCTAGTACAGTCGAATCCCATCATAGCGAAATCTAACAGGAGCATAAACGCATTGGGCGGTTTTCTATTACCAATTATTATGGTGTGCAGCTCACTAAAATGCTCTCAAAATGCGGCTGGCAAAATGACGATAAGTAGCTGTAATCATCATATAAACTTGTTAGTAACGTTAACTATTCAGGTTCTGTCAGAAACTGGCGGAGTATTAGTAAAATGTACCTGCAATGTCTCAGCGATATTCACTTATTTATTATTACCATCTCACAGATGTGAGAAAAGGAACAATGAAAAGTCAATCGTAGGAATATTAAAACCACATTATATTTATAATTTAGTATTTGTATCTTCTTCTTTGTATTTTCTTCAATATTTTTTATCAATATACTTTTATGGGGATAGAAGATGGTTGGCGCAAAAAAGAACTATAGGGAAAAAAAATATAACAGCGGCGGGCAGAAGAAAAAAAAATGTGTTTCATCCTGACATTATACCGGATTAAAACACTAAGTCACAAATTAATGAACATGCCCGTACATTTATTTAAAGTATCGGAGCGTTTGTGTCCTTTTTGTTTTTCATTGACGGTGATGGATCTGATATGGTATGATATTTATATACCACGATATTGTGCAACTAAATTAGGTATCCCGGATATTTCCTGACAAGGAATAACGGTAGCTTTGATTGTTTTGTAGGCCGCAGCAACATCTGATGTTTACGCAAAATTTTCACGTCAAATCAACCAATCGGGAAAGGCAGATATACATGTGTGTACCGTCCTAAAAGGGTCTTCCAGATGCGTCATCCTTCAGTGTTCCATCAGATTTCGGATCATCAATAAACTGGTGGACGAGCACGCCATATTTCACTTTGTAATGCTACAACCATTAATTAGAAAGGTGCTGTACCCTTTTTTATTGGCATCCATCACCGTCCCACAAGACATAATTTCCTGAACAATTTTTTGTTGATTGATTTATTCAACTTTTTGATGTGGTTAAAGATACAAGGATTGCTCAGACTCCATTCTGTATGTCCTAGGAGCATCGGCCACAAATCACTATATAGGGATTATCCTCAATTCCCTTTATTAAAAAAAAAAATAAAGCAATACCCGGACTGTTGTTTGCTATTTTTGCTGTATGATGTCGTGTGTTATTAAGTGTAGGGTATTATTTACGGTGTTCCAGACGGTGGATGTTGTGTCGTGGTCATGAAAATGTGTAAATTTTGAATTTTTTTTTGGCACCGAGTATTCCCTGATACAAAGGATTAAGTATGTTATGTAGACAAATCCGCGGGCAATCATCAACATCATCGCCACCGCCCACACTCACACTAAACGTGTCCATGTTTAGATCTAAGACTCACTCAACCAATCAACACCATACCACGACAACATCGTGTACTCACGCCATTTCAAACAGAAGTCACCAACTCATGCACTCCAATCCTTACCCCACCCCCTCCCTCATGTTTTAAAATAACTCAGTTTTGTATCGTTTTAACAATGACAAATTGTTTGATGAGTGGGTTGTTTACATGGCGTTTGAGTTGATAGTTAATCTTAATTTCTATAACGTTTTTTTTTATTTGTTTGTTTGTTTATTTATTTATATTGTGACCTTTTTCAGCCTAGTGAGGGAATCTTTTCTTGGGTGATAAGAATATCAGCCCCATACGCCATGGGCGACACATCGAATTACTCCAGATCACTTTTTTGGGTTATTGATAGTTAATCTTAATTTCTATAACGTTTTTTTTTATTTGTTTGTTTGTTTGTTTATTTATTTATATTGTGACCTTTTTCAGCCTAGTGAGGGAATATTTTCTTGGGTGATAAGAATATCAGCCCCATACGCCATGGGCGACACATCGAATTACTCCAGATCACTTTTTTGGGTTAATGATACGAACTCGGTACCTCTTGGTTAGGAAACTGCATGCCATAACATTTAGGTAATATAAAATGGATGGGGGTGGAGATGTAAGAGCAAATAAAAGAGACATCTATTTTTCCTTTCTTTCTTTACTTTTATGTATTTAGTTGTTTATTATAACTTTGTTTTATGTTTTATTCTGCTTGTTATGATTCACAAAGCGCACCATAATTATAATGATTATTAACTGCTTGTGTGGTCTAGGAAGTATTTAAATACTCAAAAAGACTCAGAATAGAAAACTATTTAAATCTATTTTCAGATCATTTTTGTATGAGTTTCCATTATTAAAACATAAAAAGGAATTTGACAATAATTCATTGACATTTAAAACATGCCATACATTGTATGCTATGACAAAATTATATAATTGTATCGCTGAGAAATTAATTTGAATATGATTCATTTTTTAGCACATCGAGTCTTTAATTATAAGAGGGATGATTTGTTTCAAGTAGAAAATATTTGTCTACGCCATGCTTATTACATAGTTGGAATTTTTGTAGCACTAAGGCTTCAAAACCACTGGACCAATCGTGAGCAAATTTTGCATTGTGCTTACATTTGACATGAAGATGGCTTGCGTGTATTATGAAATTGATTAGACATCGTGATGATTTTATCCAAAAATCAAATTTGTTTCATCAAATCCCATCGAAAACAGATGCCATCATTTCTAGCACATGGTTTGTGTATAAATCTTCAGGTTAGAAGATATGACAATGAGGTGGGAGTACTTGCATCGAATCGAGACCTGTTAGTGGTTCCTCTCATTAATTTGAATGTAATCAATTTCTTTAAATTTATATGAACTATTTTCCCTTCTTAACACAGGGAAAGAATTCTACGATATTAATATGTGAGTGAAATACATATATATATGTGATTACAATAGAACACATCTCTCCATGCCCAAATAAAGGCTCCGTAGTGTTATCTTATGAAGTCAAAAATGTGTTGTCTGCTAATACATTAGAAATTGATTTCAAATTTTATTCATAAATTTAGAGTTGATCGACTTATCATTGAACGGACATCAGTGCTTGTATATATATTTACCCATATCCATATTTAAATCTCTCTCTCTCTCTCTCTCTCTCTCTCTCTCTCTCTCTCTCTCTCTCTCTCTCTCTCTCTCTCTCTCTCTCTCTCTCTGTCCAAATGTCACACAAAAACACGCCCACAAACACGCATTACACATACACACTCACACAGACACATTAATGTACCATTGCTTTGGGCACCTGCCTCTACTGAAAGGTCACAAGTTAAAATTTTAGTATAAAGTTTATAACCATCGCAAAGTATCTGACTGCTTTTTCACAAGCGGTAGTGCTTGGTGTTTTAGATAAGCAACCTCCATGGGTATGGCGATAACAGGTCATTTTGAAGCGATTAGAAACTTAAGAATCGTTTCACCTATAGCTGTGAACTGGGACTAAATTCTAACCCGATCAACTTACGTAGCACACCGTTCGTTGCATGGGGTCGGCACACATAGTTAGTAACACCGGAATGTTAATGAATCATTTTGTACCTGATAAATGCAAGGATTGTCGGTACATTTTTAGGCCTTTTGAAAATGACTGCGTTAGTTTAAGTCTATTTCTTTACACAAGACTTAACTTTAATTATGCTGTTACGAATAAATAAAGTTAATTTAGTTCCTTTCCCTTCAATGTGCACGTAGATTTAAAAAACAAATCAAAGTGCAATGCCCCAACCCTTTCTCTTTCTTGAATCTCATCACTGGAACGAGACGATTGTTTATTGCCGGCCGGCCACCTCTTCAATTTAGGCAAAGATACACAGTATAATTTTCTTGGTTTATTGATGGCATTGGGCAATTTAGCCATCTCGTATTCAGACCTTGCATAAAAAGAAAGAGTTGAAATCCTTAATGAGAATCGAAGCCTTCCTCAATATAATATGTTATCGAAGAAATTTACTTGTGTGACAGTCCCCATTGGGCCCATGGAGCTGGAGTTTATACTGGTTCCTATAACGTGAAACGGACAATAGCAATTTGCTTGTTACCTTTTTGATAGGACGCTAGTCTAGTACTTTACGCCAGATCTAACAGACCCATATATCAAATTACTGCTTAGTAGACAGCAGGGACAGAAAAAAAATCTCGACTTCGCCCAGATCGGTCTCGGTCCCATTGCGTTTGAAGCGAGCTTTCAAGACCTATCAAATAAAGAAATCAAGGAGCAGGCGCCGGTGTAAGATGAAGACCTGAACAAGTGTGTATGAAAGTTGTAAGACAAAGCAAGAAAAAAAATACAAGAAAAAAAAAAACATCCCAAAAAAGCAGTCGTCCTCGACCGGGGATCGAACCTCAGATCTTCTGATTACCGGTCATACCAGTGTACTACAGCAGCACGTCTGACCGGTAATCAGAATGTCTGAGGTTCGATCCTCAGTCAAGATCCACTGGATTTTTGGCATGTTTTATTTTTTTTTTTTTTTTTGTTGTTTTTGTTTTTTGTTGTTTTTTTTTTAATTTTTTTTTTTTTTTGTATTTTTCTATCGGGACTTCCTTCATGTGTGGTAGCAGGGTAAAATTGAAAATGCAGGTACTTTGTTCTTAAGAGCTGGTCAAAATCTCCATTAAATGTAGAAATATGATGGAGACCTAACTTTGCGTACACCTTAAAAGATAACAACATTAATTATCGCCCTCCAACGTGGTATTTGGGAAAACTCAGGGATCGATAAAAACAAAATTATTTATGTCGTATTACTAAACAGTATACGCGATGGAGTGTGTGAGTTGCTGTGTGTATGCTTGTGTATTATAGCTCAATTTGAGGCGCTGTGCTGCGGCTGATACCGGGGCTATTTCAGTCTTCCTTTTGAATAGGACCTAAGACAAATTTCCGTAAAGGGAACTTTATTATTTATTTTATTGATATGTGCGTGTGCCTGTGTATGTGTATGTGTGTGTGTGTGTGTGTGTGTGTGTGTGTGTCGGAGAGAGGGGGGGGGGAAGATTGCTGTACCACAACATTTATTTACCGCCGTAGCTAACCATGAGCACGTCATCGGCAGTGGAATTGAAATTGGAACTAATGGCGAAGTGATAAAATAAGCAGTTAGAGACACATTCACATACGTACGTATTTACAAAAAATTTAAACCCCCGAAAATTTTGCCTTTCTTTCCAGTTATGTCTTGTGTGTGTGTGTATGTGTGTGTGTGTGTGTGTGTGTGTGTGTTAATTAATTTTATTCGTTTCTTTCCCAAAATCAGCAATCATGACTTCCGATTCCCTGGGGGGAAACCTCAAACTTGTCACATTTCTACCCCCTCCCCTTTTCCCCACTTTTCTAAAGCGAGTTAACAATAGTGTAAACCTCAAGTTTTCCAATGTAGTCATTGCATTTAATTGAAGACGGTCTGATTTTAGCCCCGAGGACAGAAAAATGATCCAATTTTTGAGAAAGGCCTGTTATCTGTTGCAGCCGGTAAACATCAAAAGAAGGAGTCTATTTAGGGATATTCATTGATTTCCGGACAGAGACAGGGAAATTATGGACATATCTTTTGAATATCCCCTTTATCTATTTTGGTAATATACCTCTGCAATGTCTCCTCCGAAAGACACACACACGGGTCCAATCATCAAATGGTAGCAATAATATTACTACTAATAGTAGCAAGATCAGCATCAAAGGCGACACGTATTGTCCTAATGCTGAGGCAATTCGAGCCGCCTTTAATAAAAAAAAAATGTTATGAATGTGAATAAGTCATCGTGAGCA
The DNA here is from genome assembly GCF_034508935.2 of Berghia stephanieae. Taxonomy (NCBI): domain Eukaryota; kingdom Metazoa; phylum Mollusca; class Gastropoda; order Nudibranchia; family Aeolidiidae; genus Berghia; species Berghia stephanieae. The sequence goes on from NC_088364.1 coordinate 16,600,285, forward strand.
CATAATACTGATGATTGATACTACTATTTATTTAGTATATTCACACACACTCACACACACACACACACACACACACACACAAATATATATATTATCACTCACATTATATGGCCAAACGTTCGTTCGTTTCGTATATATATATATATATATATATATATATATATATATATATTTTATATATATATATATATATATATATATATATATATAGACGTATACATATCGATGCACGTCGATATCGTCGATAACAAACCATGACTAGATCTGGCAGGTTTTTTTAGAAAGATCGAACACTAAATCTAACACCATATTATTCTCTTCATCCTTCTATTAATTCTATCCTATTCTTCCTTGCTCCTCTCTTCTCCTCTCATCCTCCCCCATCTCCTCCTATTCCTCCTTATCCGTTTTTTTTCTTCTCAAACAAAGTCGATACTTCGCCACTATCTATCTTTATCTGTCCCATCAAGATAAAGTCGTTAGTAGCAGCTTTTACGTTCACTTAGCATTGACCAACGCTGACCACTCGAGATGAGTACAGAACGGTCCATAGACACCGACCATCATAATGTTACAGAAAACCACGTTAATGCATTCACTACTGAGAATTATTAGCAAGGAGATAAAATTAAAGAATGAAATTGAGAAAGAATAAGTAGATAAAAATAAAGAACAGGAGTAGGAAATGGTGCCGATGATGATGATGATGATGATAATGATGATGATGATAATGATGATGATGATGATGATGATGATGATGATGATGATGATGTTCATAACTACATGTGAGTTAAAGTATAGTGTGGTCAAAACTTTCTTTTTTTCTTTCCGAAACCCGGATTTGAACCGGGGACATTTAGGCAACTACCCTAATGCTCTTCCAGCTGAGCTATTTCGGATGCGTGTTAAGGAAGTCTGACACACTTTAGAACTGCAGATAATGGTGCTGATGAAGACGGGGGAAGACAAGGTGAAGAAAGGAGGATGAGCATAAGAAAGAAAGCGAGAAGGAGGAGGCGAATGTTTGCAAAGTAGCAGCAGCTTTTATTGGTTCCATACAAACTATTCCTTCTAACAAAAAACAAAACAAAACAAAAAAAAAAAACAACAACCAACAAACAAAACAAAACAAAACAAAACAAAACAAAACAACAAAAACAAAAAAACACCAAATAACCACAACAAACTATTCCACACTTATGAACCGTCATGAACACACCAGGCAGCTTCTTATGAAACAATGCTCAATCAGATGGTCTGTGGTCTTTTGACGCGACATTGTGTCTTTCCTTGGTATAGACCCGGAAGCTTCTATCCCACTTCAGAGAAGAAACTCCTCCCCGACAAACTGTATTTTTCCAAGTAGACCTCTATCATGTAATTCACTCCTCTTCCTTAGGAAAGCTTGGAGCATGGATCGCAGTACCAGTTTCTCTTTAACCCCCCCCCCCCCTCACTATTTCACTATACTGGTTTAAGAAAGTAACTTCTTGGCTTCATATGAGCAATTGTAAATAGAAGGGTTGGTTTATTAACTTAACCTGGTATCATTTAGAGTCCAGACATTCAAGAAAAATAGAGGATCAATGGGACCTGTTCAAGTAATTAGCAGGAGACAGACCAAATTATCATGTATGGAACCATTCGAAGTATATGAATTAAAATAATGTTCGGAATGTTGTTCAGGGTACAAAATCTTAAAAGACACCCACAAAAGTGAGGCACAAGGAGAATTTTCTATACATTCATTTCAATTTTAGATATTTATCTATCACATAATATACATTACGCATGTCCACACCTTCCTGTTTTCCTTGCAGTAAATAACTCAGTCCAGCAATAATAGCCTGAATAAAACCAAGTCGAGAACAGGAAACAAACTTAGAAAGGTGCAAGAAATGAGATCTAACAGTAACAGAACCTCTAACTACCGCCATCTTTGAAAGATGTCGTTGTACCCTGCTTTTAAGGTGATGTAATATAGGCTCATTTATTTCAAATTGATTTTCAGAGTCCATTTCATTGTAGGGTCTACCATATGGATCTTCATTGCTTCGATTGTTTCCATGCTGCTAATGAAATCTCGTGTTACAAAATAGTATGCCTTGTCGAAAGTAAGGGAAATGAATTCCGGGGTGCCGGTAACTTCATGTATATCTCTCTCGACTCGTAATTTAATCACGAGCAAAGACAACGGTTTGGATTCTAGATTGAGTTGTGGTTAACTCCGATGCCACAGTTAGTTAAACAGCAGTAGTGACTAAGTCGCTGGTTGTTATAAGGACTTGCAGAATGCACTTCGTCGAGCAACTGGCATTAAATATGTTGTTATTGTCTGTTTGAAGTTACAGAAAATAATATGGAATAAAGCCAGGCTCCTTGTGGTTCTGACGGGAAGAAAATAATTGGCTTAACCTATATTGTTTTATACTTTATACATACAGACATGATCCAATTAATGTTAGATTTTGGATTTACAAGTTGTGTAAATGAGGTATGCGGTTTATATGGATCTCAATTTTAGTGACATTGATATTGTTGGATGATCAATGTTTACAAAAGCATTTACTTGCACGTGCAACCTCTTATTTTTTTAATGGACAAAAGGGGACTTGTTGAAACTGTAGAGCCATGATCAATGTATCTGTATGTCTAGTCTGAAAACATACCCTCCAGACTCAGGCACAGGAACCTCGCTAAAAGGGGTGCCATAATAATACTATGTCGAATCTTTATTGCTCTATAATGTACAATGTCAGTGCTTATCGGTGGTTTTATTTAAACATCAGTAGACCGTCTACATATACAAACTGATTAAATAAAGGGGTTGATCGTAGTTTAAAAAAGAGAAAAGAAAGAAAAACGTCGAAAATGATAAATACGAGTGTGAGAGAAGAAACGTTAAAAATATTTTCCAAAGCTCTCCTGCACGCATTTTAAAAGTATAATAACGGCCTTTAAAAAAAAGGGTTTCGTGGTTTTACTTACCAGATCATTAAATATGAAATCCTTCTTACTCTTTATCAACCAGCGTCCTTTACACCATATAATACAGCAGTTATAGGTAGTAATCCCAAAACGACATAGATTCGTTATCCTAAAAAATGTTGACGTTTTAACAAATATCCCGAGAAAAGTAATGTATTTAATTTTACGATATATATATAATATATAATATTAATATATATATATATTATATATATATATATAATATATATATATATAATATATATATATATATTATCTTCGTATTTAATATTGTGTACATAAGCATATCAACTAAATTGTATTTATAATAAAACCCACATAAAATGCATATTAGGGCGATATCAAATTTAGATACAACTTTCATATCATGATATCCGAGAAGAAAATGTAAGACAGCACCAAGAAAGGTTCCCTTATTAACTTAAACTCCGTGGGTAATTGATGCAAATCTGAATAAAGCGAATGTATTGAATTTGAATTTGGAAGTTTTATCAAGGCGCTAAGAATAATTGATGTCATATCACAATGCAATATAAGATAAGAAATTAGAGTGAGCTGAACCTAGAGAAAGAAAAATAATGAAACAACCTATGAAAATAAATACACTCCGGTAGACTTTAATAGCCACTTTGAATGGCAAATGCGTAGTTTGTCCCTGTTTAAACTTGAAAATTGAAAGAAAAGAAACTTTTAAATTTTACCTCTTATCATATCATGACTCACGATCAATACCGAAGTAAAGAAATATCCATACAGTTGAGTATCCAAGAAAATCATCCATGATCATAATAATCCAAAGTTAATCCAAAAGATCAGAAATTCGAAATAAAAGAGAGGAGTTGTGCCTCGCACTCATGTGGATTACTACTAGCAGTTTAGCAAGACTCACTGTGCCGTCTTTCACAAGGCGGACAGTTTTTATATCTAGAGACGGATAAGAGCCTAAAGGCGAATCAGCAGCAAAGACACTGAGACTGAGAGGCAGATAGGAAAGCTGAAAATGGGTGTGACTATAATATGGGGCTGACTTAGTACAAACTCAAACATCAACAGTGCATGACCATAGCAGCATTGCCTTTCGCTGACAGGGTGCCATTCATCTGTTCATTTATTTTTTTAAAAATTCATATCAGACAGTTATATTGTCATTATTTCTTTTAGATTATGCCGCAACACAAAGAAGCAACGTGATTAATTAGCAAACAGTTATATTTATTACTTATTCAATCATTGTTTTATGGAACATTGTTGTAGGGTTTATTTATTTATTTAGTTATTCATTTATTTATTGAATTATTCATTCATCCATTCATTTTTTCAATTATTTTAATATAGCCTAAATGCTCCTTGCACATATTTGAGGATCTGATATCAGAACGGAATTAATGGCTTGTTTTAACATTGTTGTAGTGTATGTTATTTTGTGTTGATTAGAAAGTATTTCCATTACAATAATGAGACTATAACAGTCTTGGTTATCAGACCTGTACGCTCCGTCTAAAGGCCATTGTCCCATAATAATTATTATTGGGAGCAGCATAATCCCTGCATGAGCTATTAGAAAAAAGTTTTAAAATTAAATGTTATTTTATGCTGTATGATTTACAAGTCTTGTATTTCTTTCTAAGCATCTATTGTGTGGTTTCCAAAGAAACGTTGACAACGAGTAATATCTTAATAATATCATATAATCCAAAATGAAAAGAATATGCCATCATTTGAAAAATATGATGTAAATAGGGTATTCTGACAGTAATGATATTGATGTGTCCCCTTTAAAAAATGTATAATATCTAGCTTTAGATTGCAGAAATTAATGAATAGTATGGAGATGGTTGATCAGATGATGGATATCAATATTACATGCCAGCCTTACGACAACAAATATTAATTTTAACACCCCATTATGCTAAGAGTAGGTCCGGTCCTAATTAATGTGCATGTCATTTATAGTAATAACTGATCTGTGCTTGTGTGTTTATTCCATCTCTTTACTCCGTTTCCCTCTATGTTATCCCTACCTCCCTCCCTCTCTCTCTCTCTCTCTCTCTCTCTCTCTCTCTCTTTCTCCCTTCCTCTCTTTGACCCCACTCTCCCCTTCACCCCCTCTCTCTCTCTCTCTCTCTCTCTCTCTCTCTCTCTCTCTCTCTCTCTCTCTCTCCATTTCCCTCTTATCCCTCCCTTCTTCCCGCTCTCTCTCTCTCTCTCTCTCTCTCTCTCTCTCTCTCTCTCTCTCCTAGTCTCTCCTTCCCTCCTAGTGTCTCCTTCCCACTCTTTCCCCACTCTCTCACTCTCATTTCCATTTTCTATGTTCATGCTTTACCAGACCAATCACAAATCCTCATCAATATATTCAATTTTATTGTTTACAATACATTTCAACTTTGAAGCATGATAATCTTTTTTTTAAAGAGCTGAACAATTATCTAAATATAAAATAAAAATATACTCTTGTTAAAACATTTCAGTGGGAGGGACCTTCAACACAAATAGATTGAGAGCTAACGGGTAAAGTCACAAATGTAAACATAGGGCTTGTCTCGTCTCATGCGCAGTACAGTGTTCGCCTCATTCAGCATAGCTCTCTTGAAAACGTTTCGGATTTGACCACGCCCACGTCCTGTCTTGCTTTCCTATTGGTCGTCACTAATCCAATGGATTAGAAAGCTGGTCTGCGATTGGTCCAGAGTTATATGAGTTGTTTGCATTGTACAATGAATCTGGGGAAAAAAAGGAAGGTAAAAAGTACAAAGTTTTTATAATAAGCCAGTTTTGTAAAATAAATTGCATGAATGTTGAACTAGAAGACTCAGTCTCATAAATTAACCAGTCGACTCAAATGCCAATGAGTACCTGGCCCCAGGCAGTGGGCGATATTGAAAGATGGGAAAAGTAAATTATTATGTGCCTCTACAAAAAAAGGAATTTTTGCAGGCGATTTGTATAGACCGAATGGAACTTCAGTTTTTATGTCAAACTTTGGAAATATTTTGGCGCTTTACGGAAGATGCAAACGATAAAATGGAAAACATGACAACAAAATGAATTGCATTTTCCTATCACATGTAGTTATTTGTAGTACCTAAGCTAATGCCATTCCTCCACCACCTAATCTATCCATTATCGTCATAGGAGATGACACCACACACAAAATTAACACAATATTTCTATTAGTACGATGCTTGCTTTGGTTTGAATTTCTGTTGTTTTGTATTTTCTATCTTAATATATTGTTGGGAATAACTTGTTCTCTATTCACTTATAATACAAACAAACAAAACAAAACAAAAGAAACAAAAACAAAAACAAGAAAAACCAAAACAAAACACCAAACCAAAAAAAAAAAAAAAATGTCACAAGCTCGACAGGCCATCTTTTTGTCCTTCATGCACTGATGTCGGTCTGAGCTTGGATTTAGAACTTATAACAAGTGAATGTCAATGCTAATTTATCCGAATTTGATTGAGCAAGCAAAATGGGAAGCATTTTTTTTCTCTTGAAACGATTGTTTCACAGTCTTTTCTTTTTTTGGGGCCAATGAGATAAATTTAACTCTTGAAAATATTCAGAAATAATTTTTCTCTTAGTTTTTGACATTATTTTACAATATTCTACATACCGCCCACTCTATCGTTATACTCTGGTCCACAAGAGAACATTGCTTTAGACCAAAGTCTTCTCTGACATCGCTCTCACTTTACATGGCGTCAAATGAGCTTTAAAGGAACGAGAGGAATCATGATTGCCATCCTGATAGTATCATGACTCACTGACTGTTACATGGGAGAGACAAAGAAATTAGAAATTAAAAAACAAAGTCAGAAAGTCACATGCATAAATTTAAGCATGGAAATAATTAAAAAATCAATTCGACACATTGTCGCTTAAAACGCTTAGGGTTAATCCATTCATGATTTAAGGCGGGGAAAAAAGCGGGATAGATTACGGCTACAATATAACTCCAAGTTATAATAATGTGTGTTTATTTTTTGGCTCTACGAATGAATGGGGGAAAATGCGAAGACTAAATAGAATTTTGTATGGGCTATGTGACGATTTTTTAAGCATTGGTTTTATCTTATGATTCTTGCATTGTTGCCTTTGTGGAATTCTCAGATTTCACTCCTTTAACGTGTTTATACCAAGGCTAACAAGGGTGTTTGTGCCCTGGTTTATACACAAGAGTGAACATAGACATCATATTTAACAACAATTTAAACTAAATATATAAATAGACAACAACAACAACAGCAATAATAATAATAATAATAATAATAATAATAATAATAATAATAATAATAATAATAATAATAATAATAATGATGATGATGATGATAATAATAATAATACTCATCATCATCATCAACAACATCATCATCATCATCATCATCATCATCATCATCATCATCATCATCATCATCATCATCATCATCAGATGAAGCGCTCGTGGTAGAACGAAGGGATGTAACTCACACTGACTACATTTAATTTTTTCCAAGGTTTCACACATCATAGTAACATTTCGTATCGTGATATCAGACATAAATGGCATCATTGCGACGTTCTTCCGGTTTTCATTCAAACTTTATGGTCGGCTGTATTGTCACCTGAAAGGAGAAATTTTAAAAAAATAAATTAAAAAACGTGAACTTTTATATAGATCGCAAAAATCCACATCTATATTATATGCTTAAAGTATGCAATGTAAGACGAGACATGACGCGTGTAATATACTCTCACATTTATTTTTTTTACGACAGAAACAACACTATACTGGACATCTACACATTTTAAACCTAAGTACGATAAGAGAATGTGAGTAAAGAGCTCTCTCTAAGACTCAACTCTGTGTTCTGTTCACAGCGGGACTTGAACTAGAGACCTTCAGCTCAAAATCCGAATGAAATTCCGCGAGACCACAAAGCCGCATAAACTGCTGTGAAAAACAAATTTGATAAATGCAGATTCGATTGATTGTATGCTGTTTAAACAAATGCCTACTAGTTGTGACTCTCGAAGAAATAAAGATATAAGATGTTAATTAGTATCACACAAATCTCTACATCCAGCACTACTTCTTATCGATTGTGATGAGAACAACATATTAATAAGCTCTCTAAATTATAATTTATCTTTAAAAAGTCCGTCTGCTTGTGTGTTTGATGATAAAGTATTTGAAATGTTTGTCAACACTTCCGACCTCTTGAGTTCTAATACGGTTGGCCTTATTGTCTGCTCTGCCAAAACGAACTAAACACTTTTATTTATTTATTTTTCATTTTGACCAGAAAGCTTTTACTACAAGCAAATTCAGTGGATTAAGGTGGCCCCCAACTTGTCGAAAAGTCTCAATCTTCAGACTTCGTTAATCCACGCAGATTAAAAATATAATTCTGGCAAAATATTTTTTTTTTAATTCTTAAAAATGTATTTCTCTCTCTTTTTTCTTTCTTCTTTCTTTCTTTTTTTTTTCTTTCTTTCTTTCTTTTTTTTTTTTTTTTTTTTTTTTCTTTCTTTCTTTCTTTTTTTTTTTTTTTTTTGTTGTTGTCAGTGGCAGCATTGCCTAATGGAAGTGGATAAGAGTGCACACTATGTGCATGCCTGCGACAGGCATTGTTTTGATTTTGTGTCAACAATGACTGGATGGTGAAATTGACCAAGTGATTGTATCGGAAAACATGGACTGGTACTTCTGACGTTGGTGTGGGGTTGTTATTTTTTGGAGTTGGGAGAGGCAAGATATTCTTTCACTATCTGAACAATGTTCTAATTTTACAAAAATAAAATGGATGCCATAATTTATAGTCAAATGTGAAGAAATTATTAATTCGAGCAAAGTAATTCCCGCTCTCTTCACTTTGTAATTTCTTTGTGATCTTTAAAATATGTACTATATTTTCAACATTTTAATGTCGATCAAATTTTATGCAACATAAACAACGATTTTTATTGCATATGGTAATAAATATATCTGTGTGAATTATGATATTTTAAAACAACGAAATCGCATAATAAATGAATAAATAAATGAATAAATAAAAAAACAAACAAACAAATAAGAAAATAAATGAATAAATAAACAGACAAATAATAAACTTATAAATAAATAAACATATAAATAAACAAGTAAATAAATAAATAAGTAAATAAATTTTTTACAAAATAAATAAATGAATGAATAAATAAATAAATAAATAAATAAGCATACAAATCATATGCCATCAAATCTGTTTTTGAAAAAGCATAATCATAAAATATTCGGTGTAAGATCTAAATCGGGTCACGCATTATAAACTCTCAATGCCAAATTTTTATTAGATACACCGTAGAAATAATAATTTATATCCATTTTATACATAAAACGTATACTATACAAATACAAAAACGGTCTTTTAAATCCTTATTCATTTTCCACTGATTATTGCACATTCTCTGATACGGGGTGGGGTGGGGGAACAGGTTGAATTGACAGAAAACTTTTGTATTTTATTAAATCCTTAATCTCTATGAATTCTCTAAAAGCTATAAAAATGGCAATTTATTAATCCTCTTGTAATCCAGGCATGGTTGTGGATTATCTTTAAAATACGACAGGTGTAATCCATTAATCCAATTTTATCTATGCTCGTGCCGCTACTGGAAGTTTGGGCATAATGAAATGAGAATGAGCGTGGAGTGAAGCGTGTTCATGTAGTGGGTTTTCTGTCCATATTCATTAAAACTCACCGCCCTTTAAACCTTAGACTCAAAATCTTACATCATGTACTGCCTTTTTTTTTTCGTTGACAATTATAAGATAGATAGGACAAGGGCTTCAATGACGCTTCATCGCTAAAAAATGAAACCTTAAGTTTCTTTCAAACCATAATTTTCCTCTCATTATTTTTCTAGCTGTGACTAGGCCCTCCAATTTCCACATACAGAGTAGCCAGTCGCATGGCTGTTTCTACTCTTGATGAAAACGATCGATCAAAAATTCCGCTTAGAAAAGATTAATGAATGGGGAGAATTTTTTTTTTTTTTACGACAGAAACAATAACTCTGTGTTCTGTCCACAGCGGGACTTGAACCATGGACCTTCAGATCGAAAGCCGAATGAAATACCGCGAGACCACAAAGCCGCATAAACTGATATGAAAAACAAATTTGATAAATGCAGATTCGATTGAGTGTACGCTGTGTAAACAAATGCCTACGAGTTGTGATTCTCAAATGAATAAGATATCAGATGTTAATTAGTATCACACAAATCTATACATCTAGCACTGCTTCTTATCGAGTCGATTTCAAACAGGTAGTAAATGAGTTGATTTATCCTTGACAAAAACTCGAAACTGATAAATTACATTTTTTTAAAATTATCATTGTGAGCATAGCTTAATGTCAAAAATGACATTGAATAGGTTACATTAGAATTAAAGTGGGTGGATATGACAATTTTTGCCCTGCAATATACGTTATGGGCATATCGATACGTCTTACTTAATTTGTTGTAAAAAAATTACATTTCATATACTCATATTATTTAAGCAGAGACGACAGTGATATAATATAAAAGAAAGCATCAGGATCAAAACGCGAGACCCTCATGAATCCGGAAGCAGGTTAAATTCAACCAGCCATCTCTTCCACCCGCTTGTTTTTCTGTTTATAGTTTTAAAATTTCATTCTTTTATAATTGCAATAAAGGAAAACCTGGTTATCACGCCTTGTATAGGATCTTTAAATGCCAGTAAAGCGAGTTTGCGGCACAAAACGAAGAGTTTTATTGTTAATGATATGATATAATTCGTGATCGTCATCAAGATGGAGATAATCCAGGTCTTTGATGGGAGTGAGGTGAGGACGGTATTGGAAGGTTTTTCTGTACATTGAACTCGTGTTTATGAAAGCGGTCTGATAATAGAGTGAGAAAAAAAATCCCCTTATTTAGAATACGGGGAAATTGTCTAAAGTGACTGTCGAATGAATTGCAAAGTGAGCTGTAAGGACCATGTTTTTGTCTGGAGGAAAAACTAAATACTGAAAACAGTCCTCTAACTCCAGTCCTCTTGGTGTGATTGCAATGGCTCAAGATATCTTGGCTTAATCATCCACCCCCCCCCCCTCCCCGCCCCGTCTATATTTCCACAAGTTATCAATTTGAAAACAAGGCAATTCATGACAATTCGACATTGCCTTTTGTCGACACAACAAATACCAGACCAAGCAGTGAGACAAACATCCCTCTTCAAAAACTATTACACATCAATATTTCAAAATGTTCTAGGTGCACATTGTTTAGTGTGTTATAAATAGTTGTGTTTGTGTTTGCGTATGTGTATGTGTGTGAGAGAGAGAGAGAGAGAGAGAGAGAGAGAGAGAGAGAGAGAGAGAGAGAGAGAGAGAGAGAGAGAGAGAGAGAAAGAGAGAGAGAGAGGGAGGAAGGGGGAGGGGAGGGGGGGGAAGAGACTAAAGGAGAACACATTGGATCTTAATCTTAATGGAAATATTGTCAACAGTTTAAGAAAACAATATCCTGTGCATACTCTGCTACTCACTTTTCATAGTCCTCGCCTAGAGGCATGTTTCTGGTCAGAGACAGATGGAAAAATCAAAACTTTGCCCTTTAGGCGCATCAGTATAAAGAGCTTTTTGTGTAATGCCATCATCGGAATAGCAAGCATTTCTGCATTGGCATTTGAATAGCACATTCTATAGCTCTATCTGTCAGCTACATGTCAATGTCCATTAATGTAATACTCCCATGTTCCTCAGCCGATATGACATCAGCTCTAATGATTACACTACAATGTTGTGACGATCTACCCATCTCCAACAATTTTCCGCCACCATGAAAAACCCGGATTCTGTTCAATCGGATGCTCTGCAGTCTCCGGACAATTGTCAGATCGAGTGCAAAACGATGACCCCGCCATAGCGATCCTTGATCGCTCGCTTCCAGTCCAGAGGAGACGACGTGCCCGTTTTCATTGCGCTAATCAAAGACTGGTGGTCTCTTTCCGTTGTTGCAAATAGAAGATATTGCTTTCCATCGTGAAGGTTTCTATACAAACGCCCCATCCGATTCATCATAAGAATCCGTCATCAACAATAATATTCAGACTATTATATTTATTATTAATTGCTTATAATTTTTACCTCCTGCTGTATATATTCTGTAATATAATAAGTGTTAATTTCTTCTACCTGCAGGTTGTGGGCTTTATAATGTAATAGCCCAAAAACATAAATAAGTAAATAGAAGAAAAAAGTCATAATAGATTTGTTATCATCCCTTGGTATGTCGATACGGCAACATGGTCACACTGGTTACGTTTCTACAGAGGGTTGGAGAAGAGTTTTCTCAGGGCATTGATAATAAACTAAAAATAACCCAATTGCTTATCTCTTTGCCACCATAATACAGAACCAGTAACGACGATAAATACTACTCCATAGTCTAATTCATGACAAGGCCGCTAAAATGGCGAAAAGACTCCACACCAAATATGCCAATCAAAACACTCGAAAGATAGCGGGTCTTGCACCCAGTTGTGAAACGGGCCAATCAGCGAGCAGCTTACAAACAAAGTCTTAGTGACTCTGTAAATATTCTAACGAAAGTATGGGTGTAACGCCGAGACATCCGCCTGTTGTCACCCTACTGTTTTAATTTGAATGCATTAAATTTTATGAGCAAGAAATAGGAACCGCTTTTGAACCAACAGAAGGTAATGAAACAAAAGTTCGATGAGAAAGACACACACTTACACACACACACACACACACACACACACAGAGAGAGAGAGAGAGAGAGAGAGAGAGAGAGAGAGAGAGAGAGAGAGAGAGAGAGAGAGAGAGAGAGTTACATTGAATAACAATTGCATATCTTCTCCAAGATTTAACATTTAGCTTGGCTGAGTACTCACTACTGCGTTAACATGAAAAGGGGGGGGGGGGGGGGAGTCTGAGGAAAATGCAATTAGGTATGTTTATACGTGAGTCGAGCGCGCTATCAATTGAGCTCGAGAGACCCACTAAATTGTTATTAGTGCATGGTGTCAAAAAGTAATAGTAAAAGCGCAGGGGACTAATGTTGTCACGTGACCTTTAGCAGTGATATTCAGAGCTGTCGTTTTTGTTTTGTTTTGTTTTTTACATTGTCGTGTGATGGTGGTAGTGGTGGGAAGAAGGAGTTGACAAGTTTAAATGCTAATGAAATGTATCAAAGACAGCAGCAGACTATTAATTATTATATGTCAGAGATTCCAAGGGCTGGCATACGTTTTTTTTTTTTTTTTAATAGACATAAGATGTTCATTTTATAATACGTATAAAAAAAAAAAAAAAAAAAAAAAAGATTTTGAGACACAGTCCCGTAGGTAAAAGACACGATTAAGTAGAAAAAAAAGGAGTAAATCAACGATAATGTGCCCTAATTGATTTTGAATGAAATCTTGATAAATGAAATAGAAGTTGAGTGTGGTATTTGACCGGATGGGCGATAATAATCTCAAAGCTAACAAATGAATATAACCTTTCAAATTGTGTGAGAGGCGAAGTGGCCGAGTGGTTCACGCATTGTATTGTATACCGGAAGGTCCTGGGTTTGAGTCCCGCTTCAGTCATTTTGTTTATTTTTCCTTGGTCAAGCAATAAATCTTCAATTTGCTCTCTTTGGACAACATGGGTGTTTCTTGTTGAAGTGATGTAGTGAGCGTGCTGTTAGGCAGGTTCTCGACCAAAGCCGATTGGCTGAAACCCAATGTCTCCTCTTGCTGGTGGAAAAGCCTGGCAGCCGTTCCCCCAGTTTCGAGGAGTCGATGTCCACGCCTCCTCGGGGGATTGAATTCGACCAAACTGACTTCCATCCACGTACAGCCAAACCTGTGTCGTATGAGCTATATTATGCGTAAAGGTCCTTACCAATTTATTTAAAATGTTAAAGGGCTAGAGTTTGCCTTGTCTCGTTTTTACTTCACTATAATATGGTCCGACAAACGTTTCACACAAAACAAATCTGATGTGGCGCTTTGCTTTTCATGAACAGGTAAATGAGTGGGGAACAGAACCCCAAAGGATTACGAAACACATGTCCATCCTACATTTCTTAGATAAACTTCCGCTGTAGGAGGACGAAATTAAGATCACTCAGATCTTTGTTATTGTTTTTAGCCAGCCATTTTTATCATTTTTTTTTTTCTCACTAAATTCTATAAATCAGACTATAGATGTTCAAGGTTACACATAATTTTGTGTTTTGGTACGGTATATCCGACTGGCGGATGCTGTGAGCATGTTGGCTAAAGGCATAGTATCATAGTATCTTACTGTTGTTTCAACTGCCAAGGAATAGCTTGTCGATTTTTTTGTGATAATCTGGCTGACACAGACAAGGACAGACTCTCCTACTTAAAATAGGCTCCAGAAAAAATTCTTGATATGAAATTTATAAACCATAGGACCGACTGAGGTAAGCAGATGAAGTTAATTTTTCTAGAAGACAGAACTTCCGTGTTTTAGAGTGAGCCCTATTTTCTGTGTTACCATGAGAAAACACTATTATGCGGTGGGTACTGTATGAAACCACCATGTAATGGCAATGACATGTTCCCACGTGTGAGACAAAATAACCGTTCATAAATCAAAGACCTGCTGACATAGAGTGATGGCGGCGAGAAAAGGTGAAAGGTCAACCATGTTCCAGCCTGATGCCCAACACGGCATTAACGTCCTCACTGGGGATGAGTTGTCCCCGCTTTGTTGGAGGCATTATCGCCACACATTAGATTAATTGTAATTATTATACATCATGGTGGGATAATCCCCTCAATTTGATACACGTCATATCATGATCATATCTATTATAGTATATTATTCGCACCGCATGCACTTCACATTGTAGTTTAAGTCTGTTATTATGGGGTAAAGCGTTATATGAATGTTATTTATTAATATTACCACCATTGTCTTGCAACACCGAGTTAGGCTACACATGAGTCCTAGTCCTAGCCAAAGCTTCGCCATTTATACAATTTTGTAGAATGAACAAGTAAAACTAATATTACACAAAAAAAAAAAGAAAAAAAAAACACAAACAAAACAAAAACAAAAACGCTAGACCTATATAAAAGCCAAATATTATGATGATGATGATGATGATGATGATGATGATGATGATGATTACTATTATTATTATTATTATTATTATTATTATTTATTATTATTATTATTATTATTATTATTATTATTATTATTATTATTATTATTATTATTATTGGTTTAGTTATAATAAAGGCCTAGCCACCCAATTATTTTGATTAACTCCCTTTGCTTGAAAGGCGAGAATTGTGCAAACTGAGGTATCGCAAATTTCACCAAATCCAAAAGTGAAAATTAAACAAATAAATAATAATAATAACATTGATCTCTTTATTTGCTTCTTTCCCGATTGAAGACCAAAAAACAAACAAACAAAAAAACCCCAGAAAAATACACGTCAACCTTTTATCCATTTTGATCCAGTTTTAATGGCGTAAAGAATGATTATTTAACTTCTACACATAAACTGCTTCATTTGCCATTAGTAACTCTTATTGTTCCTATACATAGTCGATCATGAAAGCTTTAGAAAAAGAATTGAATAATTTATTAAACAAAGTGACACTTCGAAGTCTATTATTTCTCCAATCTCAATATTTTAACTATTACAAGTACCATTTTTCCCAAATAAAACAATAGCATTGTTTTTTTTCTTCAATTTTCTAACACATTGGGACGAATCATTGTGTGTCTTTTGACTGTTTGATAAACTACAAGTAGTGGGTATTCCTATGCAATTGTTTTAAAAACGACATTACACTTTCGACCGTAAAAATATACTGTTATAACGAGGTCAAACAATCATTTTGTCATAGCAACAACATGGCCGCCATGAGTGTGGAGTGTATCTATTTGTATTTTGTTTAGCAATAAATAGACACCGAGAGACAAACCAGATATTTAAAAAATTACATAGATAAATTGATGAAATCAACACGTCCTTTAATAAAAACCAAGACCAGAAAGTCATCCAAAAAAATTGCAGGTCAATAAAAAACGAAAAAAATTGGGGTTTATTTAGACTGTTCCATCATTAAAACATACCCACTTACCGACCCGATTTATCAATTGAAATAACAACTTTTATCGTATTCATTTTGTTTTAAACTATCTAAAATATAAATATTGATTGTACTTTAATATAATATTAATGTGGCTTCGTGAACTCTATTCTTTTTGTCAATAGTTTGAGATCTCATTCTCATGGCAATTTGTGTGCTGTTACAAACTACAATGAGGTGTGAAAAAAATCCGATAACACTCAAAGCTGAAAACAAGGCTTGGTGGACTTTTAAAAAATGCGATACCTGGGCCATTTAACAATCCTCATTAAAACAAATTGGTAGAAATAGAGATAAGATGGTTGTCTTTTCGACAGACTCGGTTCAAATTTTATATCAATAATATGTCGGGATTTTTCGCTGCTTTAAAGTTTTAAACGGCATTTTTCTACCTTTAATGTCCATTTTTTAAAAAATTGTTGAAGGGGTATAGAAATAAAGCTTAAACCTTCCTCTTCAAGACGATACCAAATTTAGCTCTGTACGTTTTTAATGGCCTGGATTAATACTTGAATGACCCGTTTTAAAAATAGTCTTTTTCTCGACGCGTGACGCAAAATTAGGAGGTTTTTGTACTGCCACAAAAATGACGTCGTGTAATATTTATTAGTGTACTGATACACTAACATGAAGCTTGTGATGATAAGTAGTAAAAATAATTTAAGAGAATATATATATATATATATATGTATAATAGTGCATTCTCTATCTCCTATTGAGAGAAATAGACAGGAAGATATATTATACTGATACATGGCAGAGAGGAGAGAGAGAGAGAGAGAGAGAGAGAGAGAGAGAGAGAGAGAGAGAGAGAGAGAGAGAGAGAGGGTGATTGGGAGGGGGGGGGGATAAAGACAGCGACAATCAACCACAGAAAATAGAAAATCAGACTGTTTTGAGATTTTTAAAAATGAGCTTTTATCATGTGGCGTGACGTAGACACCTGTTCCTTTTCTGTTTTGGTGGCACCAGACACAACCCCTAATGACGAGTCGCATGCATCAGGCACGCCCACCAGATCGAACTTAGTCTTTGGAATTAGCCTCATATCATAACCCTCGGGTGCGTCAACAGAAACTAATGAGGGTGTTTGTGATGGTATCTGAATTGGTAACGAATCGGTCACGTGCATTGGTGTCATATGATCACATGGGGGTCACGTGCGCTTAGCTTAAAGGATCACGGGTAATCGCAGAGACTTCCGTTTCCTACACTTAGAGTAATAGTAATGATACAGAATGTAGTTCAGTTAAATACGAGATGAATGAATAAGCGGTATCGTATTGAGGCAAATGGATGAAGTGAGTCAAATTTAATTGACTAATTGCATAGTGTTTGTATATTGAAAATGCCTTTTGTGGTTGTTTGTTTTTTTGCTTTGTTTGTGTAAGTATGTAAATTTGATGAAGGTGATGATATGATGATGGTGATGACGACGACGACGGTGGTGATGATGAAGACGACAACGATGATGGAGGCCACTTGCTGTATTTTCACTATGAGATAAAGTGAATAATCTACATGATGTAGGTATGTTTTCTATGCTGTGGATCAGGAGCCTTTCATTTCTATCAATCAATCCAAATGCAATAAAATGATGCAAAACACCCGCAAACAATCGCACTGTACATTGAAGGGAAACTGTTATTGGGGCGCAGTCGCCGCATGGAGACTTGGGGAACCTAAGTTGCTTCGTTGCTACCAATCCTGATCTGTGTCCAAATAAGTATTACATTGCCGCCGTACTGATATAAGCATCACGTATTTACCGCTGTCTCTTCAAGACTATGTCATTGATGCTTGGATCTCTTCCCCCCACCGGCTTGCTGAATGCCAAATCTTTAGCAGGATATGAAAGGAAATTGGGGATCATGCCATCAGATACTGCTGCTGCTTCTACAAATTCGTAATATCTTTTATTGGTGCCTTTTGCGCGTCAAGAGTCAGAATATCATGTACTGTATAGAGAAAATCCGTTGAAGCGGTCAGTTTTCTGGAAAGCCACTCCTGGATCCCCTCAAATTCTTAAACTTAAAAGGCGACTACGTCTTGATAAACGCATGGGAGCCCTCTACACGTTGGGGACGTACACGTACTGTAAACTGTAACTTTTTTCTTCTCTTGCTCGTGTTCTCTCTTTTTATTCAACTCTCTCTCTCTCTCTCTGTCTCTCTCTCTCTCTCTCTCTCTCTCTCTCTCTCTCTCCCTCTCCCTCTCTCTCCCTTCTTATATATATAATATATATATATATATATATACACACACACACACACACACACATACTCATACATATACACTCTCATTCTTTCTCTCACTCTTCCTCTTTATTATTAATTTTTTTTTTTTTTTTAGATTTGAAAGAAAACAAATAAAGAGACAGATCTAAGACAAAGATAATGATATGAAGGAAAGGCATAAAAATAATAAAAGCACATATAAAATTAGGAGCAATATTGGAAATACTTCTTCCGATCCGGCAAATGACCACGGGGCATCTCCGACGGAAATGACCCTTAAATGTCGCCATTTTGTCAAGAGGATTGTACGGGAAAATTGAACTCAGAACAACCGGATGTGGAGACGAACTAGGAGGGTCATCAGAGTGTTTGGGGAGGTTTTTGGAGGAGACCCCTGAGGCGAATTGAAAATGACAGAATGAGATTTTCCAGCTTGACGCATAGGAAGGATAATTAAATCTGTATAAATGAATTTTGTGTTTTTATTTTACTCTATGTTGAATGTTTATATGTTATGCATTTTCCAACAAGAAGGGCAACGGCTGCGAACAACATGGCAATCCTCTTTTAAGCATATTGTTTTTAAGTCTCAAAATATAGTTCACATAATTGTAAAATGTTGAATCCCCTCGATTAAAAAAAAAATCCATTATATTATATCGCCGTTTTAAAGATGTCTCATGCCATGTGCATCTTTTGTCTTGTAGTATGATACTCTCCCTTGGCCCGACCGGTGCTCTTGCACTTTGAACACATTGCGCCATAGAAAAGTTTTATATTAATGAAACAGTCAAAAGAACAAAAACATTTTTTTAAAGCAAGAAAAAAAAAAACAACAACAAAAAACAAACCAGTCTCTGAGTTTTTGATATGGTGAAGTTAACTCAGCAATCTGGTCCGCAAGACGATGACGTTTAGGATTATATTATTGGCACTCAGACCGATTTTTCATTTGATTATTACTCCCAAAACCTAATCATTTACAATACAGCTACTTGGGTTTCTAAGAGAAAGAGAAAGAATTTTATAATATAAACTGGCTGCTAATTTTTAAAAGTTAAACATGGCAGAATCGGAGCTATGAGCAATCTAAATTTCTTAATTGTATTACATAAAACAGACTTCGCCTCTCTCTCTCTCTCTCTCTCTCTCTCTCTCTCTCTCTCTCTCTCTCTCTCTCTCCCTTTCTCTCTCTCTCATTCTATTTGTGTGTGTGTGTGTGTGTGTGTTGTGTAGTGTGTTTGTGTCTCGCTCACTCTCCCCCTCCCCCCCCCCCCCCCCCCTTCTCTCTCTCTCTCCTTTCTCTCTTTATCTCTCAATATCTTATCTCCTTCTTTGCTTCGATCCGGTAATCTATCTTTACATTAATACCCTACATTTGATGATTAGAGCGACTCGAACATCTTCTCCATAGGTTTTCTCGGTCTCTGTTTCCAAAATGATACTAACCACTAAACTACACACTCAGTCAGCCGCGTTGGGCGCTCAAAAATGTCGTTTTATTCTGAACAAAGGGAGGTAACTGTCTAATCTCGCGGACTTCCGGAAATATTCGGATTCTATTTCCTGATTTGATTCTTTTGCTGTTTTCTTGAGGACTTCGGGATTTTTCGATGGCCTCTTATTCCATTTAGCTTGCACATGACTATAATTTTGGTAAATTCAATGCATGTATTCAAATCACCCAGACAGCGTCTGCATGATGAGGAACGTGTATTTTCGTTTGTCTGTTGACCATCTTTCTTTTTGAACCGCTTGATTCTGAAAACATTTTCAAAATCTACTCTTCTGTTTATCATCTATGCTATTATTTTATTTAGATATAATATGTATATTTTATTATGAAAAGGTCGAAACAAGTGAAAACTAAGTTAAAAGATGACTCATTGTGATTGAAATCAAATTCCTTCATCTTTACTGAATTAAAGGATGAAACAGTGAACACGTAACAGCATAATTACATGAAATTTCTTTAGTGTAAACTGAGAAAATAAATGAAAGAGGCCGCTAACATTTGTATAATATGGGTTGTAATTGTTTTTATTTTTCCCCTTTTATTTTATACCTTTTTCTTTATCAATATGCCCCCCCCCCCCCCCAACACACACACATTTTTTTGTGTTTGTTTTGTTCTTGTTGCGGTATAGCGATGCTTGAAAATATTAGTTGTCTGTCGAAAAATCCCATAAAACGTACATCTGATATAATTAAAATATTGCTTATAGAGTTTAAACTCTAAACCACTCAGAAAATCATCACTTACTTTTTAAAAAATGAATTAATCGTTTCTGATCTACTTACTTAAAGAATGGTCAGATAATGTTCTTTTTCTTCTTCTTGTTTTTTTTTCCCGGTTTTTTTTTTTCTAGAACATCCACTGGTATTCCATATTTATCCACCATGACTATAAAGCATTTTTTGTTGCTGTTGTTGTTGAAAATTTTATCTATAACTAGTTATGATAGGTGCGTAAAGGAATATTAGAATGTAAAACAAAACTCAATTCGTTAGAACGAGCGCGGATTGAATCGGTATATCTAATTATAACTTTACCCTTTTAAATGAATTCCGAGGTATATACTTTGTTTCCATATTTCTGGGAGTCTTTATGTCAATTTGGACAAGAAACAATAATTCAGATTATAAACCATTTAGTATATAATATAATTAAAATTCAATAAGAAAAAAAATATAGAAAGGAAGCAGTTATTTATTCTTTAACGATGTCGCATTTAAGCTGAATTTTATTGACCTGCCCTTTTTTTCTACTTTTGCTTTTAGTTATGCCATTCTACAATAGTTACTGTAATAATCAAAACTTACCTTCTTCCTGTCTACAGCATCACAACATCGTAAGGAACCACTTGGTCATCTGTAATGGAGAGCAATACAGGTATGTGAGGCGGTTGAGAGCAGATTTTTTCTGGTCAAAGGGGGATTACTGAGAGATTAAAATCTATTTGTTTTGGTTGCATCTCTTTGAGTGTGAAGGACAAAGATTTTGATTTGTAACGTATTATTACATATTTCAAAGTTATCGATCTGTTTTGGTTTGTTTTGTTTTCTTTATATTCACTTATAGAATGAACGAAATTGACGTCACTCGGCTCTTTGTCATTGATTTTAACCAAACGTTTTTAGAAGTGGTTCTCGTTGAATTGTATTGATGCTTTGCGCCAGCCGGATATAATGTACCAACACACAAAGCAATGTGTAACCTTAAACGTTTATAGTCTGGTTAAAACAGTTAAGAGAGAAATTCTCATAAAATGGCTGCTATAAACAATAAACAGCTGAGTGACATCAATTCCGTGCCCTCTATAAGTGAATTGTCTTTATCATCATCATCATCATCATCATCATCATCATCATCATCATCATCATCATCATCACCACCACCACATTCGTCATCATCATCGTCGTTATCTTTAGTTTGTTAATATTGGATGCAAAAGCAAATTTTAGAAATAAAGTTTAAATTAAAAAAAAAAAGAAAATAAAGACTTTAACTTGTGCAAGTGTTGCTTGATTGACTGAACGTATCAAACTCCGATAACGAAAAATGCTTTCGTTTTGATGTACCTTTCTTAAACGCATTTAATTTCCGTCTATCAATAGAAAAATATAACCATTCCAAACACCTAATGGCAGCCATATATGGTACCTGGTTTAGCATTAGAAATGAGTCGCGAATATTATTCTGCTACTTCTACTATTTCCAGTTCCGGTCTGTCGCCATGTCAATTATAAATGATTTGGTTGGTAATTATACAAGGGAGCGGCGCTTGGTCTTTTCCTTGAAATTTTAAATCTTTGTATACTTAAAGATCGTCTACATTTGAGGTACTTTCAATTCTTTTGTTCTAAATTTCCCTATTTTTTGTATTTTCGTTTCTTCTCTATCTTCTATTAATTTTTCCTAGTTGCGTTGCCGAATTACTTGGATAATCTCAATATGATATTGATATATATATATAATATATATATATATATATATATATATATATATATATATATATATATACTATTGTAATATTTACCACGATGTTGGAGTCAGTCTAAACCGATGTTTCAGGCACTGTGGCCATCGTCATTACTGTGTGTTACTGTTACCCATGTAACATATGTAACCCATATATAAATGGTGTATTTTGTTGAACCAAGCAATGTCGGATAAATGAAATAAAATATGTGCCCATACATGTGCACATCTCAATAAAGTCTTAATCCTTTCTCATTCTGTCTGATTTAAAGAAATTTTGAATGTTTGACATTTTAATTATCCCACCATTTTAAAGCCGACTTCCGATTACGTCATGTTTCAAAATAAGTGTCACCATCGCAATAAAACCATTAGTACTATCATTCACCTTTGTGAGTCATGTTTTGACTTCTACTTCAGAAGGAACGAGATTGACGTCACTCAGCTGTGCTATTTTTTTTTAGCCAACCATATTTATGAGTAGTTCTCGCTGATTGTTATCAATCAGACTACAAACGTAAACGGTTATACAGTTTTATTTGTTGGTACGTTATATTCTGCTGGCGGATGTCATGAGTTTTTGAGCTAAACGCAGAGCATCAATACTTATGAATTACATGTCGAATAACTCAAATTGGTATGATTCGATAGTTCACAATCTGATCTGCTGTTCTACAACCGTGATAAAAACACGTCAAATTTGTTTTGCAATGAAAATCGAAATAAAAGAAAAAAATTTAAAAAAAAAACACTATTGAAACAAACGAACGAACAAACGAAGCGAAAAAAAACAACAAAACAAAACAAAAAAACAACAGAAACAAACCCAACAATAATGGAAACTTTGAAACGATTGATAAATTCAAACTGCAGTAAAACAAACATTCTGAAAAGAAGTATACAGCTTCCTGCATTGGAAATAGAATAATTCAAGAAGAAGAAAAAAAGTTCCCCCATTTGATTGGTTATTGAATCTTAAAGAAATCGAGTTTTAAATAGAAAATCAAAGTAAATGCCAAATGATTAACGTACAGAACGCAGAGCAGTAACTAGGATTGGTCAGTTCCTCAGGCTCCCCGGATACTTTGTTTCGTTATATATTATTATATTTATATATTTTTAATTGGCTGAAAAGGATATTTTGAGTCCGAACTTTTCCTTGGGACACTTTCTTTTTGAACAGGCTGTATTATTATTATTATTATTATTATTATTATTATTATTATTATTATTATTATTATTAATTATTATTATTATTATTATTATATTATTATTATTATTATTATTATTATTATTATTATTATTATTAATGCGTTGACTGGTCAAGGGGAGATAATCCGGATTA
Organism: Berghia stephanieae; assembly: GCF_034508935.2. NCBI lineage: Eukaryota > Metazoa > Mollusca > Gastropoda > Nudibranchia > Aeolidiidae > Berghia > Berghia stephanieae. The sequence continues at coordinate 16,623,982 of NC_088364.1, forward strand.
GCTATTGTATTGTTTAGGTTGTATTTCTTTGACCGGGGGATTAAAAATGAACATCTCTTAACTACAAAATTATAGTGTGGCACAGCTGTTACTTGATTTGAATTTCAACAAAACATTCGATGGGTTCGACATCTGATGAATATTCTATTGACTTTGAAATATCGCTAATTGTTATCACAGGGAATGTCTATTTAATGTAATGTTAAGGTTGACTGGTGGTGAGGGAATAGTAAGAGGAACTGAGAATGAAAGAGATACAAAAAGGAGAGCAGAGGAAGAATGAAATCTTCACACACACACACACACACACACACACACATATACACACACACACACACACACACATATATATATATATATATATATATATATATATATATATATATATATACGCAATATACCTCCTCCGTGTTTTAAGTGAAAGAGCTATACAGGTTCAGACCCCACTATACCTCTGTTTTGTCGACTACAAAAAAGCTTTTGATAGAGTACGCCACGAAGAAATACTAAAACAACTGCACTCCATTGGCGCTGATGAGAAAGACCTCAGACTCATGCAAACATTATACTACACCCAGCAGGCATCTATCAAAATCGGAAACTCTACAGGAAATTCCATTCCTATTAAGAAAGGAGTCCGTCAAGGGTGTGTTGCCTCACCAGATCTGTTTAATCTATACCAAGAAACAATCATGAGGGGCATAAATAATATGGAGGGAATAAAAGTGGGAGGTCACAACATAAATAATATAAGATACGCAGACGATACGGTACTCATTGCAACATCAGAAATCCAACTTCAAAAGATTGTTGACAAAGTGGTAGTAGATAGTGAAGCCAAGGGAATGGAAGTGAATATCACCAAAACGGAATGCATGGTAATACAGAAAAACCCCGAAAACAACAACACCTGCAATATAACGATTCACGGCGAGCAACTTACCAACGTAGAAAGTTTTAAATACCTAGGTTCAATAGTGACAACAGATGGAAGATGTAACCGAGACATACGAGCAAGAATAACTCAAGCCAAACAGGCCTTCATGGACCTGGGAAACATTTTGAAAAACAAACAGATGTCGTTCGGGATTAGATTCCGAGTCTTGAAGTGCTACGTGTGGCCAATCTTGTTATACGGATGCGAAAGCTGGACTACAAATGCAGAAACACAAAAGAACATTGAAGCTTTTGAAATGTGGTGCTTGAGAAGGATGCAGAGAATATCGTATACTGCACACAAAACGAACGAAGAAGTGCTAAAACAAACATACCAACAAAGGAAACTAATGCCCTTAATAGTGGATCGACAACTATCCTTTTTCGGACACATAGTAAGGAAAGATAAGAATGAATACCTGGCAAGTTGTGGAAAAATACCTGGTAAACGCGCCCGGGGGAGACAAAGAAAAACACTCATAGACCAACTGAAGGGCTTCACCAGCCTAACAATCCAAGAGCTGTTTGAAAAGGCAAGAGACAGGGAGGAATGGAGAGAGATAATTCATGCAGTATCCGAAGCCTGGACCAGGCATGGAACCTAGAAGAAGAAGATATATATATATATATATATATATATATATATATATATATATATATATATATATATATATATATATATATATATATAGAGAGAGAGAGAGAGAGAGAGAGAGGGGGGGGGGGGTTGGGGGTTGCTATATTGTATTATACATATATTGTAGCGCACCGCCATCTACAATATGTTATTTTCTTTTAAAAGTTGTCACGAACATCAATTAAATATCAACAAAAACTCTTTTATTTCAAGTTTATGGAGCATATTATAATTTGGCACATTCATACATTATGCAAATCTCAATATATAAAATGTACAAGGATATATAATTATTGATTTTACTTTTTTTTTATCGAACGGATTTAGTATTAAGTAATCAAATTCACTGATGAATCTCTTTTTGCTTTTAAAAAAATGGGAAAAATTTATAAGGTTTTCTTTGTTGTCATCCGCACCTGATGTTTTTATGCGCTTTTATAACAACGTTCTTTATCATATGCCATTTGTTTTATTTGGTAGTTTTATATAGAATTATTCATAGCCAATGAGACAAATGAATTAAGCCAGGATTAAGTTGATAACCAAGAGGATTATTATGAAGTATGTTTTTTTGAATCTAAATGAATATAGAGTGCGAAGGTTAGAATAATGAATGCATGGCATTGATTGGAATTATATTTGGGGAAAAAAGTTGCTCATCACCGGTCCATATATACTACTTCGATGATAAGAAGGGGGTTGACATCATTGCAAATCGTTGCCGCAGTCGTTAACAGTCAGTGGCACGATCTTGCTGCTGTTCCCTCAAATTATTTCTCTTTCTCTTACAAGTTTTAAGCCTTTAAAATTGCAGATAACTTTTTGTTTTCTTCACAATTGTTTTGGCAAACAAAACTAGTTACTCCCAAGGCATCTCAGATTCGAAACTGTTGACAAAATGTAGGTCATTTTTGGCCTCTCCTTGCCAGATGTGGGAAGATTGCCACATTAGTTATGAGAAAAAACATCTTTTGTATTCAGATTCATTGAAATTTGAAGAAAAATCTTTGTTATATTTACAAGAACGAAAAGCTTGTAAAGCTCGATTTCCTCAACAATTTTCTGTATAGATTGTACTTATTACTTTTAAACTTGAGTTTAAAAAATCAATTTGTATTTTGGGTCGATATGACTTTTCAGTAAAATCTTGGAAATGGTCGGCAAGGAGATAGGTTATCAGGGAGTGCGGCTATGTGGTCTTGTGGTGTAACACTCGCTTTCGGATCGGAAGGTCCTGGGTCCGAGTGTAACATGAGACTTCAAAAATGAAAAACAAAATTCTTTGTCAATGCATGTCAGAAGTATGTGTATTACTTACTTTATTCTGTTATCCCCCCCCCCCCCCCCCCCCTCTTTCAATACGAAACTGAATACTGTATTATTCTAGTCTAAAGTGCAAATTATTCAAACACCGCCACGTGCTGCATGCGGGCATTAATAAAAGAATAAATATCTTTTCGTTCCACCAGCTTAATAAAACAAATTGAAACGAATTAAACTAAACAACGGGACCATTGCTGTAACGAGACGGTTATCCATACAATGTTTATCAGTACTTCAAAGAGGAATAAATGACGAGAGAGAAGTTAGATAGTCTGCGTTGATTCATTCAAGAGGGAAGAGAGATGATTAATATAATATATAAAAGAGAATAGAATCACATAGAGATGAATTGTTTCGTTAACAATAGTTCATTCTTTGGGTGTTTTAAAAAAAATCTCTTACTATGTAATGTACAACTCAAGCGTAAAATAGATTGATCTTGAATAGGAAATGAACTAGCATTCCATTCTACTACAATGAGCATTGTCTTTCCGTGTGAATTAGAATATTATAGTATTACATTATCATTATTATCAGTGAGCAATTCGCCATTCATCCATTCAGTCATTCACTCGACTTGGAAAGAGGAGAGATGCGGCATCTTCTTCTCTTTGAAGTTATTGTCATGTGATGCAACCTGTGACACACCACCGATATTTACCTGTAGCCATGTCATGAGCGGCTGTGCCATCATTGTTTCAAGCATCGCTGATTATAACACACCCGTTCTGCTCACTCGCATACTTCATCGTCACTCACCAGTCACTGATTGCTAACGGCCCTCGTCGTAGATGATAACAATTAAAAATTTTAACATTTTACACGTGACTTGGAAAGTTTTAATGGCGTTCCTTTTTTTAAATTTTCTTTTTGGTTGGTTTAATTGTCAATCTTTTTGACCACGTATTTTTATTACTGAATTATTTTATCGAAATTGTTGAGCCATTTACGAATCTCATCATAAAATTGTCATCCAATTAAGAATTGATTGGATTTTTAACTGATTCATAAAGGTTTATGTTGTTTTTCTCTTTGTATAAGTGTCCCTCTGTATTTTCAAATAAGCAACATTCTGAATGATATTTTTTTTTGGAAGGATATTCTCACTTTTGTGTATGTGTATGTGTGTGTGTGTGTGTGTGGGGGGGGGGGCGTTTTTACTTTTTAAAAAATTATTTATGTTTTACATATTTATTTCTTCGCTTGTATTAAGTCTTTTTTGTTTTGTTTTGTTTTGAATTTCTATGTGGAGCATTTTGCTGTAATCTGGGGAAAAATCCCAATTTAAAATATCATTTAACAAAAACCTAAATTTTTTCCTTCCATTATTTTCTTTCTCTCTGTTTGTGTGTGTGTGTGTGTGTGTGTGTGTGTGTGTGTGTGTATGTGTGCGCGTGTATGTGTGTGTATGTGTGTGTGTATTTGTTTGTTGCTGTTGTTGTCTAGACTAACTACATCATCCTTATACGCACTTTTCTACTCACTTCATATCTTGTTGTATCCACTTCTATTTGGTATGATTTGATTTATATCGTTTATGAAGTGTTTTGTATAACTCTTGGCCAAAGGTTGTTTAATGTAACCCGTTTGATAAGCAACCATTCTCAATGTCGCTTGGCGGTAGAAGAAGAAGGAGGAGGAGGAGGAGGAGGAGGAGGAGGTTGAATGTGGAGTAGGAGGAGGACTATTTATGATATTTATTGTCTCCACACAGAATCCCATGAAAATCATCATCGGCCGGATAAAAAAAATAACAAAAACAAACAACAACAACAACAACAACAAAAAAAAAACAAACAAACAAAAAACTTTTTAAAAAAAACAAAAACAAAAACAAAACAAAGACATCGCTATTTGTAATTGATAAGAGGAATAATCTTACGACTCCTAAACCTTTTCACTCGTTACAATAAGTATACTACGATGTTGTATTTTTTTTTTCGGGGTAGGGAGGTTGTTTGTTTGTTCTTGTGTGTGTGTGTGTGTGTGTGTGTGTATGTGTGTTTGTGTGTTTGTTTGTTTGTCTGTTTGTTATTTTTGTATTTGTTGTGTTATATGCTTCTTTCTAAAGTTTCTTTTCACTTTTTTTTTGTGATGAAAATTAAAGTCCCAAACAAAAGATCTGTAGTTGTCCTCATCCCCCTTTTTCTCCTCCTCCTCCTCCTTTTCCTCCTTTTCCTCCTCCTCTCCCTCCTCCTCATCGTCGTGACATTTTCCTTCTTCCATGTATATTGCCTACAATTTTATGGACTAAGAAGAACGGGAACAGAATTATTTCAGTTCAGACCATAGCGCCCTATTTTGAGCTCTTTTATCCAGACGTAAGCACGTGATAGAAGCTTTATTGCGCTTAACCCGGACACGACACCGCACGTGCCTTTGTCTCATTAGGTGACAGGGAGCTAAGGTAAGGACCCCCCCCCCCCAACCTTTTTTTTTTTTTTTTTTTTTTTTTTTTTGTTTTTGTTTTTGTTCAATACCGTAGTCATCTAATTATGAAACCATATGGATAATAATGGCTGGTTGACTTTTTTTCTCTCTCCGTCACTAAAGAGCCACAGACATCCCCACCACTACCAGCAGCGGCATATGACTGTTAAACTTCTTTTCTCTTTTATTCTTCATTTTCATGTGATTATCATTTACATTCATATGTCAATATATTGTGGCAATGTATTATGTTGTTTTTAGAAAAGTAGAAAAAGAAGGAGGAGGAGGAAGAGGAGGAGGAGGAGGGAAGAGGAGGAAGAAGTTGAGAAAAATGAGGAGGGATACGGTTAGGAGGAGTAAGAGAGGGGGGGGGGGTGAGAGGGAGGTAATGAGAACACAAACACGCGCGTGCAAATACACAGACTTTGAGCAAAAATAGCGTAAAATAAATGAAATCGTAGGACAAAGAGGACATTAATCAATGGACAATATCTCCCTGATGCGATATGATGAAGTCAACGATTATATGTGGAAGGGTGGGTGAATCAAATGAATGAATCACTGGTTGGGGGAGTGGTGAGTTGCAGTTGTGGGGGGAGAGGGGCGTCTTATGAAATTTTAATGATCTTCGAAATTATTACTGATAAAGCCAATTTATCACATGGGATCGTGAGGATACAATAAATGGCCTGTATTGAAACACAAATGTGAATATTGTTGGTTTGTTTGTGTGTGGGGGTTTGGGGGATCATCATCATCATCCTCATCATCATCATCATCATCATCATCATCATCATCATCATCATCATCATCATCATTAATATTATTATTATTATTATTATTTTTAATTATTATTATTATTATTATTATTATTATTATTATTATTATTATTATTATTATTATTATTATTATTATTATTATTATTATTATTATTATTATTATTATTATTATCGAACTTTACAACACTGTAAGTTTACACCACAATTTATTATCAAATCTTGATTTGACTGGTGCTGATTATAAAGGCTGATAAACGTTTCATCACCTTTATCACCAATAAGATCTGACGGATATTATAGAATACGATTAAAACAGGATTTAATATAAAAGCTGGGTTTTAGTTCATCAGGAAATATGATATTTCATGTCACAAATACCGAACTCTTTATAAGTTGGGATCGACTTTATTCGAAGCTTACATGATGTTGAACCGATTTCACCAAGAATGCAGTGAGAGCGGTGTCCCGAGTGTTCCAATAGCAAATTAACGATTACGTTCCCAACCTACAACGAACGACGAGGAAGAAAACGAAGATCTGTCCTCAAAGTCTTAGGACAGATCTTTGTTTTCTTCCTCGTCGTTCTTCGATCGTTTTAGGACGTAATCGTTAATTTGCTAAGAGCAAGTTAATGTTAACGATTACGTTCTCAACCTACAGAGATCAACGAACGACGTGGAAGAAATGAAGATAGGTCCCAAGACTCTGAAGACAGATCTTCGTATTCTTCCACTGCTGCTGTGCTTATGGTGAATTAGAATCCTCGGCGGTGAAGAGCTAGAAGACAAATATGCATACATAAGGAGTGTAAAGGGAGACCGATGCAGTGGTCCTCCTAGGCGCCATGATTTTAAACAACCATCATGGTACAGTATTCTTGCAGTAAATAAACAGACTAATACATGGAGAGTCTCGGCTTTAAAGGGTTAAATAGACAACTCACCGCTCATGTGATGATTGTATTATCACACGCGTCATGCACACATAACATATTATTATTATCATTAATATTATTCAACACCTCGACACATTCCATCCACTAAGATCAAAGCATTTTGGGTAATAGCTTCGAACAACACGACCAAATCACACCGATCCATCACTGTCTCAACGAGACAACAGATTCTAATAGACAAGAATAGACTGTAAGAGACCCCGACAACATGCCTCAATAGCCCGGGATAGAATTGGATAGATTGAACTTTAGAATCGGGTGCACCGATTAAAGCCGGTGTTGTCAGATGGTTAGGTCACATGATCGATGGTGTGCACCTGTCAAAACAACAACAGCACAGGATATTTCACGTGTCCTAACACCCAGTGGGGAAAAAAGATTATACATAAAGAAAAAAAAATAAATTTCAAAACAATAGTAATCCATTAAATAAGGATTAATAGCGATTATATGACCTAAAAGTATCGCAAAGGCTGTCAAATTCTTAAAAAACAAAACAAACCCGAGACAAAGCAAAGAGGGATTAATTATCAAACACCACAAATTGTCACCTTTTGTGCATACCCAATGTGGAAATGAGAGAGACTGAAGTTACTGGCGGAAGTGTCATTAAGGGATTACGCTGAAACAATAGACCACGCATCAACAATTTTCTGAGAGGCGATCAGTCACAACAAATAACAAGCCCAGACGTTTTGCCATTCGTTTAAATTTTAAAATGGTGGCTCATTTATTCAGTTATGCCTCTTTTTTTTTATTCCAATTTTCGTCTCACCCATATACAGTATTTCTTAATTAACAATTAGCATTATTTTGCAAGCGCATGATTTGAAACGTTTTTCTATTTCGTAAACCAAAACCAAATATAAATAAATGAATAGATAAAAAAAAAATAATAAAAATAAATAAATAAATAAATAAATAAAAGTACTAAAAGGGTGAAAGGATGAGAAAAGAAATTTGAAAAATAAAAAGAGACAAGCCTAGTAACCATATTTTAGGAAGATGGTTGAATAATATTTCTTGATTTTTTTATTTTTTTTTGCACTCATAAACCCAGTTTATAGAGCAAGAAAGTTCAAAATAGATCATAGTGATTTTGTGTGGGACGATAAATGTTATGTTTTATTCAATTCCGTGCCATGATCAGGCATAGATGAGGCAGCTGGAGGTAGGCGTTGATTCTGCTGTTGTCGCTGGCTATCGAGAGTCTGTCAATCATGTATCATGACAATTGAATGGTGTGAGTTTGTCACAAGCTACCCATATTTGATGGACAAGGTAGAGAGGATGAAGAGAAATCTTACGTTACAAGTACAAGGGAGTGAACCAAGAACTAAGAGTTACAATAGAAGTTTCTGGAGAAACTCATTAGGTTTAATTTTCTGACCTTAATATAAACTAGATATACACACAGATTGATATTAAAGTACTATGTAATGTTATATCGTTTAAAAATTAATAATTATATATATATATATATATATATATATATATATATATATATATAATATATATATAAATCCGCTGTTAGCGTCATCTATTCTTACGATAGGATCAGTAGATAGGATGACCATCTCCTGATTACCTGCTGATAAAGACACATTATTCATAATCAGTGGAGAATGTTACACAGAGTGATAGACGCGTTAGAGGTGAAAAGAAGCAATGGGGTGTGTGTGTGGGCGGGGGGGGGGGGGGGGGGAGAGGGTGTATTGATTTACATACGTAATATAGCCCTAAGCGTATTTTAATATATTGTGGGGAGACCACAAACTTGTCCTCCAAAAGCCAAAGGAGGAGTCTCGTCTCAGGATAAGTAAGACATCGCTCTTATTTTCTTTAACTGGGTGTGATAAAAAAAAAAAAAAATCTCATTGACGCATTTATCAAAATCTTTATATTTGTTTGCATCTATTCCCATAAAATATTAGCGCGTAATAATATACAATTCTTTCATCTCTTTATATTTATTAAACGAGACATTTTTATCGTACCCAATAACACAACGAGCTTGCGAGTATGTGTTATTACACGATAAAAAAAATATGAGTTTAATCAATGCAATGAAATGAAAGAATACGTTTATTCCATCCCTCCAAGTAAGATTATTAGATATTTTGTGACCAAATGGCATGGTATTAGTATTTCTATTCTCCATAATTTGTATCTTTCTCCATCTGCTTGAATGACAATTTGTCCAAAAACAAAAACGTTGGATTTGTATTCATGCGCACGAAAGGACTATTTTTAATCGCCAATCAGCAGCCTTTTGCACCTTAGTTCACACCAATAAAATGTGCGTAAATATTCTGCAACCGTTGTATAAATTTTTTATTCAACACGTTCAAAGCATTATTCAACGATTAGAGTAATCGTACAAGCTTCGCACAGCTGATCTTGACTTTCGATCCGCACACTTTTTGTGACTTAGATTTTCGAAATTCGTTTCAATACGTTAAATGCGTGAATTGCACAATCACAGCCTCAACCGATGTTCCTTCTTGCTTCTTTAGAAAGAAAAACAAGGTTGCAGCTTATTTTTCGCTCCATTTAACCCAAGCTACTTTCCTGAAATCAGAAGATGGGTGATTATCAACTTTCTTTCTTCCCTGGGATGACGCATGCGGATAAAGGGGAGAAGCGGTTTTCAACTACGTATTTACTAAGAATTGATAGGGTTTTCCAATGAGATAGATGGAATAATATCAAGTTTAGACTCATAATTTTTGACGAGACAGTCGATCAGAATCTGATCTAAATTAATGAAACAGACAGACGAACCAGTGTTAAAATTATAGAATTTTGAAAATATGTTTCAATCAGTGAAGAAAAGTTTAAAAAAAAAAAATCTAGATCTAAACTCTAAATCGTTTGATATGTAAAAGAAGTCTTGCACTCTCGCGCTTTGGAATCAGAATTTTTATTCTCATCTTGCGCCATCAAGGTCGCAGTATTTTGAAATCAACCGGAAATTCAAACAGCAACAACCCTGTACCATAATGGTTGTTTAAAATCATGGCGCCAAGGAAGACCACATCATTGGTCTCCCTTTAGAATATTTATTTGTCTTCTAGTTGGGTCATACTCTTCATAAAAGTCAGGACAATGTAGTTATATTAAGTCATTTGCTCGACGGAGTTACGTTGTATAAAAGATTTGACCTTTGTGAAATTAGAAGCAAATCCAAACCTTTTTATTTAAAATTTATTCATGTTTTTAAAACGCTATACTATCAGCTGTACTATTCTGACCGGGAAACACATAAATGATGTACGATTAGGAAACCATTTAGATTATTGTAACTTTATGGTGCCAATAAACCAAGTTGTCAAAGACATCATAGGGCAAGAAATTATGATTCAAGTTATTAATAGAATTGGAATTGGTTTAAGTCTCAGAACCCCAACCCCCTCTTACTTTTTCCTATTCCTCCCCCAACTCTCAAAAAGAATGTAACATTGAAAATGCATTCTCAGTGATTTTAATATCCATATTAATAAAAAAAAAAAAAAAAAAAAAAAAAAGAACCATTGCAGTTGTGCCGACATAACTAAAATGAAATAAACAGAGCTTGAAAGTATAGAGTGAGAGTATTAAAGGCAAAACAAATTCTCAACACAACATTTTTGATTTTCAATATTACTAAAATAAACAATATGTAAAGGTGTTGAACATCACGGGAATACTGCCGTACTCTCGAAAAACACTTTTTTGAAATTTTGGCTAGAAAACTCGTCATTCAAATGGACTGATGAAAATGGCCCTTATCTTGATAATAACTCTCAAACCGGCGCGAAGTCTCAGGTTTTAGAGTCTTTGCAAGATAATGGTCATTTTGATTGATCAGTAATAAAGGACGAATTTTCCGGCCATTTTAAAAATGTAAATATTATATATATATATATATATATATATATATATATATATATATATATATATATATATATATGTGTGTGTGTGTGTGTGTGTGTGTGTGTTTGTGTGTGTTTAGGTACGGTAGAATAGAAATAACTTTTTCAGTCCCACAAAGGGTTGAAGTGCATCCCCACATATCTATATTTTTAACACTATCTCTGCAGATACAGCTGTTGGTACACTTGCAAGAAATAAACAGTTATTATACCACAAGCTGTTCAAAAATTCCAGTTTTTCACAAAATTACTTAGAATAAGCAGTAATCATAAGTAGGATAATGGTTATATATTATTGTTTATCATAATTTAGCCATACATGAAATGAATCCATTGGTAGATCTAAGCACCAATCATACACAAATTTGTATACTATAATCTCACAGTTTAAATATACATTATGATAAAACATTCGAACATAAACACATACATGTAAACCCACCCACACACATACATACACACACATACACGCACGCACATCTCTGCTGAATGACGGTGGACACTTGATAACACGATTTCTAAGGAAAATAGACGTCATTTGGCTCAAGGGGCCAAATTTTAATAACATTATGGCTATCTATCTTTGGCTCTATCTCGTGTTTGGCCAAACCTTAAGTGAGGATATGGCGACAGGTTGGATGACTATCTCCATCAACCCCTCGTTTTTTTTATGGCTTATAGTCACCATCATATCATGTTTTGTATTTTTTTTCCGCCCCTTGTTTTGGTCATACCGATAAAATGATTACCATTAAAACCCCATTGTCAGCCTATAAAAAATTATTGATATATATATATATATATATATATATATATATATATATATATATATATATATATATATATATATATATATATATATATATATATAATTTTTTTAAATATTTACCACAATGTTTGAGACAGTCTACATTAATGTTTCAGGCTTAATTTACCATCGTCAGGACTGAGTTGTTTTGTTGAATGTTGTTGTTTTTTGAAGTGGTTCCGGTTTAAAGTTAATCAACAAGAATTTCCGCCGATGTGGACACGTTCCGTACATCTCACTTTTCGTGTTGAGTGTGGCTTCATGAGGGTGTTTGATTATAGTATATTTCTCTTCCAGGCATAAGCTGCATTGTTTTGATGTTGGTGTGTATCCTGTTGCTTTAGATAAAATTTTCCATGAAATGTTGTGGTCTAGTTTGTTGTCTTTTAATTTCCAAATATGTTCGCTGAGTTTTGTGGATGTTTTTTTGTTAGTGTTTCTAAATGTTGAGGTGTGGAGGTTGTATCTTGTTTTGAAATTATTTTCTGTTAGTCCTACATATTTTTCTTGCTTGTTTGTTTTAGTTTCTGTGACTGTGGCTTGGTAAATTAAACTTGATTCTAAGCATTGTTTGTTTAGCGGGCAATGTTCTTTATTTCTGCAGTTGCATTTTCTGGTGGGTGGGTTTTGCTCTTGTCGGTGGTTTATTAATATTTTTTTGTTGTGGCTTGAAATTATTTGTTCTATGTTGCGCATACACGAGTAGCTTATTTTTATGGTATTCCTGTTGATAATTTTATGTAGCTTGTGGTTTTTTTTTAAAGTGTGTATCAATTAACTTCAGGAACTGCTGTCCACCAGAAAATGCAACTGCAGAAATAAAGAACATTGCCCGCTAAACAAACAATGCTTAGAATCAAGTTTAATTTACCAAGCCACAGTCACAGAAACTAAAACAAACAAGCAAGAAAAATATGTAGGACTAACAGAAAATAATTTCAAAACAAGATACAACCTCCACACCTCAACATTTAGAAACACTAACAAAAAAACATCCACAAAACTCAGCGAACATATTTGGAAATTAAAAGACAACAAACTAGACCACAACATTTCATGGAAAATTTTATCTAAAGCAACAGGATACACACCAACATCAAAACAATGCAGCTTATGCCTGGAAGAGAAATATACTATAATCAAACACCCTCATGAAGCCACACTCAACACGAAAAGTGAGATGTACGGCTCGTGTCCACATCGGCGGAAATTCTTGTTGATTAACTTTAAACCGGAACCACTTCAAGAAACAACAACAGTCAACAAAACAACTCAGTCCTGACGATGGCAAATTAAGCCTGAAACATTAATGTAGACTGTCTCAAACATTGTGGTAAATATTTAAAAAAATAATAATTCGCTCCATTACTACATGTCGAGCACTTTTCGTACCATATTTGTATCAAACACGATTCAATATATATATATATATATATATATATATATATATATATATATTATATATATATAAATATATATATATATATATATATATATATTATATATACATATACATATATATATATAAATATATATATATATATATATATATATATATATATATATATATATATAATATTTTGTTTGTTTGTTTTGTTGTTTTTTTTTTGTTTTTTTTTGTGTGTTTTTTTTTGGTAGTCTTAATTTGTTTTGTTTTGCCTTCGGGGCATATTATTGATGTATGAGTGTGTGTTTGTTTGAGTGCGTGTATGTCTATGTATGTGTGTGTGAGAGAGAGAGAGAGAGAGAGAGTGTGTGTGTGTGTGTGTTTGTAAGCGCGTCTGTGTATTTGTTATATATTTGTCTCTGTGTGTGATCCCCTAAGACTAAAACTGCGTATACACGAACCAGATTTTTCGTAGCTGGTATGTACCTCAAAGGGTGTGTAATCGAATTAGTGTGTATGTGTGTGTTTGTAAGGAGGGGTGGTGTGTGACCTCGCATTTGTGTATCCAGACGGCTTAATTGCAATTGGGAGCCCGAGCTACCTGTCGATTTGGTTATTGAGGCCCTAGGGGAGGGGCCTAGAGTAGAGATGGGTAAGGAAACTGGCAGGGCAGGCGGGAGGAGGAAGGGGGGGGGGGGGAGAAGTGAAAGGGATGGAGGGGGGGGGGGGGTAGAAGATGGTGTGATGGATTGAGTGGGTGTTGAAAGGAAAACAAAAGAATACAGGTAAACTGAGGGATAAATTGTCCTTGGTCTTGGTTGTGGTCAAGGTAGTAGCTAACTTGCAACCATTTCAGTGGTCACTGACCACCACACCCCCCCCCTCCCCCATCCCACAAGTTGAGCTTTTATGTAGTGCAATATCCACTAAAGTGCTCAAAGCGCTTTACAAGGGGTCACTAACTAACAGGAACACTTAATTCACGTAGGACGACACATTACGCCGATTACAATTTTTTTTTCTAAAGAGACAACGCTGTTTACGACCGGGTACTCATTTTACACCCGAGTCCGGTGAAGACGAATATATATATATATATATACACACACACACACACACACAACACACACTATATATATATATATATATATATATATATATATATATATATATATAAACTTATTATTTTATTCATTTATTTGTCAGTTCGTCTTTACATTTATTGTCTTTTATTCAAAGACAATATAACATGGATAAGTGTATAGATTGAACCTTTCCATAAAATTTTAGAAAATTGAGAAAAAGATAGTAATATAAAACAAAACAAAAACAGTTTTGCTTACACGAATATCCTAACCATACTATGGCTCCAGTAGCTGATAATATGTTCAAAGTTATTGTTTACAAAATCCGTACTCGATCAAAATGAACTAATTGCTCAATAAGATTTCCTATAAATTAATTAAGAACATGTAGAGTGTGCATATCTCATTAAAATTGGTATGAGATCATAACAATATCAATATCTGCAACATGGTAACACAAACATTTTAAAGGATAATAATAGATATTTTTTTGCCTGCTTCATTTTTTTTTTTTTTTTTGGGCGGGGGGGGGGGGGGGGGGGGGTGGTATAATTTTATTACAATAGTTTTCAGACAGCAGCTTTCTGTTCTTTTTATGAAATAGCTTGTTGTATAGAATAATGTGTTAGATGAATGAGACTCAACATAATAATATATCAAGACATAAAAGCATTTTAAGAATTAGTTTTGGCCAGATTTGATATACTGTATAAAGAGTTTTATAACGGTTTCAACTTCCCAGGTTACTTATGTCATGTCAATATGATATTCTGGAAGAAAACCCAGTTTTTGTTTCATAAGCAAATTTATTAAAAGGTATTGTAATTTTTTAAAGTTAAAATCTGTATGGAAATACCTCTTTGAATGAGTTGACAGCAGGCGAGAAATCTCTCCATTAAAAAATAACTAACAATCAGTAAGGGTTAGAAAGTTAAAGATAGTTTGGATAAATCTAAAGCAAAACATAAATGCGATGTTATAATATAAATATGATTTTCTGTATTTTACATCAATTAGCATGAAGTGAAACTAACAATGAGCAAATTGAGATTAACTTAATGTATTCATATTATAGATTTAGGGATATAATCTATACAACGCGTTCTGCCAATTACAATACTAATAATGAAGATACTTGCCAGAGGAAATCATTTTATAGTTTCCGTGACATCACAATCATTATATCATGGGAAAGTGAAAATGTTTTAAAAAGTATATACTTCCTCCTTGTGATTAAAAAAAATCTATCAAAATTTTCTTCAAGATCAATACAACTATTTCAATGTTTTGATCTTTTTCTTGTCCATTTTTGTTCATCTTTATGATTTTATTCTGGAATTTATGTTTGGCGTACAGCAATGTTTAAATCACTTTATTTTTGCAATATGGCGTAAGACAAAAACATTTTTTCTTACCCCACCCCCTCCCCCCAATAAATAAAATAAAAAAATAGAATGTAAAGAAAAATTAAAAGTTAATTATACAAAACAAACAAAAGAAAAAAAAAGTTAAAGACCAAGAAAAAAAGCCTAAAAAATATCAATAACAAACAATCCAAAACAAAACAAAAAACCCCAATAACAACAACAACAACAACAACAACACACAAGTGTGCGTTTTCTTTTAGAGCCCATTGACTACATGACTGAGAATGTGAATATGTCCATGTGTGTCAAGCTTCATATAAATATGTAAATGGTGAAACAACCTTTTTATGCAATTTCTTCCTTGTCCATTTTCCACATACTAATATTTTCAAAAATCTGATTAAGCGTTATTGAATTCTGATTAACTGCCCTGGACAAGATCAAATGAACTATTTAAAAGCACATAAGCCTTCTTCTTTTGTTTTCTTCTATTCTTAAAGACTCCTTACAAGAATTTATTGAATTAGTTTGGTAATTTTAAAAAGCAATGTTTTTTCGCCTCCTAATTACAGACATCAAACGATTTCAAAATTAAGTCATCATACAGTCTTATGCATTGACAATCTATTTGCGTCTTTGATCAACTCCAGCCAGCTGTCGGTTCATGATCTATTATTTGTTTTGTTTCTTGCTTTGTGTGTGTGTGTGTGTGTGTGTGTGTGTGTGTGTGTGTGTGATTGTGTGTGTGTAGTGAAGTGAACATGATTAAAGAGTAAAAGAAAAAAGCAATGTGCTCAACGAGTAAATCATGCATTTATTATGTAATTTTTAAAATTTCTTTTTGGAAAACAATTCATATTCTCATGAATGTGCATTGCTTGTGGCTTGATGATTTGGTAGTGGCGTTTTCTGGCTTCATAATATGATTAATACATTATGTCATTTACATCATCACTTTTTAAATATTGCGATCATGTTGTATTCTTCCTTTTTATGGAATTTTGACCAGTTTTTTCAGTTATGTCTAGTATGTGAGAAGAATAGATGTGTGATTATTTATTTCGGCTATGTTCAGAAATGAATTAACTTTGACAATTGAAAGAGGAGAATTAAGTTGTTGGAATAAATTTCTAGGCATTCAAGAATTAGTAAAAAACACTCCATAGGTAACGAAAGTCATAGAAATGAAACGACACATTGTGAAAATCCATTCATTTATTGCCATGGACAAATTAATTAAAGAATTATTATTCGTGAGAACTGCAGTTTCAGTCAATTAAATAAAATAATGAGCAACACGATTTATTTTTACTCTTTCGGCATTTCATACAAAATTTGTTTTTCCTCTCAGTATTACAATAACCTTACCTCATGTAGGCGTGTGGTTTTTAATTTTGTCTTTTGTTGTTAACGTCATTGTTATTGTTTATTGTTTAATGTTGCTTTTATTTTGTTGTTGTTGTTGTTTCTTCTTTGTTGATGTGCTTATTTATTTATTTATTTATTTATTTATTTATTTATTTCTATTTTATCAATTGTGGATCTAACTTGCTTTGAAATGCAATGAAATTGAACGCATCCATATTGTGTTTATGCACTGTCAAGACTAGATATTTCTATCCTGATCTTCTCTTCTGCTTTGATATAATATTTTGCTGATTGGTTGCTTGATTGTTTTATCAATATAGAGGAGAGCATGCTACATTATAATTTTTTCCCTCCCAAATACATGTTATAAGCATAAGATTGATAATATTGTGATAACTGTCAGAGGCGCTTGAATAAAAGAAAAATGATAAAAACCCACATAATCAGAAGAAAAAACAAACAAACAAACCCATTTTTAAAGAACCTTTTAAAAAATTAAGACATGAAATTACGACATAAACAGTTTTGTTTACATTATGATTAAATTTTACATTACTTAAAGATTCTCTTTCAAACACATTCACATTCAAGCTTTTTCAAAATTATTCTCATTTATTCTTATAAAAAGACATGACAGAATAAATTACAAAACATAAAAAATTACAAACAAGTAAAAAAAGAAAACAAAACAACTACAACAAACAAACAAAAATACAATAAGGATAACTTTTTTATTTGACCCTGAGGTTAATCAATCCAGATTTTAAATGTTTAAGAATATTTGTGATATTATATCTTGCTCACATCTATATGTACTCGTGAGTGAGAAAAACAGTTTCATCCATTTCCATGTGATAGGTGTAAATTTTGGAATATTTAAAAGGGTGGATCTGAGCTGGGGGGTGGGGGGGGGGGCAGATTTGGCTGGAGAAGAACTTATTAGGATTTAGATTCACAGTTAAGAAGAATAATATGTTATCATAGCATTTGGTTTGAATAGAGGCACAAACTTGGATAATATTTTAGGAAAGCAAGATCTATGCCTCTTTTTGCTTGTTTGTTTGATTGCTTGTCTATTGTGTCATTTGTTTGTTTTATCTACTGTCCCGTCTGGGGGGTGGGGGGTGGGGGTAGAATTGGACACTATAAAGAAAAAAGAAAAGCTGATGTTTGGTAATGGTGACAATGTCAAGATGAAAAATTCAAAAAGAGATTCGTCTTGTTGAAACGTGACGTATATCATTGTTATCACAATGTTGAACATAAAGATAATTGTGCATTGGGGTAAAAAAAAAAAAAAGTCAATGTGAAAAAAAGAACACTAACAAGCAATTTAAAAAGTTAAATAAAAAAGACAGGAAAGCAAAGAGAGATTATTATTTTTCAAATGAATCAAAAAATATTTGAAGAAGTAAAATTCAAGCAAGCTGCGATAAACAGGATTTGTTATTTTATTCTATTTTTTTTTTTTGTTTGTTTTGTAATGCTTATGAATGCTTGTTACCAAATTCGAAAATCACGATGCTTGTGTTTGTATTTCAAATAAATCTTAGGAAATTGCACATTGCCATTGAGTACATGCTGCCACTGCACATGACGGATTTTAGGCTCTGACTCTGTATGAATGCAATATAATTTAATTGTCAATAGTATCAGCTACGGAACTCATTCAGCAATATTGGATTAAATCTGATACAGGATATGAATTTGTTAAAAACACAAAACAATGAGAAAACCAATTTTGATTCAAAACAAAACAAAATAAAAGTAAGGAAACAAACAAACCAAATAAGTATTATCAACCCAAAAATGTCAAATTTTACTGCTTATTTGTTTTATACAGGTTTGTTATTATTATTATTATTATTACTATTATTATTATTATTATTATTATTATTATTATTATTATTATTATTATTATTATTATTATTATTATTATTATTATTATTATTATTATTATTTCCCAAAAGATACAAACTACAAACCATCACTCAAAAACATGACGTGTAGAATGGATGTAGTAAAGAGACCTATATCTAAAGGGGAAAATATAACACACACACACACACACAAACACACACAAACACACACATACACACATACGCGCACACAAACAATGCTAATTTTGCTATGATGAATTACAAATGAATTCTGTAATAAATTATACTAAAAGACAAAACCCGAACTTGACAAATTTTAACGACAAAGATAATCAATAAGTACAGTATACATTGGTATCGGTACAAGCGACAGGTAAATTATATTAATTATTTTTATTGCCTGGGATATGTAGCGATAAAACTGTGAAAAAAAAAAGTATTCAATCTTTGTATTAGAACATTGTACATATACCTGGTTCATAGATATTAAAGAATAGAGACATAATATTTTTTTTTTAAAGGAAAATGAGATAATCGCGTTATTTTTCTTTCAATGACATATCTTGACTTTTTCCCGATTTGAGCTTGTTTTTTTTATGAAATTAAAGCCATTTTGGAAGAAGAAAATAATATCTCAATAATCCTTTCCGACTCTGAAAGAATTAGATATTTTTAAAAAAATAGTTAAAGCGGAAAAGTGTTGCAAATAAGAGAGAACTTGTAAAGACCTTTTGGTTTTCTTTTAAAAATTAGAGACAGTTTTGTTTTTCAATTTTATGGACTCAACCAAAGGATACAAGTGACAGGAATGTAACAAACTTAAATAAATGAATGAATATTGAAAAGAATAAATGTAAACCGACCAAATAAATACAAGAAAAATGAAAGAATTTCGCATTCCCTTTTTTTTTTTTTTTTTTTTTTTGTGGACCCGCTCGTTTCCGCCATTACCGTTTTCACGTAAAGCCAAGATCAAAGCTTAGCGGTTTGACAACTATCTCTCTATCCACAGAGAAGTGCAAAAAAACAAGACTTACCAATATCTCTGAACTGTAAATATCAATGAGACATCCATTTTTAAACAAATCGATTTTATTAGATTGGTTTTGAACTATTTCAAGGGTAAAGTCACTTCATTTTGGAAAAAAAAATGGGCCCGAAACAATTACGGGCTGTCTGCGCCTGACCGAAATTGTAAATTCAAGATGGCGACGCGTCAAAAAGAAGTAGAGGGAGGAGGTCAGCATTGGCTGTGCCAATCAGCTTCACAGGAAATGTATGCAAACTCATTTGCATATAAATATATTTCTATTTTTAGAAGTAAACAAGACTTTTATCGTAAACTTAAGACCTTTCTTTTGTTTTAATCATCACAATTTAAAACTAAATATGAATTGTATTGTGAGATTGTAAACAAGTCATTCGTGAAATCTCACTCTTGTCGAACTACACCGCTTTTAAAAATCAAAAGGGAGCAACAGAAGAGGGTTCCGAGTTACTGTTTTTAAACATTGAAAAAAGTTGAAGGAAAAAACTTATCGAAGACATTAACACTCTATCTCGATCTTTATAACTTTTGATCCCAGCGTATCAACCAATTCTTTTTGACCAATATGAGTAAAAAAACAAAGCAAAGCTATGAACAATTTGTGATGTTTGTAAAAGTTTTTTAAAAGAATGTTTTATATTATTCCTTACTTTTGTTCTTATTTTAACAATTTCATTCTGAGTTGTTCGGTTTTCTTTCACCCTAAACTAAAATGAACGGTAATGGTGTTACGAGTCGCTGATATTTATTATTCACGATCTCTCTCTCTCTCTCTCTCTCTCTCTCTCTCTCTCTCTCTCTCTCTCTCTCTCTCTCTCTCTCTCTCTCTCTCTCTCTCTCTCTATTTCTATCAATATATATTTCTATCTCCCTATCCTTAACAATAACATACTTCTGAAATTGCAGTAGCCTACATTGTAAATTTTGACGAGGAGGGGGATTAAATAAGGTTTTATTTTCAGGTATAGAGTTGCCATGACGGTATTACATCCCGAGTCTGTATGAGAGTCGAAAACAGATACTTTTGTCCTTATCTATATTGTGTTCTCTATTTGTGTTGATATTCTCTATTGTGGGCGTAGTTTCCAACGATAAATTTGTTTTAAAACTGTCATAGCTACTTCCTTCGACCCAGTGGGTCATATAAAAAATAAACTTTATATATATATATATATATATATATATATATATATATATATATATATATACTTTAGGATAGTTTAATTATTCAACGAATTTTTCGTCAATTAAAAGTCAGACCAAGTCAGGTTCCAAGAAGAGGAAAAGGCTATATTTTATTACCAATTTTTCTTTTAATTATATTTTGTCTGAGCTACCAGGTAGATTATCTCAGATCATTTTCCAAGAATTATATGGTGCCTATATGCAAGTGCAATTCTCTAATTTTAATAATTTGTGTCTCCAAGACTTAAATTGTGATTGTCGTTATCTGTTTGTATCAATGCTATATTGTCTATTACTACTACTACCACCATCACCACCACCACCACCACCACTACTACTACTACTACTACTACTACTACTACTACTACTACTACTACTACACTATACTACTACTACTTCTACCACTACAACTACTACTACTACTACTACTACTACTACTACTACTACTACTACTACTACTACTACTACTACAACACTACTACTATTATAATGCTACTGCTGCTGCTGCTACTACAAAAACCACAACTAATTGTAAACATTGCTGAAAACTGGAATTAGAATAATAACTTACCATTGATTTTCAATTTGCACGACTTCCTCAATTTATTCCAAATTGTCACCAATGACATCATGTCAATAAATCAAATTTCTAATAAAACAAGAAACATCCGTCGAAATACATTCATTCAATCAATTGAAACATGCTAAAATACACCATAGCATGTCTCTTATAGTTATAGTATTATGTAATTACTACTTACAGGACACACATTTTTATTAACTAAAACACATAGATAATATAACTATCATCTCCACCATGTACTTTATACACAGACTATTTCATAATTGATTCTTCTAACACTACTTTCGCAAGCTACCGAAACTACATCTACACCTATCGTCATTACCACCAATGCCACTACTACGACAAACTACCACTACTTTCTACCTTTGTGTATTTTTCTGTTCTATCTCATTGGTCGAACCTAAGCCCCCCAGGTTTAAAGGCTAGGCCCTTTTAGCCAGACGCTGAGGCAAGTCAGGCAGCCTTTGTAAAACCAGTGGGATTAGAGTAAATACCTCTCTGTGTATGCCATAACTTGACTCGGAACGTACTAGCTACCTGGATGTAAGACATTACCCGTAAACTCACATAAAGACCACATTGATCAATACTTGCTATCGTCCACAATGGATTATTCACAGGCTGAGGACAGACAATTTTATTTCTTTACACGACAAGAAAGAGTATTTTCTTGTTTTTGAAGAATACTTTATCAAAACGCCGGATTAAATTTGAGTTTCCTTTGCGCGTGTATTGTAATGTTTACTTATTGCCTAACAATCTTTTTGCTTATAGAGCGATGCTTAATACTGCCACAATTTTACGCGTTGTCTGGTAAGATGGGCCATGCTTGACGTCACGGTAAAGGGTTTTGAAGGATTTAGACGATACAATTAGCACACTGGTCTGAATCTGAAGGAAAGACTGGTCCAAACACAACGGAATGCCGCTGGGAATTTCATTGGCGAAGGAGAAAGAGGTTGGGAGAGGGAAGGGGATTGAAATATAAGTCTGAAGATGGAGGAGAATAAAGGGAATATTACGAAATTCAATTCAAGATGTGTGTTTGTGTGTGTGTGTGTGTGTGGGGGGGGGGGGGGGGGGTTGGGGGGGGGGGGGGGGGGGGGGTTGGGGTTTTTATATTTTTGTGTTCTTAATTCTATCTGTGAACCGACTGAAGAGGGGGTTCAAGTCTTGTGTTAATCTAAAATTTATTACCTATTCATTTATTCATTCATTTATATTTTTTTCAGGAGGATGAGAGAAGGACATTGAATAAAAGGAAGAATTTTGCGAACAGATATAGCAGCCGCGAGCATTTATGTTATGTAATTTCATATTGAATAACGATGTTTTCTTGTCGGAGTCATTTTAAAAAATCTAATTGAAATTCATGTTGAATTACATATTGATCTGAGACAAATATTCATTGTACAAGGTGCGGCACTTAATTAAACAATGTAGCTCTAATTGCAAATTGCGGCCATCGACAAAATATTATAATCAGAAATGTTTTACTTCAATTGTTTATGAATTAAAATGACCCTCAAGTTCCAAAAAAATCTTTAAAATGAGACTTGAAAGGAGAAGATTGCCTTGAGAAAAGAGGAAAACGACATCAAAACAGAAGGACGTCATTGCTAGCAGCAGCTTTTAAGCGCATGCCCTGACGACATCATCATTTTATAAATATACGTTATAATACGATCCTCTAGTTCTCGCTACCGCTATTGTTGTCTTCAAGTGATTAGGCTATTCAATGTCTATCATCGGGTCCAAGGGTTTCCACTCCCCCAAGGCTATAGAATGACCAAGCATATCTACAGACATCCCGATAGCGTAGAGAGCCTTCAGAGTATACCGTCGGGAGTTCGCCCAGACTCCTCAACTGCAATCGGGGCGTCGGAGACAAAATGGCCGCTCGCACTCTCAGGTAAGCCGAGGACAAAAACAACTGACTTTAGTGCTGGGCCTCTTTGCTATGCCGCTAGCGAATTCGACGAGTTCTTTAACGGCGAAAGCGTGGGTAATACGTCACGGTTTTCTGTGGTCTCACATCTAGCTCAGCGTGTGGTTTCCGATATGGCAGGAATTTCGCTCCGTTTAAATGCAAGATTGCAGTAAGTGGGGTTTTATTTATGCCATTTCGTATTGTGTTTGTACTTTATAACTTTGTTGTTACGGCTCTTGCCAAAAATGTGTTTTTGTTAAGAACAACTTTATTGCTCCATATCGCGGTCAAGAATGTTGCTATTTTAGTAAAATAAAACAAAAAACTTGAGCTTTTATATAGCGCAATATCCAATAAACGTGCTCAAAGCGCTTTACAATCCTTGACCTACAGTAACACGTAATATACAGAACGAGACATGACGCCTGTTAGGCGAAATAACAATTTTTTTTCCGACAGAGACAATGCTGTTAACGGTCAGGTACTCATTTTACACCTGAGTTTGGTGAGAGAATATGAGTAAAGAGCTTTTCCCAAGGACTCAACTATGCGCCGAGCGAGCCTCGAACCCAGGACCTTCCGATCCGAAAGCTTGTGCCATATCACATAATAAGACCATAATTAGTCCATAAAGCTTTGCTTAATTACTTAAGTTTCTGTTTTTACTTTATTAACCGAAAAAAAATAATCACACAATGCATAATTATGCGGTATGGTCTCCGCATTGTGTAATAGACGGTCAAAGTTGATCTTAGTCGAGCTATCTTGAAACTGGCATGTCGTTCTCTACACTTTGATATAACGCATGACTACTACAAAGTGTTTTCCGCCTGATTAAATTGAGATCCCTTCACCAATTTTATGCTGGACTGTCATTGAGCTTTAAAAACAATCCAACAAATCATGGGATTGAACAAAGGTCTACCACCCACTAGCTCGGACGCTTAACCATCGAGAAAGCGGTGTAACTATAGTACTTCTGGCAAGTCAATCCGTTCTAGGGCTCGATCCAAGGATCGACAAAGAAAGTTTTTTTTTTTTTTTTTTTTTTTTGTTTTTTTTTTTTTGTTTTTGTTTTTTGTTGTTGTTGTTGTTGTTTTTTTTTTTGTGTGTGTTTTTTTGTGTTTTTTTTTTTTTTTTTTTTTTTTTTGGGGGGGGGGGGGGGGGGGGGGGCTTGCTTGGCATTGTTACCTTCACACCATTTCAATTTTTTATTTTGCTCTCTGCCAAATTTTATCCCATCGCTTCTTCTTCCTCTTCTTCTTCTTCTTCTTCTTCTTCTTCTTCTTCTTCTTCTTCTTCTTCTTCTTCTTCTTCTTCTTCTTCTTCTTCTTCTTCTTCTTCTTCTTCTTCTTCTTCTTCTTCTATCTTCTTCTTCTTCTTCTTCTTCTTCTTCTTCTTCTTCTTCTTCTTCTTCTTCTTCTTCTTCTTCTTCTTCTTCTTCTTCTTCTTCTTCTTCTTCTTCTTCTTATCCTTCTCCTCTTTCTCCTCCTCCTCCTCCTCTTTACCTTACTCTTCTTCCTCTTCCTCCTCTTCCTCTTCCTCCTCCTCCTTCTTCTGCATCTTCTTTTTTTTTTTTTTTGTTATGGTTTGTTTATCCAACGTGTTAACAGGTCGTTCTTAGTTTATCTTAAATTCATATTGATCTTTGCTATCTCTCATATACTCTGACTACTGGTTGTTTTGTATACACATAGTTATTTCAATGATTATTAATCATAGAACAGTCGGGTTTTCCCCCTTTTCCTTGGCCTTATCTCCCTTACCGGATACTGGGGGCAGACAGAGATCGGAGATAAGGGACATAATGGTGTCAGAGAGATCTCTCACTTGTGGATCGAAAGATCGGGGTTTGACTCCCAGTGGAGACATGGTCATTTTTAGTTGAGCTTTAGTTTCTACCTTTTTATTTACATACCCACAGACTGACTTCCTTCCCAACACAACGTTACTATAGCGCACTAGTTTGTTCGCTCGGTTAACGTTTGTTTGGTAGGTTGTACTTTGCCAATTAACTTTTTAAAAACTACAAAACTTACCTTATTACATTTTTTACTTACTACTTAAATTATTTTACTTACTTACATACTGGACCCCATCAATACGGATGAATTATAGAAACGCACTATCCAGCATTGACATAATTGCACACAGTGAACAAGAATTACCGTCTCTAACCAACATTCTGAATCAGGCGGCATCTAAGTGCGCTTCGGAAATCAACACAGATAAATCGCAGATTCTAGTCAACAACCGAGCTGATGCCAAAGCGAATGTCTCCCTAAATGGCGAGACGTTACAACCGGTTACAGGAAACTCGTACGAGTGTCATATCTGGAACATAAAACTAATAAGGAGGTTCTTGACGATGTGGAATAGCTAGCGGGAAGAGAGGAACCATTGGTTGCAATCGTTAAAAGACGGAAAGTTGCATAGTTTGGACATCTGTCAACATGACAGCTTGTGCAAGATAGTCATGAAAGTTACAGTGGGTAGTCAAAGAAAAAAAGGAAGACAAAGGAAAATTAAATGTGGCTGGATAACATCAAAGAATGAACTGTATGAGCTGACAGAGAAAACCAATGACCGAGATGTGTGGCACCCTGTTTTGAAGGCTGCACCCGGCAAGTTCCCCCGACGAACATCCGGTCATGGGAATGAGTGAGTGAGTAAACTGTGCAGCAGCCAATAGAAGAGCAAGTATACATTGTCTTCCAATGTTCGACGATAAATGCCAAAAGACAGGCAGTTGAGGCAAGTTAAGAATCATCTTAATTTATCGAGATTTTAAATCAATATGTTCTAACCAAAAGATTTAAGGCCAGTCCTTACAAGAGACATCGCATTGTACGTTTGTGCATTGATTACAACTATTACATATTTATATGGTGCTGAAATTTATAAACTGTTGATGCAATGTCTGTGCGAGACAATCGTTAAGAAAAAAAAATCAAATATTTTGAAGAAAAAAAGTATGGCCAAGCACTAATCGGATATCACGATGTCCTCAAAAAACCGATGACAAGCTTAAAGAACTTATACCTCAGGAAGGCTTGAAAACCCAAGTGAAGAATGGGTCTATTCCATGACGTAACTATAGTGACTTTAAGTGGGCATGGTCTATTCCATTATTGCCATGCCAACCTTTTCTGCTACACTTTTTCATGGACAACTCCATATTGGGGTTTCCCTACCTTTCTCTGCTTTATCTCCCCTTACATAAATACATTCTATCTAGCTGTCTACACTCAAACTTATCCCAAAGATAAAGATAATTGTCTATTTTATTCGTATTCTTATACCCATTCATGGTGTTATTGTGTCATAACCTACAAGCGCACTATTCTAGTAACCAATCTCTCTTGTCCTCGAATGTGTGACCGGCACGTTCTGGCATTCCTTGGGTGCTGCGATTGTTACAAATATAGTCAGTATAATAAATGTACTAAATCGCAGTTTAAGTTATTTGTAAACGCCGATAATGATAGCAACGCGACCTTTCTCATGAGAAAGACATTGATCGGAAACAGTGGAAATCATTTTTAAAAGATTTTTATGTATTTACCAATGTAGTGATATGATGAAAAGTACAAACATAGTGATCGAAATTATTGTATCTTATGTAGACATGATTTGTATGGGGGGGGGGGGGGGGGGGGAGTTGAACAAAACAACTACAAACTAGCAAGAATGGAACATGCCATTCAAGTTCAATACTTAAGAACGTGAGTATTTAATTTGATATTATATTTAGTTGATATTACTGCCTTTCTCATGTAACTGGCACCGTGCCAATGGCCCTTTATCGCCATTGTTTGGTGATAAATATACGTGGAGCAAAGATGAATGGGAATGGGAGAAAACCGTGTATGATGTGGGGAGGACGAATTTTGATAAATGATGACATGAATTATTTGGAAATTGATTGTCCAAGACGGCGTGACAAGCAGTGAAACACGAAACAGTGAGGTCTCGTTTATCCTGAAACTCCCTTACATGGAGCTTGGTCGGAAGATCGAGAGACATTAAAGTTATTATTATTATTATTATTATCATCATCATCATCATCATCATCATCATCATCATCATCATCATCATCATCATCATTATTATTATTATTATTATTATTATTATTATATATTATTATTATTATATTATTATTTATTATTATATTATTATTATATTATTATTTTTTTAAGATGAAAAAGAAGCTTGTTTTACTTTTACCTGGGGATTTGCGGCGTCATCATATACCTACACGACAACCCGCTAATTCTAATTGTTTGTGTAACAAATCTATGTGAGTTATATATATATATATATATATATATATATATATATATATATATATATATATATATATATATATATATATATATATATATATTGACGAAACAATTGAGTCTTTGATAAAATCAAAACGTTGTTTAATAAAACTCATAGGTACCCAAAAACCATCGTAGTCATGAAAGATTTAGTGGCGATTGGTTCGGTGGATCTGAAGCCTTAGTGGAACAAAATATCGGATTTGCCTAATATATAATAAGATACAAAAATGATATTAAATGACTTGTACTGTAGAAAACAAAAGTTGTATATCATGCACAGAGTTCTATTATATATACTGCTGTAGTCATACGTTATCGTAAAGCGCATCTAGAATAGTATCACTGTGAAAATGCGCCATATCAACGTGCAGACGTTTTGTTCCATTCATTTAATGAATTTGATGAAAAAGATTACACACACACACACACACACACACACACACACACAAACACCCACACATGTATATATTTCAAAATTGTCATATTCTTTGGAAATTCCAAGTATGGAAATACATCCCTTCACGAAGACTTTCTGGTATTAATTTCCTGTACCAAAATAGACATTGTTGAATTTAAAGACTCCCTGATCATCCGGTTGCTTGGGTGACAGAATTGACCTTATTTTCAGCTGCGACAAAAATCACCTGGCCAAAGTGACCCTGTGAAGAAATAATTCGAATTTTCAGAAACGATATATGAGTAAAATAAATATAATTTTTTTTAGCCCATTTCCATATATTCACCATGCCCAAGGCAGTTTATATGTTCCTTAATGTTATGTTTCTCTAGCAAGCAACACGGAACCAAATTCCCACTTAATACAAATGGCATCCTTTTTTTTATTAGCACTCTTTTTTTACCATCATTCCATAAATATCCAGGTACCCATTCACATATGGGTCGAGTTGGGTAACAAAACAATGTGTATAAAGTCCATAGTTTTACGATCCTTCTCCCCATCTGGTCACTATGTAAACATCGTTTTAATTTGGTACAGTACGAAATAGGTGACGAGATAGGTGTTTCTAGTTTTAGAACTGGCCCAAATCATTCTACTATTTTCGGACGCAAAATTTGATTTCGACACCTTTTGGAAATATTTCCACCAATCCAACTTGTGACAAATATTTTAAATATTTTACACTCGATATAAAAATAGACCTGGGTATGAATTATCATGAAAATTATTTCATACCAGCCTTGTGGGTATTTTTGGGAGAAGAAATGGAAAAACACATATTGCAATTTCGTTCTCTCTGGAATTCCCTTGGCTCATCTGCATGTGTCAACTTTAATTACATAATTGCTCCATCACTTAATTAAAAAGAATATGTCCTGGGTTCCAACCTCGCTCGGCGCATAGTTGAGTCATTGGAGAAGGCTCTTTACTCACATTCTCTCACCATAATCGGGTGTAAAATGACTACCTGACCGTTAACAGCGTTGTCTCTGTCCGAAAAAAATTGTAATATCGCCTAACAGGCGTCATGTCCCGTCCTACATGTTAAGTGTTGCTGTTGGCCAGGGGTCCCTTGTAAAGCGCTTTGAGCAAGTTTAGTGGATATTGCGCTCTATAAAAAAACTCGATATATATATATATATATATATATATATATATATATATATATATATATGTGTGTGTGTGTGTGTGTGTGTGTGTGTGTTTGCATGCGTGGATGTCTGTTTGTATGTTTGTATTAATTTAGTAGCACCTCGTGTCTAGCGACATAGTATTTACGATACTAGTAAGTCACATTCCAGGACAACTCGCTGCTGTTATCTCAATATTATATTGACAGGGATCGGCCATCAAATCATTCAATCAACTACCTGTCTGACAACAGTAGAAGCCTCGTTTCTCATTAGATTCCAGTATTTTTGACAAGCAATGTCGTTAATCGTCACCTATTGGACAGCACTCACGCACGGCTTTACGGCCGTTTCTGAACTTCAAACCAGGTCCTCACGGGAAGACGGAATGGAATGGAATGGCTTTCAGCTGATTATTTTCCGCACAAATCTAAACGAATAGTGAATAGTCACAGCGCTGCAACATTTGCTTCATTGTAGCACGAGTCTTGGTTTATGTACGCTTTCTAGATTAAAAAAAAAAGTATAGATTGAAATTAGATTCTAGTTTAAAGTTATAAGATTTGATGTCAGGTTGGAGTGATTACAAAACTCGTTTGTAAAGCGTTCTGCTTTAGGTCAAAATGATCGTGGAAGAACATGAAATACTCACTAAAACATTTTTTTTAGATTAGAAAAAAATGAAATAAAAAAGGAAAAAAAAAAATTAAATAACAGAAAATTGTTTACATTCCAACAGTAAAAAAATAATCCCACAGTTTGCTCTCGGTTGCCAGACCTAGGTTATAACTAGCTGTTCTTATCAATGTTTTGCTAGCCACAACTCTTCGTACTCTAACAAACAAACAAACAAACAAACAAACAAACAAACAAACAAACATTTCAGGAGGAATTGTTTTATTTCTCTTACCAAAAAAATAAATCAAGACGATCCTCAACTACTCCTAAATTTATAAAAACAAGCAAACAAACGAAGAAGACGCATGCTTAAGGTTTCCTTCCTTCTCCCCTTTTTTATTTTAATTAAAGTCAGGGTATACGACTCGTATTTTGATTCATGAAATTTGTGACCCACCGTCTCAAACTGGTACTGTGTCGATGTGAAGTGGATTACAAAAAGTGAATTTAAATGCTCAGAAATGAATGTTTGGCTTAGTGCACTTCATGAAATTATATCAGTACTACTCAATAAGACATAAACTTTTTTGTTTTAAACTAGAAATTCAATGTCCACCTTCTAAGTCGACCAGAGGCGGAAAGTCTCATTTGGTGTTTAAAAAAAATCCGGACAAAAAGGATATTTTGTCAGCATATGACACAATGGTGAGTATTTATTAACTGAATCACATAATATCTACATATTACTTGGCCTCCGTTTAAGAATACAGACAACCTGTTATCATCGAAATGTTTATACGTGTCGATAACCGTCACTCGAATTGGACGTTTACGGTGATAAGAATTTATTGAAGACATGTAAGGGACACGGAAAAATCTTAAGTTTGTTTTCTTCTTCTTCTTCTTCTTCTTCTTCTTCTTCTTCTTCTTCTTCTTCTTCTTCTTCTTCTTCTTCTTCTTCTTCTTCTTCTTCTTCTTCTTCTTCTTCTTCTTCTTCTTCTTCTTCTTCTTCTTCTTCTTCTTCTTCTCTTCTTCTTCTTCTTCTTCTTCTTCTTCTTCTTCTTCTTCTTCTTCTTCTTCTCTTCTTCTTCTTCTTCTTCTTCTTCTTCTTCTTCTTCTTCTTCTTCTTCTTCTTCTTCTTCTTCTTCTTCTTCTTCTCTTCTTCTTCTTCTTCTTCTTCTTCTTCTTCTTCTTCTTCTTCTCTCTTCCCCTTCTCTCTCCTCCTCCTCCTCTCTCTTCCTCTTCTTCTTCTTCTTCTTCTTCTTCTTCTTCTTCTTCTTCTTCTTCTTCTTCTTCTTCTTCTTCTTCTTCTTCTTCTTCTTCTTCTTCTTCTTCTTCTTCTTCTTCTTCTTCTTCTTCCGTACGGCTTTGTTGTATTGTTGTATGACACTCGCCTTTGAATCGGTTGATCCCTGGTTCAAATCCACTTATTGTCGCGCACAGTTGCGTTCATGGGAAACGCTCTTTACTTACATTCTCTCATCACACTCAAGTGTAACATATACTAGTCATTAACAACATTAGCTAAGCAGAGAAAAATATGTGACAGCGCCTTACATGTCTCGTCCTAATTGTTAAGTTTTGCGATTCGCTTGGAATTCATTGTTTAGCGCTTTGAGTAAATTAAATATACTTTTCGCTATATTATACGAGATAAAAATTTTCCCTTTCCTACTATTGCTACTATTACTGCTACTTCTCCGTCTTACTCTAACAAATCACATCTGGATTTATATTTCACTTTTGCTAGAAACCATTTCAGATTGATCGATCAAAATGACCCCAGACCCCGACAATAGTAACAAATATATATTATCAACCGTTAGTAATTTTATCAATAACCACAGCATGTTCACTGATTGATGGCATGCGTTTAGCCAAAATGCTCACAACATCCGTCAGCTGGATATAACCTACCAGCAGCACACAAAACTATGTGTAACCTTGAATGTTTATAGTCTGATTGATAGAATTTAGTGAGAACTACTCATAACAATGGCTTACTAAAAACAAAAACAGAGAGCTGAGTGACCTCAATTTCTATAGATAGCATGCAGATGACGTCACTCAGGCCTTTGTTATTGTTTTTGCCATCCGCGTTTGTGAGTTGTTCTCACTAATCTGTATTAACCAGACTATAAAAGTTCATGGTTACACAGAGTTTGTGTGTTGGTCCGTTATACTTCCGGATGGCAATGTTGTGAACTCCTTGGCCAAGCGCATTCTATCTATAGATAGTATGCAGATGACGTCACTCAGGCCTTTGTTATTGTTTTTGCCATCCGCGTTTGTGAGTTGTTCTCACTAAACTGTATTAACCAGACTATAAAAGTTCATGGTTACACAGAGTTTGTGTGTTGGTCCGTTATACTTCCGGATGGCAATGTTGTGAACTCCTTGGCCAACCGCATTCTATCTATACACTTTAAAGTTTAATATTCACCAGTTGTGACCGCCAGAGATGAAAAGTAACACACAAAATTGTGTGTAGGCCTACCCTTAAACATTTTTAATATGTTAGAGAGTATTCAGTGATAACTTACAGCCAATTGTCTAAAAACAATAACAAAGAGCCGAATGATTGAAAAATCATTCATTCTATTTAAATTGTCTTTTAGCTATTAGGGCTTTTGCCAATTTATTGTAAACCCATCTATTTTACACATTAAAAATGTGTAAAGCCGATAACTTGCTTTGGTTATTTCATTCATTTTATTTATTCATGATGGAGAGACAAGAGAGACGACCGGTTGTGTCCAATATGTCGTCGGAGGTTATATTTTGTGGAGTGTGTAATTTTCAAAACTATTATCAGACCAATGCTAGAGATATACCTATTTCCCAATCAACGCTAATAAGCTAACTGCCCAAATGACTTGGGGTTTTTTTTTTTTTTTCATTAAAGAAAAAATAAATAAATAAAAATGATGTATGCACATGGCCTTGTGTGGATATTGCTCAAGAGATGTGTTTTTAATTGAGCTTCAAGCCCCTAATCTTATCTAGCAACTTAATCAACATTCAGTCCACACTAAAGTAGCCGGGATAAGCTTTAATGTCTAAAAGTTACATGGATCTGAAGGTGAATATAAACTAACTTGCATGTGGTCTGTCTCCAGAACCCCCTGTCACTCCAACACTCACCCATTCCCCCCCCCCCTCCCCCCTCTCTCCCGCTTATTATCCCTTCACCACTTTATCTCATTCTCTCGCTCCCCCTCCTTCCCTCATTTTCCCCTTTTCTCTCTCTCTACCCCCCCCCCCCCCCGTCTCTCTCTCTCTCTCTCTCTCTCTCTCTCTCTCTCTCTCTCTCTCCTCTCTCTCTTTCTCTCTTTCGCCCCTCTCTCCCCCTCTTCTTGTCTTCTCTCTCTCCTCCTTTCTCTGTCTCTCTCCCATTCGATCTCCCAGCCCCTCTCTCAGCCCCGTGTTCTGTCCCCTCTCTCACCTCTCTTCCTTTTCCAACCCCCCCCCCCCCCCATGTCTCTTCTTACCCTCCCTTCCTCCCTCCTCTCTCTCTCTCTACCCAAATTTTCTCACTTTTTTCGTTTTCTTTATGCATTTTTTTCTTTTAAATTTCATTTCTCCTCTTCTAAACCATATCTTTTTGATTTTATCTATATTGTTTATTATTTATGATATAGTATATTCTTCTTTATTCTTTTTCCTTTAAACTTTGCAAAAATATTAGTTACCGTAATTATTATTTTGTGAAACAACAAGAATGTCGAGAGTCCCCCCCCCCCCCCCTTCTACACTGCGTCTTTCTCTATCTCCAATCAATCCATTACTCTTCTCTTTCTTATTTGATGTCTTTGTTTATTTATTTATTTTATCATTTTTGTTCTTTCATTCTTTTTTTTCCATCTTTTTTTTTCTTAAACTTTTTTCCTACTTACCTTCTTTCTTTCTCTCTTTTTAAAATATTTTTTTTGAGGACTGTATACATTTTTCTTTCATTTCATTCCAAGAACATCTTCTGAACCTCAGCATTGAAAAGTAGATAAATAGGAATAACTATAGTAAAATAATTTCAAAAAGAGTAAAGGATGAAGGATGATGGGGTAGGAATGAACAGAGGGAGGAGGATAGAGGGGAGGGCTAATGACGGGAACAGCGGCGGTTCTTTGCAGGTATCTTTTCTCTGACGTGCGACCACCAAATTGGCTCAATAATTCCTGATGTTGATTTTGATAACAATATTATTAGTAGTTTCTTATTTTCGTTATAATTTAGATTCGAAACAAAACTCGGCGCGTGGTCCAGATTAGATTCCTTTTATTCTTTCAATGTTTCGTTTCATTTTCAAGATCCCGGGTAACAGTATCCGCGAAATGTGTTTGTATTTCTCTGTCTGAGAGAGAAGGAACGCACGCCCAGATAATGTTTGAATATTAGATTATATGTATTAAAGTTGCAATCCTTCGCGTTTGTCTTTCAGCTCAGTTTCGTGTGACTTTAGCATTCATATATTTATCCTCCATTCGTTTTTACACAACTTATTGATAATTGAAATCTCTTTTATTCGGTACCATCGTAATAGCGTCATCATCATCATAATCATCATGATCATCATCATCATCATCATCATCATCATCAGCAGCAGCAGCAGCAGCAGCAGCAGCAGCATTAGTAGTAGTATTAGTAGTAGTGGTAGTAGTAGTAGTAGTAGTAGTAGTAGTAGTAGTAGTAGTAGTAGTAGTAGTAGTAGTAGTAGTAGTAGTAGTAGTAGTAGTAGTAGTAGTAGTAGTAGTTTTTTAAAATTATCATTATCAAACTTACGATAATAATAACAATTATAATAAGCTACAGATTTTTTTTAATGTCCAACGTTTAGAGAAAGAATACTGTATGGTTACTAAGAGGTCTTCCATTAAAGTTGTCTTAATTATCTTTGATATTTGTCCTGGTGTCAGGCATTTTAATGTCTTAATGAGGTGGTACCGAAAGCTCTCACACAACTGTGTGACCAAGATCAATCTCGAGTGAAGTAGAATTTTTCTTTTTTCTGATAACCCCCCCCCCCCCCCCGTAGTAGTGGTAGTAGTAGTAGTAGTAGTAGTAGTAGTAGTAGTAGTAGTAGTAGTAGTAGTAGTAGTAGTAGTAGTAGTAGTAGTAGTAGTAGTAGTAGTTTTTCAAATTATCATTGGTACGTCAAAGTGATTGGGTAGCTGGGTCTGTTAAATCTGGCGGAAAGTAATTTGCGATAGACTAGCGTCCTATCCAAGCTGAAGAAACTGGGATAAACTTTGGCTTAGGATCTAATGGCTCCAAATGATTACTCTTAGTCCGTTCAACGAATAATTATTTGTCAACATGCATTACAATGTATTATTGCTGTCCGAAGAGAATTTCTAGATGGATCGGACGCATAACAATAACATGTGACGGTAGATACGACGATAAATGCATTTTGGAAAACAGATGATTGTTTCTTTGAATTATGTCTTAATTTTCGTCTCTCGTTTCGTTTGATATTTAAAGCGCATATATATAATTAAACATGTATGTTAGCGATACGATCTATGATCTCATTACAAAGTCTAACATTGCGTGGTCAATGACTAGATTGGCGACAATGATTGCAGACTTTTAGCCACCACATTTATTTATCCTCTTTCAACCCTGGTGTGGATTTGTCCCTAGTAGTGACAATGCTTAACAGGCGACTTGCACTGTATTGAATGGAAATTTATTTCCATATAGCTTGCTAGGGGAATAATAAATGTTACATTGGAATGCATTTAATCATTGTGAAACTGGTGAAAATGCACTGTAAAAATGTGCGTATTTTATTTACTTATATTACATTTGTTTATTGGAATCCCTTAGTCGGACTCTCTCAACTTAATTCATTCTACATTAATTCACTATAACAACAACGTTTCCTCTTTATGCTATGAGAGTTATCTGTCTCTTCGAAAACGGAAACCCGTATTTTGTTATCAATGATTTGCCGAGTCAACTTACCTCGTTCGCGCGTTGTTTTTTCTTGACGATAAATTCGTGCTGGGTTTCATTGTCTACAATTTCGATAATCGTACAGATTTTATTTCATCGCTTAATTTATGCATTCCAGACAGCGTTGAAAAACTTTTTTGACAACTAAGCGTGTCATAAAAAAGTTCATACAACTTTCGAAAATTTCAACAACACAATCGGCCAATTTGTTCAGCTTAATCTGGAGGCTTGTTTGCACTTCTTTTATAAGCAAAGCAGGGAATTTAAGTTTTTAATGAATGATTAAGGTATTGCACATATTATTTTTTTAAATTTCCTATAAGATGTCAACACTTTACAATTTACAGGACAATTTGAATTTCTCTCAATCCAATGTCTCCAATTATATTTCTGGCAATTACTACTTGAATGAAGTGGAGTCTCATCACTTTTAGTGCTTTGGTAGGACCTCATGATCATAGCATGATTGATTGAAAATAAAGACAACCTGTTAATCAATTGATAATAAAATGGGAGTTTTCAACAATGAGAAATTGACATTTCGACCCGTTTCATAGAAAAATGAAATAAATATATATGATATTCCAAGTATTAATTTCAACTTCTACTTTGCTGTTTAACCTGATTTATTTATTTTTTACTCGAAACTATTTTTTTTAAAACTAGGTCATGCTCTATGCGCTTCACAGTTACAAGAATGGCAATCTAAAATACCACTAACATGTACACACACAAAGACACACACACAAACAGACACACTTTCATTTATTACTCAAAATAAGAACAAATGAAGAAAAAAAAGCATATATATCAAATAAATGTAAAACATCGACAGAGATTTAAAAATATGTTTTTGTAAAAAAGTAATGTTTAAGCTTTGATTTAAAAACATCAACACTTATTGATCGTTCCATATTTGAGGACCAAGTGTTGAAACGATCTCCCACCATATAACAAATAATTTGATTTGTTGTTTACTTGAAGAAGAAATCTAAAATAACTCAATTTGATAACGTAGTTTAGTCCATCTGCTACATTTTTTAACTGTAATCATAAGCTTTTTTTGTTTCTGAATCCTTTGCTGACTGTTGCAAAAAAAAAAAAAGTTATATGATTCCAGTCAACCACTTTGGAAAATATGCTCCATAATTTTACAAGATATAAAGTGAGCGATACTGGTCTATAGTTGGCTCATTTGGTGTAAGATGCCAATCGTGTATGAGGAGGTGTTAAATTTTAACTTATCGACACCTGAACTTCTTCTTCTTCTTCTTCTTCTTCTTCTTCTTCTTCTTCTTCTTCTTCTTCTTCTTCTTCTTCTTCTTCTTCTTCTTCTTCTTCTTCTTCTTCTTCTTCTTCTTCTTCTTCTTCTTCTTCTTCTTCTTCTTCTTCTTCTTCCATTAAGGCCAAGCTTCAGGCTGAAGATTGTATGGCTGATTTTTCAGTAACATGTTTTTTAGAAGGAAGCAGGGAGCGATTTTTTGAAGTCATCAGTGGAAAGGGCTTGATTACAGTTGGTGGTAGGGAGTTCCAAAGTCGGATGATGGAGGGGAAGAAAGAGTAAAGCAAAGATGATGGTTTATTCTTGAGTAGGGAATTTCAAAATCAAATGCTGAGTTTCTTGTTTTATTGTTATTCCGTTTCAAATGGCTAGTTGGAATTTGTAGTTTTCCGTTTTGTGCTTTGTGGAATATGAGGAGTTTGTTGATGGAACGTCTTTCATGTAGCGTTTTCCATTGGAGATCGTTTACGAGTTGAGTTACGCTCATATCCCGCTCATAGTTTCCACTGACAAATTTAGCCGCCCGAATGTTGGACTTTTTCTAGCTCATTGATTTCTTGTGCTGTGTGCGGGTCCCACACTGAGCTACTATATTCCAATATGGACCTGACATAATATTGTTTCATAGCATTTCTTTTGCACTTGCTTTCGTAACACGTTTATGTTGCTGTTAATATTGTTGTTTCTTAATTTTATCTAGAAAATATTTACTTTAAATATCGATCGATTAAAATTACCCAGTACTCGTTAAAAGTGTCAAACCTGAGACTTTTTTGAAGAAAGAAATAAATAAATCAGGTTTGAGTCTTTTTTAAAAAAAAATTGGAGGCCATCTTAATCGATTGATATGAAATCAAAGGTTTACGGTCAAAATATAGGGGAGAAAGTAATATAAGATAAACCTGTTTTGGCAGTACAGACAAGATGACAAGCATTCTAGTTACAAAGGGATGGGGTAGACGTGCTACAAAAAATACCAATTTAATGTTGACATCTTTCCAATCATTCCATTGATAACCTGTCTCGTCGTCGCTCCCTTTTTATTGTGCCAGATGGTCACCTTTCAACTTCCGGTCAATATAAATACGCGCGCACACATACTTACTTTCACATCCACCCACCCAATGCCCTCTCTGATTGCCATGCACCCACCCCTTCCATACACACACAATCATAATTATTCGTATGGGTCATGATAAATATTCGACTATCTTTTAAAGGAGACGAGTGAAGAGAGAGAGAGAGAGAGAGAGAGAGAGAGAGAGAGAGAGAGAGAGAGAGAGAGAGAGAGAGAGAGAGATTTATAGATTATTGGGGGGGGGGGGGGAGGTGACGGCGATGAC
Organism: Berghia stephanieae; assembly: GCF_034508935.2. Classification (NCBI taxonomy): domain Eukaryota; kingdom Metazoa; phylum Mollusca; class Gastropoda; order Nudibranchia; family Aeolidiidae; genus Berghia; species Berghia stephanieae. Next base: position 16,662,719 of record NC_088364.1, read on the forward strand.
GTGAGTAGAAGAGAAGTAATATATTATTATAAAAGGTAAAGGTAATATTTTTAACAATACAGGATGATGATGATAATGGTGATGATGGTGTTGGTACCAATAATCTATATTGTTATGAACAATACCTCATTTACCCCCCCCCCCCAAAAAAAAATAATTAAATGAAAGACATTTAATTTTACAACATGGAGGAAATTTCTTATAAGGTTGAAATGGTTCAGTAAGATCGATGTGCAGTATTTTTCACGTTAAGGCCTGATTATATTTTATTTGTTCAATAGTCATTTTTGCTATATTTTTTCCCCTTGTTAATCCCAATGTGCTTTCAGCCGGATCTAATTTTAGCAAAGCTATCCAATCACTGCTTTATTGTATTATTCTGACGCTTATCATACTTGTCTCTATCGATTGTCATGCATGTTTTTAATACGCCAATTTTGTTGATAGGGTAGTGTTTTGTGTCTTTATAATGCATGTATATGTGTGTGCATATATATATATATATATATATATATATATATATATATATATATATATATATATAATATATATATATATATATATATATATATATATATATATATATATATATATATATATATTATATGTGTGTGTGTGTGTTTGTTTGTTTGTGTTCATAACGTGTTTCTCAAGTAATTCGAATCCTGGACAAGACAATATAATATATGCTGAACCTGAAATTGAACTAGATCAAGGATTCTTGCATTCCTCACTTTAAAATTCTGAACGAGTCTCCAACCGCAGCACGCAATTCGAAGCATCGCACTGGGAACTCGATCAAAATCTCAAATGCAAGAGCAATTATTCTCTTTATCCTATCACCAAGACATATTCGTCTGCTTTCATTGAGGTGGTCGGTTTGACATAAGGATTATCAGTGTAGATAGTTTAAAAATCAGACTGAACGCGTGCTGATATGAACATTTATTGCACTGTTAGTTTATTTTGTTTTCTTCCTCCAAAGTATTATAGGACTATCCTTGTGAGTTAGGGTTACAACAATATAGGGAATGAGATTAGCGGAAGAGTAGCGTTCCTTGATTGGACATCACCTTACAGAGAGAACGTCAACATGGTTTTGCGCATGCGCCTCTCTCGTCCTCGCTTTCGGCGAAGTGTCTCCGGAAGCAAGGACTAGAGACGCATGCGCACAACCAACATGACGTTCTCTCTCTAATAACTTTTCCCCCGGTAACGTCCAATCAAGGGACGCTACTCTTCCGCTAATCTCATTCCCTATTATAGGATGATTAGATTGCCAGCCTAATCCAGCACAGAAAGTGATCAAAGTTGAAATCCGACTGATCTGGTAAACAAAAATCAAAAACATTCAACCTATAACTTTTAACAGATTGCACAACTCCATTCACTCTTCATATTATAATCTTTGGAATTGGATATTATATTTGTACATGAGTCGAGCAGTGTTTACTGGTAGCCTAGGACCCAAGTGCGACTATGGGGTCTTGTGGTATGACACTCGCTTTCGGATAGGAAGGTCCTGGGTTCGAACCTCACTCGGCACATAGTTGAGTTCTTGGAAAATGCTCTTTTCTCACATTCTCTCACCGTACCCAGGTGTAAAATGAGTACTTGCTCGTTAACAGCGTTGTCTCTGTCCGAAAAAAATTGTAATATCGCCAAACAGGCGTCATATCCCGTCCCACATGTTAAATGTTGCTGTTGATCAGGGACCCCTTATAAAGCGCTTTGAGCACGTTTAGTGGATATTGTTCTATATAAAAGCTCAATTTTTAAATATAACAAAAAAAAAAAAAAAGTTGAATCACTGCAATTTAAATATCGTATATGCTAATTTATATTAAGGACGTTTAAAGCTTTGAAACATTAAATGAACGAAATTTTGTAGGGTGTTTTATAGTGTCCAAACTCGGAGAGCACGAGACATTAGATAATGTCGTAAAAATTTGGATTTTTACAAACGTAGATTTAATTAGGTCTAGTAGAACGTTATACTTTCTTAGATCAAATGACGCCTAAATTAAAAATTCTTCAAAACTACTTCAGAGTATCCTGTATCATATGAGTTTGAAACTAAAGCCTTCAGGCCCAGAGCACATTTCTTTTCCTTCTCTTTTTCTTTTCTTTTCTTTTTTCTTATTCTCTTGTTTTTTTTTCTTCTGAAAGACAGTTGAGATTAGGAGGTCCAACCGAATGAACTTGTCATGTGCATAAACGTATTGCACAGCTGAGAGAGTATATTGAGCATTTTCAAGACATTTAATTTGAGCTCACTGCAGCCTGCAATAACACTTTTCATACTGCCCAAGCTATTTAGGTTTTACGAATGCGATTCTAAGCAGAAACCAATGAAAACGATGATTCTGGCATGTTTTTATAGGTATGGTGCACGGACGGCTAGAACTTATTGAATCGTTTAAGGGTCGTTCTGTTACTAATCGATCATGGCTATTTTTGTACTATTCTCGTTTCTTCTTTACGAAAAAAAAGCTGATTTTGAATAATTTTGACATTTATCACATTTTGATTGGTTTTTAAATATGTACGTAATACCCGCTCTCTACCGTTTATGGAACAGTCCTACATATACGTATATCGCTATTTATTTTTAAGTAAGATGACAATTCATCGCCTTTTTGTTTCCATCTATGCCAGAATTTTTTGCATTGAATTAAGATCAAAAAGTTCCAGAACTTCGCTGAGTAGACAGCGTTGGGGGCCACAGATTACATCCTAGTCTGTGGTGGGGGCTGCCTGAAGTCTGGGGTCGTGAAAATACAAACGAAAGAGTGATAATGGAGAGGCTTCGGATGGGAACAAGACGGACAATGGACGTTTCGTTCTCTTTCGTTTGTATTTTAACTTCGCTTAGATATTTAAAAGAAATCTGAAATTTAAGAACTCTTGACAAATTAAGAATCATCTTAATTCATCGATATTTGAGCTCAACATTTTCTGGAAAGAAATCTGAATGAAAATAAGTGGCGTTTTGTCAGTAAATGGTAGTTTCAAGAATTGAGAGACGAGTCTCCCTTGCCAAGAGGTCAAGGAAACCTTATCAGCAAGCAAACATATGTTTTCTCGTCGGACACCATCAGGACTAACTGCCCCCTGTGGTCATTTGAAATGAAGGTGCGATGGTCACTTCTGGTCAAATCAAATTATTGAGGCTTGAGGAGAGCATTTTTTTTCCTGATCATTCTCTCTCTCTCTCTCTCTCTCTCTCTCTCTCTCTCTCTCTCTCTCTCTCTCTGTCTGTGTGTGTGTGTGTGTGTGTTTGTGTGTGTCTCAGTCACCCTCCCCCCTCATAGCAAAATATTGAAATTAAACAAATTAAATAGTTTTAATAAGACAAGTGGGGAATAATGTGAAGAAGGGATACCCTTGGGATGCTTAAGTTGTTGAAAAAAGTTACTAACATGAAGTAGAATGTGACGAGTTGAACAACTATATAAGCTAAGGGGAAAATGTATACATCTGTTGTAAGACCAGCAATGATGTATGGGTTAGAGACAGCAGCTACATCAAACAAGATAAAGAAGTTGAGGTTGCAGAAATGAGGATGTTGAGATGATTACTTGGCTGGACAAGAAAAGATAAAGTGAGAAATGAACAAACTCGAAGATTGACTGAAGTGAAGAATGTATGAAAAAAAGATGAAAGAAGATAGATTGAAATGGTTCTGACATGTTAAAAGACGAAAGAGGGAGTCGTGGGAAGGACATTTTTGGATATACAATTATTAGCGGAAAAGAGAAAAAAAAGGACGCCCAAAGACTAGATGGTTGGACAGGGTCAAGAACGATATGAAAGAACCTGGAGGAAGATGATGCTATGAACCAATTACCGCAATTACACCTACTGTGACGTCAAGCGCGACGGCTTTCTTTTTGTCAGAAATTATTAAATGTTGGCGTTAATCAATAAACAATCATAGATTCTCAATATTTCATTTGTAATTTGTATTTTATTCTGATGATGTCATCATCTTCATCGCCATTATTATTATTATTATTATTATTATTATTATTATTATTATTATTATTATTATTATTATTATTATTATTATTATTATCATCACCATCACCATCATCATCATCATCTTTTTCTTCTTCTTTTTCTTTTTCTTCGTTGTTGTTATCATCATCATCATCATCATCATCATCATCATCATCATCACCATCATCATCATCATCATCATCATCATCAGCCGCAGCGGTAACATCGTCATCATTATCGACAATGTGATGATAACTTTATATCATAGAATCACAGCTATCGACATCAACGGAAACAAACGACAAAAATAAAAAACAAACCAAAAAAAAAAATTCCAACAAAACAGGACAAAACAAACGTACAAACAAAAGAAAAACGGCAGCTTGATACTTTCAAATTAGATCACTCATTCCTCTCTCAGTCCCACCAACCACTATCTAAATAGCCTAACCATCACTTCCGACTGACATGGCACTATTTTTCTTCTCTAGCGTGAGTTCAGGTTACAAAACAATACCCGAGCAAAACGGCCCGCCCAGAAAACCAATGTCAGGCCGCTACTGTCTTATTGAAAAAGACGGGAGTCCTAATGAAATTAATTAACCATTCCAGCTGAAAGAGGGGATTCCCTGGGTCACGTGACCACGCTCCGGTGAACATGTTGTGTCTTATGTCGTCATTAGGTAGAGATGGCAGTGGCGGCTCGTGATATTGGGTGACGAGGTTCTGGCACACCGCGACTTGGGAGACGTGCTCGCGAAGCGTGCACTTTAATACAATGTGGCTTACATCCACGTGGGCCATTTTCTAGTTTTCCATTCATTACGGTTTCTTTACAGCGTTCCTGGGATGTTTGAATGAAATGTGGACTTTTTATACAAATTATTAAAACCATTACAGTTTGAAATAATTAAAAAAAAAAAAAATAACCCTATTACTCTGCCATTTTCTCTCTCTTGATCCTCTGTTTTTTAAAATTCTCATCATCATCATCATCATCATCATCATCATCATCATCATCATCATCATCATCATCATCATCATCATCATCTTCTTCTTCTTCTTCTTCTTCTTCTTCTTCTTCTTCTTCTTCTTCTTCTTCTTCTTCTTCTTCTTCTTCTTCTTCTTCTTCTTCTTCTCCTACTACTACTACTACCTACTACTACCTACTACTACTACTACTACTACTACTACTACTACTACTACTACTACTACTACTACTACTACTACTCCCACTACTACTACTACTACTACTACTACTACTACTACTACTACTACTACTACTACTACTACTACTACTACTACTACTACTACTACTACTACTACTACTACCACTACTACTGCTACTCCTACTACTACTCTTTCTCTTCTCCCTCCTCCTCTTCCCCCCCCCCTCCCTAACTCCTTCCCTTCCTCCTTCTAGTCCTTCTCCTCGCCCCCCCCCCCGCCCCTCCCCCACCTATTCCTTATCTGTGTGTTACGCAAATTACTATCCAATTAAAGATTCTTGTTGTCATTCACGTGGGACGCTGGCTTATCAAAAACTAATGGCAATCTAAATCAGATTCTACAACTACAAACAACGATATATTAACATTGTTATAAATAAGAAGGAAATGTTCCGATGGAATGTACATTTCAGTTTGCTCTTTTGATAACAACGACTGTTAAATCGTTTAACCAGAGTCATAAGACACAGCCGAAGTTTATTCTGTGTTCTGTTGAAATGACAGTATTAATTGTTTGCTGTCCTTTGGATATGGTGCCATTCTAATGGAAAGTAGATGACGCCAGATATCAAGCAACCCAATCACTGCTAAGTGAACAGAGCTGTTAGAAAAAACAATCAAATCAATCGTCTTTTCTGTGATTAGTCATTCAGGTGCTCTAACATGTTAGCTATTAAAATCTGTATAAGTTATCAATTAATTAACTTTCTTTTCGCCTTTCAGATGTTCAAAAGCTTCTCTCTCTCTCTCTCTCTCTCTCTCTCTCTCTCTCTCTCTCTCTCTCTCTCTCTCTCTCTCTCTTTCTCTCTCTCTCTCTCTATCTATCTATCTATCTATCTATCTATCTATCTATCTATCTATCTATCTATCTATCTCTCCCTCTCTCTCTTTAAAATAAAAAAGATTGGAAATTAAAACCTGCAACGTCGGAATCCTCATAGCTCATGTTACCTCACATCGTCCATGTCTACAAATTCCTCCACCACATAAATTAGTGCCAAATCCAGACACGAGGCTTGACGTTTTAAACCGTGCCAAATTAACCTTAACAGCCACCAAAATCCTTTCTTTATGGCAGAGGTCAATTAGTTCAATTTCGTTTTAAAAGGTAATTAATTTATTATTGTTTTATCTAAGTATTCATCTGCTCGACTTCTTGTTGTGTCTTTGATGATATCTTTGTATACATATTATTATACATTTCACGGCACATGTCGAAACCACAACGTCAATTTTTTGTTTCTGTGGTATAAGAAAAACAAATTACGAAAATAACCAACTATATTTTGACGAATTATCTGTAACAATGATTTAATTAACAACATCTCAAAAACCCAGCGAGACGAACTTTCATAGCAGTAAGTAAAAACGGGAACAATTTTCTAGATCCATGTCTAAGTCGTCTCACCTCTTCGCAAAATCCCGAAGACTTATAACTATTTGTTCTTTATTCAGACTACAAGCTCTACACGCGTATTCTTACACTAATTCGCACCAATTAAAGTTCTTCACCAACACAAAACAAGTTATTAACCGCATTACCCCGGATTTTGGCGGCCAATCTGAGGGCTAACACCACCGCCATCACCATCGGTGGCTGCAGGCTGCAGATTTTTTGCAACATTCGAAACTGTCATAATAAACAACACCAGCATCAGCCATGTCACCGTTAACGAGATTATTTTGTGTTGACTACATCTTGAAATATTCATTAAGAGCTTAGTCGTATCTAAACTACTTCCGTTCATGTCAAAAAAAATCTAAATCCAAATAATCTACCGAAATATTGTTGTCCTTTGCAATTTGTACCAATTATATAATCCTTGCACTTGGTAACTTAGATGCCAGGCTAGCTTCTCTCTCTTTCAATATTGTAGATTTTCTTCTTCTTCTTCTTCTTCTTCTTCTTCTTCTTCTTCTTCTTCTTCTTCTTCTTCTTCTTCTTCTTCTTCTTCTTCTTCTTCTTCTCCTCCTCCTCCTCCTCCTCCTCCTCCTCCTCCTCCTTCTTCTTCTTCTTCTTCTTCTTCTTCTTCTTCTTCTTCTTCTTCTTCTTCTTCTTCTTCTTCTTCTTCTTCTTCTTCTTCTTCTTCTTCTTCTTCTTTTACTACTACTACTACTACTACTACTACTACTACTACTACTACTACTACTACTACTACTACTACTACTACTACTACTACTACTATACTACTACTACTACTACTACTACTACTACTACTACTACTATTAGTCGTGGGATCGTGGATAGCTCACACGATAGAGTCACGATCTTTCCGGCCAGGCGGAGTTGTCGTACCAGTAAGGTCGCAGGTTCGAGCCCCAATCGCCGCCGCGAAGTTTTTATTATCTGTTGTCTTCTGGCACTTTCCTACTCACTTCATTTCTTGTTACTACTACTACTACTACTACTACTACTACTACTACTACTACTACTACTACTACTACTACTACTACTACTACTAGTACTACTACTACTACTACTACTACTACTACTACTACTACTACTACTACTACTACTACTACTACTACTACTACGCTGCTGCTGCTAGTATTGCTGTTGCTGATGCCGTGGTTGCTACTACTTATTGTTGCTAATAATACAGGTATGTGTTAGGATGAAAATGATGATGATGATGATGATGATGATGATGATGATGATGGTGGTGGTGGTGGTAGTGGTGGTGGAGGCGGTTGTGGTGATGGCGGTCATGAGACAACATTTTCTTCTTCTTTGATTTCTTTGTTCGTCTTTGGAGGTACTTATTATTTTCTGTCGTCATAATTTGAATCATGATATTGCTTCGTCTGTCTCTCTCGTTTTTCTTTCTTTTTTTTTTTTTTTCATAAATAACCTTCTGGGCGACATTAACCAGTTCAAGGCTGAGTTCGATTCAACCAACATGACATCATACTGGATTGCATGTAGATGTACCACCAAAGTTATAAGTGCATAAGACATGCAATGAATAATCAATTTTACAAACTCGACAATTCATATGTCCCAGTGCCCACAGAGTTGAAAAGAAGCAGCTTTGGGTGAATTTCTGATACTAAATGCTTTCCACACGATGCAAATCACACCCTGCATCCCGCTCTCAGCATAATTGATGGAAGTAAGCAATTTTCCTCTACTTGTATTGTTTTATTTTTATTATTTATGTTATTGTTACGAAGGTAGGGAGTAAGTAGAACGACGTGGTCCCTTCTACTTCTACTAAGTTGTGATTTATGACAGTCGCCAAGACACTGTGACGACTTCGTGTCTTCCCCTGGGATGCCTGCCCTCGCGTATTTTTTGTGTGTCAAAACTGGCGCTATCATTTGTCGGGCGCGTAAACAACACGTCGTCAGAATACGATTTTGTTGGTTTTTTTCTTTTATTTTCTTTATAACTATAAATGAAAAACATTTTTTTTTCTTGTAACACCTTGATTTTGTATAACTAAGTCTTCTGCTCATTGACTTATAAATACACCTACAATTCATTTCAAGAGTACTCTGCGAAGATTTCACTTGCTTGATTTTGTCGAGGTTATAAGTGACGGGTTGCTTTTGCTTTTTAGTTACAGCAAATGGTTACAGTATAGTTATTATTATTGTTTTTTAAACAAACAAAATTTTTTTTAGCCCAATATCTTCTAAATGTGCTCACAGCGATGTACAAGGCGTCCCAAGCCAACAGCATCACATAATGTGTAGGACGAGACATCTCACGTTTGGGGTGCTATCACAATTTTTCGGCAGGTACAATGCTACCGGCCAAGTACTCATTTTACACCCGAGTGTGGTGAGAAAATGGGTGTATAGAGCCTTTTCTAAAGACTCAATTTTGCGCCCTCCGCGTTAAAAATCGAACCAAGGACCTAGAGGTTTAAAGGCGAGTGTCAAACCGCAAAATCACGATGTCGAAGGGTGGTGCTAGCATCTTGATACATGTTCCTTCTGGAACCAACTTCATGGCAACACAAAGTGCAGCCATGCATATATTTAACTGGTCTAACGCATTCATTGTTTTGAGATCTTGATTGCTTTATTCTATTTATTAATCTGACACATCATGATGAAGATGCACTTTCGGCGAGGGCCTCTTTTAAGACACAAAAAACGCTTAGTCTTTTGAAACATAAAGACATAGAGTCTTGAGTTCACCCAAGTTTCTTAAGCGATGAAAGGATAACAAGAATATAGTCGATTGCAGTATTTCGTGTAAAAACCTATTATTATTATTATTATTATTATTATTATTATTATTATTATTATTATTATTATTATTATTATTATTATTATTATTATTATTATTATTATTATTATTATTATTATTATTATTATTATTATTATTATTATTATTATTATTATTATTATCATCATCATCATCATCATCATCATTATTGTTGTTTTGTTTTTCACCATATCTGATAGATTCAGTCAATCCAACCATATTTTTATAAACCCCAATTTTTCCCAGATCCGACACCAGTCCTCTTAGCTGTGAGGTGAATGCTCTGACAATTGAGCCATCAGGCCCCTCAATCACGCCCATTCAAAACGATAATTTCCGCTTCATATTATTGTCTTAAAGAGCCTGCCACCACTCCTACAATGTATGTCGCTGTATGTGACAGCAAATTTATTCACACCCAGGTGAAATGGGGTAACACAAGTAAATGAACTTATTCAATCACCCATGCTCACGCCAGATTGACTTTTACCCAAGTTAAGACATAGTAGCCAGCCCTCCTCGTCCTGATATTCCTCTTTGCTGTTAATTTTGTTATTCTCTATCTCCTCCTCCTCCTCCTCCTCCTCCTCCTCCTCCTCCATCTCCTCTTCCTCATCATCATCATCATCATCATCATCATCATCATCATCATCATCATCATCGTCATCATCATCATCATCAACACCGTCATTATCATAACCCCCTCCTCGCTATTGTTTCCGTCGTTGTCATTTTTGTTGTTTTCTATTGTTGTTGTTGTTGTTGTTGTTGCTGTTGTTGTTGTTGTTCATCTTCTTCTTCTTCTTCTTCTTCTTCTTCTTCTTCTTCTTCCTCTTCTTCTTCTTCTTCTTCTTCTTCTTCTTCTTCTTCTTCTTCTCATTCTCCTTCTTCTTCTTCTTCTCTTCTTCTTCTTCTTCTTCTTCTTCTTCTTCTTCTTCTTCTTCTTCTTTCTTCTTCTTCTTCTTCTTCTTCTTCTTCTTCTTCTTCTCTTCTTCTCTTCTCTTCTTCTTCTTCTTCTTCTTCTTCTTCTTCTTCTTCTTCTTCTCTTCTTCTTCTTCTTCTTCTTCTTTTCTTCTTCTTCTTCTTTCTTCTTCTTCTTCTTCTTCTTCTTCTTCTGAAAGCTATTCATGTATCGTTTTCTTATCGTCACTCTGTCCACTTGACAGACATTTTCCCGCTCATCTCGGCACATCAACCCAAATAAGTTCCGTGGATATTTCCGCTGAATGATGCACGTACGAAAACCTTATTTTGACATTTGGTGACGTGGGCAATAACAGACGAGCTGCCGACTGCCTTGGCCTGCCGCAACCTGACCCAACTTTCAGACACGGGGGGGCCCAGACCGGATTCCTGCCATGATCGCTTTATTACAACTAATTTTAGACCCGAATTTATTTATTTTAAAACTTCCTCCTCCTCCTTCTCCTTTTCTTTGAATTTTTGATCTTAACTTATAAATGAAAAAGAACTTTTATGTTTGTGAATTTCTATATAAATAATTAAGGATTTACAATTTTATAATAAAAAGGTTGCAACGAATTTAGATTTATCAGCTGATGGGATAGGACTGATTCTTTTTCTTATTTTCTCCATCTTGTTCGTATTGTGTCGATCCTGATCTGGCAAACAAAATCAGTTGCTTTCCTCATCTTC
>NC_088364.1:16683824-16688824 GCF_034508935.2 Berghia stephanieae
ATGGCGATGCCCAAGGCCGGCGGACTTTGCCTCGCCCGAACGTGTCTAGGCCGGCTTGGCTGGCTGGACTGGGCTGGGCGTTCAGACAACCCGCCACACGATCTGTAGATGGAGCAGATTGAGATGAGCGACAGATACTTGTAAGATACAAGCCATGACGTGGTAAATTGACCTTTCGAATAGAGTTGGATTTATAGTGGTACATAACACACTCTGACAAAAGGCTTTTTGTTTTGCCAGAGATATTTTACTAAACATAAAATCAATGGATAAACATCCTCAACTTGTCAGAAGTTCTTAAACTTGAGACTTTTATTTTTGTTTGAAGTTTCACATTTAAGAATAATATACACAGTTAGTTCAGCGTAATACATCCATATTTAATTTGAAGCCTTTAAAAATACCCAAACGGAGAAAGGGGCATTTATTTGTTGGGTCTTTTTTGTTTTGTTTTGTTATGTTTTGTTTTCAGAAGGCATAATAATTGATGGATGCTTTGTGGTGTCAGTGGCCGCGTGATGAAAATATATGTTAAGCGTGATCAGTAACTGGACAGGTGACAGTGATCACACAACTCTATACACCGTATTGGTTGTTTCTTTGGGTAAGGCACTTTTTGAGAGTAAATGTGATGGATACTGTGATCTGGTTTTAAACGAGAGGAGTGGTTAGCGAGATGGCGTCCCGGCGATGACCTAAGTTTCAATGTATAACGACAAACCACAACAAAGCGACGGAGAGATGCGGTCATCTAGCCGTAACCCATTAAAGAGAATGTTGCAATCTACAATAAAATGCTTGTAAATTGGGAGGAATGTTGGGGAAAAAAGGCGTTGGGGGGGGGGGGATTTTTATTTCCTTATTTTTTGCTGCTGACGGGATGGGAAGGTGGGGGTATTTTTTGGAATTATTGATGATTCTTTGCATGACGACACATCATAGATGTTTTGTACAACTCTTGTGAACGGGGTTGAGAGAGAGAGAGAGAGAGAGAGAGAGAGAGAGAGAGAGAGAGAGAGAGAGAGAGAGAGAGAGAGTAAGCAGTCTTTTAATCCCCCTTTCAGGATTTTGATCTCTCTGTTCTCTGGTTAAATCCAGGAATGATACTCTACTTGGTTTTGCCCACAGCTGATCCTATCGTTTTGCCCAGGCGTTGCTGGGATCTTTTGCTCTTCTGGAATCTTTTGATTTTTGAAAACACGTGCGAGCTTGGTTTTTGGTGGTGAAAAAAGAAACCCCCAAAACTATAAGGGACATAGAGAGGAATTTTATTTCGGATACTTTAGTGAAAACCGTTCGGGGAAGGACGCTAGTTTATCCCAAAGTTAAATACTATCCACTAGATTTGACAAACTCTCCACTAATCAGGGACCGATACTTTTTGTTTGTCAGGTGAGAGACTACAAACAGAACTATCGGGACTCCTCTGTCTCATAATATCATTGTGCGTGCGTGTGTTTGTTTGTTTGTTTTGTTTTGTTTTGATTTGTTGTTTCTCATTTTCCTCATGACCGTGCATCGCAAATCATAATTTGAATGTTTCAATTTGATAGATACCCTGATTCTGTGTTACTGTTTTTTTGGTTTACCGCGGGCTTAAAGTTGGAATAAGAGTATGCTGGGATTTATTTCTTGTCGTTTTCCTGAAGTGGTCCCCAAGATATATTATCGCTTCGATTCAATCAAATAAGAAGGGTCAGGTTTGAAAGCCTTTGCAAGTTGAGCGTTATTTTAATCATTTATTTTAGTTTTCTGGTCAAAATGAAAAATAGCTTTAAAAAAATTCTTTTGAGATTGTGGCAAATAATCTTGTATACCACAGAGATGCTGTACTTTTGTCTTTCTGATAATGTACACACGGAAGATGTCCATCTGACAGCGTTTTTAAAGGTCTTAATGTTGCTCAAAAATTTCGGAGTCTGTCGATAATAAAGTGTTTTTTTGTATTTTTTTTCTTATTTTTTCCTGTTTTTTTTTTGTGATTTTTTTTTTTTTTTTTTTTTTTTGGGGGGGGGGGGGGGGGGTACTGTTTTAATGGGCGCTTTTCAAGGCAATTTTTATTACTTATAATAAGTTGCTGGCGCTTTGTCATTGTAAGGCTGATGAATATGGTTCGGCTTTTGCCAAACTGATTAATCGTTATGGTATCAAATTGGATATTATGTTGCTGCCTCTGCTGCCAATTTAATGATAGTATTTGACTAAATCTTCAAAGGTTGTAAGTCTGGCATTGCTCAAGAATTAATATGTTAATTGATGGCCATCACTTCCAGCTTGACTGTTAACGCACATTATAAAATATCACATGGATTATATAAGAGATCCGGCAATGAAATCCACACCACGAAGACTATTAGTGTCATAGTAGGTAGTCATTTAAATTATTTTTTACTTTGATGGACGCCGCTATTCCCACTACCGCCTTGCAGTGTTATGGCAACTGACCGTAACTGCTGACACTAACCAACCCCGTAGCCATAAACAATAAAACTGGAATTATTACAACTGTGGTTCCCATGAATATAACATGACATAATATATCATAAAAAATGTTTCAAGCTGGGTCAAAAGGAATAATTGATCTTTAAATGCCATGCCATGTTTTATTAATTTTATTCTTTTTCATTTTGAGGAGTGGAATAAAAAATATTATACGAAAATAATAGTCTCATAATTATAGCAAATAAAAGCATTGGCTTACCCTAACACTTTATTTAATCATTTACATTAAGAAGTCGCATGCCAATTTGAATGTTGAATGGACCAATTGCTGGTCTTTATATCTTTATATTTAAATAGTCTGTTATGTGTCGTTGTGATCCATGTGTCAAGATGGTCAAACGGACTCGTTGATCTTAAATACCAGGGGGTTTTATATATACAATTTTTTTAAAAATGATAAACATTGATACGACTGCACAGGAAAGAATAGCCTCAGAGTTGCATAAATAAAATCCTACCGTGTTCTACATTTTGATTAACCATTTAACAAACAGATTTTATGTGTTGAGTCAAGGATCAAAATTTGACTTAATTAATTTTTAATGGTTTTTTTGTTACAGTGTGTATATGTGTTTGAGTGTGTATGAGTGTGTGTTTGTGTGTGTGTTTCTTTTTTCTCGGGATTGAAATGAACATTATTCTACAGATAAACGTTATTGTAGGAAATATAATCATTGATATAATCACTCTACATCCGACAAATGATGATATTTCTCACAATTTTGCAATCAAAATAATGTTGGAATCGCGTAATGTTCATTTTCGTTTGTATTCATCAGTAATGCGTATTATAGTTATAAATGTAGATGTCTGATAATTAAAAATTGCCATTCGTTCCTTCATATTCAAATACTGTGTGGATACCGTCTAAGTTTCAATTAACCGGACATTCCATTTTAACGAATTCCTTCAAAATGGGTAAGCACAAAATTCATAATTTCTATAATGTAAATCATCTATGAGTTCCAATCCTTTCCTGTTATCGATTTTTAATATAGCTGTAATAAGCGAAATCCTTTTCTGTTGTTTTTAAATTCACGAAAAAATACTTTTTTAATTAAGACAAATTGATTCAGAGGTTCATACATTTTTTTGCAGCTGTACATTGAGGGACAGCTGAGAAAAAGAAGATAAACACGCGCCACTTATTAAAAATCTGACTATAAATAACAACACAACGTCCATCTCAGTAAATGGAAACAATCTACGTCGACAAATTTACATATTTTGGTAGTATTGTTTCAACATCTGGAGGAACAGATGAAGACATAGAGACTAGATTAGGAAAAACAAGACATGCATTTATCACCCTCAAACCTATATGGAAGTCAACAAATCTATCACTGAAAATCAAATTCAGAATATACAACATTAATGGAAAAGCAGCCCTTCTGTATGGCTCAGAAACATGAGAGTGACAGATACTCTTTCTAAAAAAACTTCAAACCTTAACAAACATGTCTTCGAAACATACTCAGTATCAGATGACCTGAGAAAATCAGTAATAAAGACATATGGTTGAAAGCCAGACAAGAGGAAATTAGCAAAGAAATCTCAACAAGAAATGGAAATGTATTGGTGACACTTTCAGAAAATCAACTACAGACATTACGAGACAAGCTGTGGACTAGAACCCTCAGGGAAAAATGTATGTTGGGAGGCCATAGAAAAAATGGAGAAGGTCTTGTGAGGAAGAGGTGAAGTTGGCTGGAATGTCCTAGGGAGAGATGAAGAAGACAGAATAGAATACGGTGGAGATAGTGAGAAAATGAAAAGGATTAAATGATGAAAAATGAAATTAATGTGAGAACAACGTATAATGAAAAGTTGAATTAGAAAATTAAACACCTCTTTAATGGTAAGGGAATCGCAACTAGAACCTTTTGGTCAGTACTACAGTAAAATGGCATTGGAAAACTCATGATGAATGGAAAATAGAGGAGAGAATCGCACGGAAGGCAAAATCTGTAAAACTGTTTGTGAAGGACAGGCAAAACTCCCTCGCCTTGGTTTGATCAGGATGAACTATTTAAAACCCAGTTAACATATCCCACAACTCTGATTTATGAAAATATTTTTTAAAACCCTCTAAAAATCTAAATAGAAACCAAAAGAATTCTTTCATCAATCTACTTGCTCCATTTTGAAACAACAGTGTGTAGATCTTTGATCACACCTTTCCAGACAATACCTAGTATTTCCTGAAGAAAGAATTGAATTGTTTTGTAATTTTAAAGAATGAAATAAAAGTTTTTCTTTTTACTTTTAAATCGTTCTTTTAACCCGCAATATTCATTTCAAAAATGTACGGTCCACTGCCTCAAACAGCTTAGTATAATTTACTTCACTCCTCTCCCCTCCCAGCCTAATGTTGCTGTAGATTCGTTTCCTCTCTCATTGGGACATCTCTAATCTGATTTTATATAAATATCTTTTCACAGCCAAACTCTGTCGCTAACTCAAAGTTCTTAATTTTTCATTTTCAGGAGGCATAAAAG
>NC_088364.1:16693824-16696324 GCF_034508935.2 Berghia stephanieae
TCGGGAATAAAACCGAATATGATTAAATGACATTTCCTTGAAGATCTTTCGATCAGGAGTCCTCCGGATTCGAATTTTATTAAAGGCCTTTCCAAGAAGTTCTTGGCAGTAGGTACCTGTGTCTGGAACGATGTTTTTATTGCCACAAAATGAACGTTTGCTCGATAAAAAGAGAAGTTGTCAAGTTACTTGTTTTTAATTTTTGAAAGGATTTTATTTTAATTAGTTTTTATGGGTTGAATAATTATTTAAAAATGACTTCCAAAATATTGAGGGACTGCAGCAACAGAGACAGAAAGTGCGATATGATATTACAAAGCAATTGAATGGGAACAACTTCAAGAAAACGGCCTCAATAAAAAAAAAACAAGGAAGGGATAATTCTTAGAAACTAAAAGCGAACGTCTAGATAGGAAGATGAAACAGAGAGAAGAACTTGATATTACAACACAAGCACCAATCTTAGCAGAGATACGAAGAGCAATGCGACACGTGAAAAATGGGAAAGCACATGAGGTTGACACAGACACAATGATTGCAGATGAAGAAACAACAGTTAAGGACAGTATGATATATTTGACTTGTATAGAAAACGAGAACGTACCACAACGATAGAATAAAGGTTTAATATGCAATAAACTAAAGAAAGATAACTTGCAAGAATTTGGAACTGGAGAAGCCTTACCCTACTACCAATCACCAGCAAAACCTTGGGGAAAATTTTGATTAGTAGAATTCAGGAAGGGGTAGATAGCAGATTAAGAAAAGAACAGACAAGCTTCATACCAGGTAGAAGAACAACGGAACAAAGGTTTATACTTCGAAACATCTTAGAACAAATGCATTAGTGGACTGCTACATTGTATGTGCACTTTGTTGATTTTGAGAAAGCGTTTGATTCCGTGCATCAAGACAGATTATGGCTTCTGATGAATAAATATGGAATACCAAGGAGGATAATTGCCAAGGATTCAAGTTTGTGTAATTGAAGATGGAGTAATATACTGGTTCCTTGTAGTCAGTGCTGTGAAACAAGGTTGTTGCATGTCAAGATTCCTGTTCCTGCTAATCATAGATAGTGTGATGGAAAGAACTACAGAAAACAATAGATCAGGAATTCGGTGGAATTGTACGACCATGCTAGAAAACTTGGACTTTGAGGACGATGTTGCTCTGATATCGTCCAATTTTGAGGATTTCCAATTCAAAACATCATGTCTGGAACAGCATGCAAGTAGTGTCGGACTGAAGATAAACAATAAGAAATGCAAGTGCATGAGAATCAACTCAAACAGGGCATAAACATTGAAAGCAACAGAAGGAGAGGTTGAAGATGTTGAAAAATTAAATTATCTTGGAGCTGAAATGAATAGCGATGGGGGAGGGACTGGTAATTTGAATAGAGGATAGGGCTAGCATGGAGAGCTTTCCAAAGGCTTGGAAAAGTTTGAAATACAAAAGGATATCGGGAAACCAAATATGACACTCTTCAAATTCCCAATCATGGCTGTATTACTTAATGGCGGGGAAACATGGAAAATGAACGATGAAGATGAAAGAAGAGTAGACACTTTCAAAAACAAATGTCTCAGAAGAATATTAAGAATAAAAATAGCAACAGCATAATATAACAACAGATGAAGTGATGGAATTTACAGAAACGGAGAAGGTCAGTGCAATGGTAAAGAGGAAGAGATGGAACTGGATTGACATGTTTTGAGAAAGGAAAATGGGTCTGATTGTGGTATAGGGATGAGATGGAAACCAAGAGGAAAGAGGAGAAAGGGATGCCCAAAAACAAAATGGCGCAAAATAGTGGAGAGGGAAAGAAATGATGCTAGATACTCCTGGCAGCGAGGGACCGGGGCAAAATGGAGGGAAACTGTTCAGGCCTTATGCGCCTGCTGTCGCTGAAAGAATTAAGGTAATGTAAGGTTAAGGCACCAACATAATTTTTGATAATACTAATATATCCTCAAATAGGCTGAAGATAAATACTAACAAAGTACCAACTTTGTCCAAACGTATTTGACAATATGAGAAGTTATTCCTGCTTCTGTTTATGCCAGTCTCAATTATTTGTAATGTAAGGCGGAAAGTACTTTACGTTATACTGCCATCAAGAAAATTACAATCCGTTAACGCCACAGAAACCGGGATAATTTTGGTCATGTGTGCTTTATAGCTCCGAAGTACCTCTAAGTATGTAAAACCGTTTTTACGCGATATATCTCACTCTAGTCCAACGGAATAACTATAGGCAAGCGGAATATCTATAGAGGATGATATAACTTCAACTTAACACTTGCGTTCAGAATGCCGAAAGTCACCTGGCGTAGAAAATAGAAGTTTATTGGAACGCTGGGTCATATTTAGCTGCCCACTACCGACTCCCATCAATATGTCAAGGCGATGACCAGACAGCTTAAATGTAGTTTTGGACGAGCTTCAGCTTTCTTTTTAAAAAAAAAGTAAAGACAACCACCCCCCCCCCCCCCAA
>NC_088364.1:16701324-16713636 GCF_034508935.2 Berghia stephanieae
TCTGATCATTTCAGCGGCTAAGAAAAGGTATAATATAAAGCATAGCACAAGAAAGAACAGAGAGATTAAACATCCAATGCCTGCAACACTGGATCACCGGTGGTTTTTTTGTTGTTTTTTTTTAAAGACAAGAAAGACAAGGAGGAATACATATAGTTTAAGGTAGACCCCAACAGATATCCTTTTTACCCATCATAATGCAACCAATTTACTGAAAATTGAAAGGTAGAGAAAAAAAAAAAAGAAGAAAAAAGTAAAGAAAATAATAAACAAATTGAATGATTTCGCAATTTTATTTTTTTTTTCAGATGATAATTAGAATAATTATAATGATATAACACATAATAGCAATTAACAACCTTTAAACAAATTGATGTTAAAATTAAACATACTAAATACATTATTTGTAGCAATGTTCCATTTTATCCAGATAAAACAATAAATTGTCCATACCAAAATAATAATAATAAATAAATAAGAAAATAAAATTGAAATGATTTAAGAACATTATTAAAAAAGAAAATGAAAAAAGAAAACAGTGATGACAATATAACACAGCGCTTGAAGAATATTATAATGATAATAATAATAATAATAATAATAATAATAATAATAATAATAATAATAATAATAATAATAATAATAATAATAATAATAATAATAATAATAATAATAATAATAATAATAATAATAATAATAATAATAATAATAATAATAATAATAATAATCATTACAGTGATATAACCAACAACAACAGTAACGATATTTGTAGTATCTTGGTTTGCTCAAGATTGCCTACCATTGTTTTGTGTTTTGTTATTTTTTAAAATTTCTACACAAGTTAACAATGTGTTTAGAGGCTTAAAATATATTCTTTTAAAATATTAATAGTAATAACGTATAGAAAATAAAGATTCGATAAAAATCGTGCATTGAAAAAGTTTTACAACACTGTCATAAGAAAACACGATAAACATCGATTCAATGCAAGTATTGAAATCATCACCAAGATTTTTTTTTTCTTATTATATCAATTTTGATTCGCGTGAGTGAAAGCATGAATTTAAAAATACCATTGAAACATTGAAAAATACTCGTAAAATAAGCATTGATGATAAATTAGAGAGAAAAGGGAGGCAGCGTTAAGGTCGAAAAGGAAGGGGACGAGAGAGAGAGAGAGAGAGAGAGAGAGAGAGAAGAGGAGAGAGAGAGAGAGAGGAGAGAGAGAGAGAGAGTAAAATCTCATTTAATTACAATATCATATCATGACCATAAACTTCTCGAGAAAGTTCTTCGGAATGAATTCTAAGCCAAGCCGATAGAAACTGAATTGTAAAAAGTATTCAACTAGGTTTGATATAACAGTTTTTAAGAAGAACAAAATACTTAATAAGGAGCGTTCCGGGCTCAAAATCATGATTTAGCTTTAACAATTAAAACTAATACCTCACTACTTAATAGTCCAAAACGCTGTTATATTCTCTTCTTTTTTTTTTTGGTTGTTGTTGTTTACTTAACATTAACATCTCATCGCCCGGTGTGTTATTCAAACTCAGTTCTATCTTAGAAAGGTCTCTCAGACACTTCGGTGTTATTTGACTCAGATAGAACATAAAAATGGAACCTGCAAACGTGTATCTCTCAAACCAGTAGTGTATTTCATTGTAAAATTTATTATAATTTCACAATTAAGATATTTTCAGCGACACGAATTACTACACATTATCTTAAACAGTTTAAACAGTTTTCGAACTGATTCTAATTCTATAAAAACAATATCAATTTAGGTTAAATCACAAGACTTTTTTTCAATTCTGAATGGATTTGTTTGTGACAACAACAAAAAAATGATAAAACAAACTCGTTTTTCCAGTAACATAGAAACGATTGTATGACGCAGACGTGAGTTGAAGCATTGTTTGATCTGGTGATAAAACGTGTTATAATAATATAGGAAAAACCCACTATGCTTTAAACTAAAAGTGTCGTTATATAATGGAGTACTAAAGGGGAAAAAATACATCATGATTAAAAAAGATAAATTTAAGATTTTGCAATTATTTTCGCTGAGTTATCTTTTGTGCCTACATGTCTACCAGCTGAATCCATTGGTCTTCCACATTCTGATATCATTATTAAATCATAGATCATCTAAAAATGCATGGCGTCGTCCATTATTATAATTCCACATTGTCATTGTCTAGTGGAGGGCCAATTATTTTGGCTTGTTGACATGTATCGAAAATGGTTATGGTGCGTAGTCAAACCCTTTCGTATGAAGGTATTATTTTTATCTTTTTAAAGCAGAAAGTAGAGCGAGTCTGTGTATTGGCCAACAACAAAAAATAAAAATAAAAATAAAAATAAACAACCCCCCCCCCCCAAAAAAAAAAAAATAAAAATCCGAAAAAACCCCAGAAGGAACGAAAACAGAAAAAGCGCAAGGTGCGCTTGTGCGACGATCGCCGGCTTTGTGCGTCGCAGGTTTAAATTGGGGAACTTTCTAAATCTGAATAATATTATAAAGTCGAACATTTTTTAAAGATTTAAAGTTGATGTTGACTATTACCAACTACTATTAGTTTCGACAATATTTCTGTTCGAAAAGCATAATTTAAGTAAGGTGATGCTTTGGAGTGGTTATTGTTGTTATGAGATGTTTTTTTGTTTGTTTGATTTTTTTTTTTTTGTTGGAGGTGGGGGGGGGGGGTGTCTGTGGGGTTTTTTTTGTTTTTTTTGTTGTTTTTTTTTTTTTTGTTTTTTTTTTTTTTTTTTTGGGGGGGGGGGGGTATCTTTTTCTCTTTCTTTTGTTTTGTTTTTAAATGGTCGTCAACCCATTCATTTGACTGAAGTCTTTTGCCCTATGTTTTAATTACAGAACTATCACATGTCTCATTTTAAAAGAAATGAAATTACTATTTTAAAAAAGCAAAAAACTAATAACACTGAATTAATGATTAATTCATTCTGCTGCCTATTTTTAAATCTATCCATCTCTCCATTCTTGTGTGCATCCATCGTCCAACGATTCCGACATGAAAATATTAGATCCTTACTCCTATTAATATATTATGAACTATCTGAATTGATAAAGATGTACCCATTCATCCGTAAATTGCCTCATTCATCTTTTTAGTATTAGTAGTATTTTAAAAACTTTTTGCTTGTTCGCCCATCTGTTAGGATATGAAACCATTTTTCCATCATCATGTACACATCACGTATACACCCACAAGTTCTCTCACTCCTTCGTTCCACAAGTCTGTTCATCGTGTCTTACTCTATCAACTCTTACTCCCAACTAACTATCCATCGACTCATCCAAGTAATTCAACATTATCCATTCAGAACACACAAAAAAAAAATGAAATTGAAATAATTAAAATTAGAAGATCGGATTGCTAAAACAGTATAGACATTTAAAACAAAATTATTAACGTTTACGATAGACTTTTAAAAGGTCTTTCAGGTTCTTTTTATAAAATGGTTCTACTGAACATTCTCAATTAATGAGAACCCCCCCCCCCCCCCCCACAAAAAAAAAAAAAAAGAAAGAAAAGGGGAAAAATCACAAAAATTCAAATTACTTTCTTCAATTTTATTTTCCATCTTAGAATGGTGTGGTACTTGTATCATGGCAACAATTTTTTTTCCACTTCATGTCTGGTTCAGATTATTTTCAATGTAATATTTTGAAAAAGTTACATTATTTCACAAACATAGCCATTTAGAATTGGAGGGGAAAAATCATATGAAGATACGTTGGGTTTAATTTTTGTGTAAAAAGGAAAAAAGGACTCTAATATTTGAAACGCATAATGTTACCAGACCGTCTATTCAATGGCTAATCAACTGATATATTTATTATACATTTCGTTCAAGATTAAAACAACAATATTTATTGTGTAATCAAAAATAAAAACAAAAATAGAGTAAAAGCACCACAGTATCAAGTCATAATTTTCCTCAAAACAAAGTTGTATCGTGTACTTCCACATCGACAATAAATGCATTGTATAACATTGTGATTTCAATAAGTTGGACATTTTAGTTTTTGCGGAAGTAACTTGAGAGGGAGGGGGAGGGAGAGACTTTTAAAAATTCGAATCCACCAAAATCAAATTCGCAAAAACAAAGAAACAAAAATTTTTTTAAAAATATAAAAAATATCACTTTGATCCACCCAATCCTCAATATTTACTCATGAGTTGTAAATTAATAGATTAAATCGCAATTCAAACCATGGGTACCTATTTTAACAAAAGTCCATTTATTTTGTCCCTGGCTCGAATGATTAGAGAAGTTAGGTTATTATTTTTCTTATTCGCTTGCATACCGTGAGGTAACGCTGGTATTATAATACATCTTTTACTACAGTTTAATTTTCAGCGAGTCGATAAGAAGAACTGGGCACATAATATCTAGCGCTTGCAGTGTTTTTGTTGTTTAGAAAATGACGTCTAACGATGCCATTATCAACCGTTCAAGGAATTTTTTCTTCAAATCATTTGTTTTCCATTGTTTAATTTGGTCATAACCGACGTGCACGTATTTGCAGGTCTGATAACTCAATTACTCCTGGGCTCATTGTTGTACTGGATATCTAAGAAAACTAACGCAAAATATGGTCCATTACAACATTGCAACTAGGCCCAGAAATGGAATCGGATGTCAGACCTGCATATATGTATACGTCGGTCAGAACCAATTACAACCGTAATATATAAACCGTATCTAAATAATCTAGACAAATTCACATAATTGCAGTAGCACCGATGTGAAGAAAAGGGTTGATAAGCGCAGGACTACATTGACACATTTCAAACAGTTTATCTATCAATATATTCATCAATATTTACCCATGCATCAATTCATTCCTTCGTTCATATATCCGCCTATCCACGTTTCCACCCATCCATCCATTTATAAATTTCTCATCCGTGGCAAATACTTGTTTTCTTCCTTTTATTGTAATATGTACTAGCATTGATTTAATTGATAACATTTATAATAAATGGCTTCTCGTTTAGCAAGTAGGTTTATATTCATAACAACAAATCTTATGGAGACAAACTTGGAAGTTGTTAGTGTTAATGATGACAATGATGAGGATGCTTTTGATAATGATGATGATGATGATGATGATGATGATGATGATGATGATGATGATGATGATGATGGTGATGATATTAATGATGATGATGATGATGATGATGATGATGATGATGATGATGATGATGATATGCAACGAAATTCATAACCTCAAAAATGTTTTGAGGTGAGTTGTAAGTTAACAGTGTTTCACTGTATATCATTATAATTTATTAATTACAATATTATCATCGATTTTTATATTTTCAATATTTATACATATCAATATCAGTAGTCAGGAACTAGATCCACATCTTTGGAATAAAGAAAAAAAAGTGATAACAAGAAAAATGATCATTTGTAAACAAAGGACGATATGTTGTTTAACATGAATCCTCTCCTTTATGAATATATTATGACGTCACATAAAATTCTGTAATTTCTGGTGACGACATCACAATCACACATAACTGTACAAATTATGTTATGTTATATTGTCAATTAAAATACATAGTTGTCATTGATAGTGGGTAGCCCTATCCTCAGGTTGTCCCGAGTTGAAATTTTTCCAACAACGACACGAACATCTAATTATGTCAAGTAATCCGCTCACTCCTCACATTTTACTTCATGTCATGTTTTGAATTATGCATTATCTATAAAACATTGTGGGTTTTTTTTTCAATTTGCCAAGAAATCTTTTCCTTCAAATATTGATAACTTGAGATTACCCATAACTTGTCAGATTTTATAACCCGAGGCTTCAAATTTGCCAATAAAAGTAATCGGAATATTTGAATTAAAAAGTTTTTTTGTCAAAGTGAAAAATGTGTTTTATCGGCGTGTGGCAGGATAGGAAATAAAAATGTGTTGAAATAGTCTTCATGAGAATAACACAGTTTATAAGAAAGAAAATATTTTAAAGATGTGGGACTTTTTAAGATCTTTTATTATTTGGAAAATTATTTAAATTTTTAAGAAGATTTTTATATTTTGTTTCATCATATGCATGCATCAGGGTTAATATCAAATATACAGATTCTATTCTTTAATTGGATTAAAGAATACTATAAACTTAAGATTAAATCCTAAAGTGTTGTTTTGTATTCAACATTGCTTCTTTATCTTTATTTTAAATATAACGTCATTCAAGCGCAAATTAGTTTGCGATGGACAAGCGTTATATCAAAAGTATGTTAACAATCAATTTTCACTACCAGAGCAGCCTTATGGTTCTGCATAACAGCTTTTTACTTAAATATTATTACAGCATTCCTTAATGATAGTACTCTATTACGGAAAGTATAGAAGACGAATAAGATTCGGTCAAGACATAAATGAAACTCTTCATTTCAAATTTGAAATCGATGCCGATGTCCTTAGGTGGAAACAAGGACAACCTCAAAAATAGTTTGAGTCAACTCAATGACATATGAATTTAAAAAAAAATAGTCTGTCCAAACCCCCTCCCCCTCCCACCAAATAAAATAAATAAACAGAAGAATCCTGGGGCACTCTCAAGAGTGTGGGCCATCATTGGACCCTTGACATTGTCACTGGATGCTGGTGGGCCAGTATTAAAGCTCAAAAACGATGCGATACCGAATGCCCACATTATTATTATTATAATATCTGACAATTTGACAAGCCTAATTTACAAGAAGACATTTCATTTGAAAGTCGGATTCCTTTAATCGCTACTAACATCAAACTCTTTGGTGCTATAACATGTTAGAAATCAATTTTAAAACGTCATAATTTAATTGCTTTTAGTCATAGCATGTTTTATTTATTTATTATTATTATCTTATAAAGTAAATTATGTTCAAACTCATGTCTGATGATTGATATAACAATTTGCTTCGTTTTATTTTATAAAGCTTCGGTAAGACAAAAATAATTATTTTCATCTGACGTTAACTTTTGGTCATTGAGTTAAAAAGAAATGTGCATTTTACGCAAAGATCAACCCATTTCCATTATTATCTTGCCGCATGCTCTTCAATGATTTTTTTTTTGTTGTGACAACAAATTTAAATTTATTTATTTATTTATTTGTTATTTTCAAATTGGCCTGAACTATTACTTTTTAAGTCAATTCGGATAGTTACATTGGACAATTTTGTGCCATTCTTCATACTTATCGAACTCTGTAGGAACTGCCTGCATGGGTGTAGTTGCAATCATGCTCTATTCTCTAAAAGTCCATTTGCCTCCCATGTCTTCAGAAATCCGAATTCGTCACTGTCCAACCGTTAAGATCAATCAATAAAGAAAATTGATTTCCTTGCTTAGATTTAAAGCATCTGCAATCAACCGGTTGTTACTACTTCCGCTGCTGCTACTACAAATGCTACTAGATACACCATTTATTAGTCCACCAGTAATATTGATGCTGTTGCCGCCACTTGTACTACTGTTGTTTATATCAATGTTAACGCAACTCTCTCTGCTTCCCAAGTCATCATATTTAATTATGTCCCTACTACCACTACCACCAATACCACTACTATTCTGGTGCATAATATCGTCATTGGCGGGAACCGTGAGATCGTGGACATGAGATGATGTCGACGGTGATGATGCTGATGTTGCAGAAACGGAAACAACAGCAGTTGATTCCCCTAGAAGACTTTCATCTGGAAGCGGAAATAGAGTTGAAGTCGTTGATACGGCAGTGCTTGTGGCGGCGAATGGTGATAATGCGAAGGATGAGTGAGTTAGAGAAGAAGGGTGAGGAGGAGGAGGATAGGGCTGGTCTGTATGTCAAACGGCAGCGCCGTTTCCTACAGTGGCGTATTGACATGCGGAGAGTGGAGGTTGTCTAGCCGGC
This sequence comes from Berghia stephanieae, assembly GCF_034508935.2. Taxonomy (NCBI): domain Eukaryota; kingdom Metazoa; phylum Mollusca; class Gastropoda; order Nudibranchia; family Aeolidiidae; genus Berghia; species Berghia stephanieae. The sequence continues at coordinate 16,709,249 of NC_088364.1, forward strand.
ATGGACGGGTACCCGAACGGAGAAGTATGCGCTTTAGCCTTGAGTCGTAGGGCGGCGATGCTGTTGGAACATTGGTCTCTGTTGTAGATGTAAGGAGGGGCTGGAGGGGCGTAGGGGCAGGGCGCGCCGGGGGAGTTCATAGAACTAGCTACGCCCGTGGAACCCATCATGGACGAGTTGATGCTACTGATTGGGCTGGGAGAGGAAGAGAAACCGCCGAGGGGTTGGCTGGAGACCACTGAGGACAGATGAGGATTCACCGTGCTGTTCATGTTCATATTGAGCCCCCAGGGAAACGTTTTGGTGCTGAGAGGGGAGGGCACTTTGGTAGCCCAATTTTGGTATGGGTAGCTAGTGTAGAGACCATCGTCAAATGGAGGTTGCATGAAACCGTTGAATTGGGGACCGAACCCGGTTTTGAATGTTTCCATGTTACGCTCCCGCTTGCGCCATTTGGCTCTTCTGTTTTTGAACCACACCTGAAATGAAAATGATTATACTATCAGGAATAGCGGAATTACTAGAAAACGTAAAGACTTTGGCCCTTTACTTGTTCAGGTCATTCAGAGTAAATTTTAAGCATGTTTATTTATCATTAATTATTTGAGAAACTAATCAGACAATGCACGCGCGTTAATTACTAATGTCAAATATTGTCTGTTGTCATCATCATCATCATCATCATCATCATCATCATCATCATCATTATCATCATCATCATCATCATCATCATCATCATCATCATCATCATCAACATATCATCAAAATAATCACTAACACCGTCATTGTTGGTACCACATCACCACTTCCATATCACCACTACCATCACTGTAACAACGACGACGAGATTGGCGGTGACAAATAATAATAAACAATAGCACCACTGTCATCATCACCACGATCAACAACAACAACAGCAGCAACAACAACCACATCATAACAACCACAAACACTACTACTACCAACAACACCATTACTACCGTCACCACCACCATTACAATCACAACATCCAGCACAAAGCGAAGTGTTCTGTCTTTTCCCACTCTCCATCCATACAGCCTGCCCTGGATCAGGAAAACCAGGCAGACGCGTGGATTAAGAGATGACAAACTATTGATGGGTAGGATTCAGAAAAGACAGGACACGCACGCACACACACACACACACACACACACACACATACAAATGTATACACACCCATATGAACAAACGCACTCGTAAACCATAATATACATATAGAAAAACATATGAGCTGGTGACAAGAGGTCATTTTTCTAACGTTCGATGCAAAGAGCAAAATATATCAAGTACAGTAATTATTCGAGGAACATCGACGTGATCTGTTTTCATCACTTTTTCCTAGTATCTGGATAATTTGCCAATAATCAATGAGAGACCTGGCAACAAAAGAAAGCAGCACTATGTGATCTCAAAGTGTCACCTATCAGATTTACATTTTTCTACAAATTGACAAGCTCCTACTAGTTTCTTTTATGCCGCCTCTTTGTTTCGGGACCATTTATTGTATAAACTCAATTAAGATAATCTGATGAAATTTAGATTTTGTTTTGTTTTGTTTGTTTTTAAGGGTTTTACGGCGCTTGCAACACATTAAGGTCATATCAGCGCCATTAGATTTTGTGTCTGAAAAAAATGCCTTTTTACGCACGTTAAAGACGTATCGGCTTTAATTTGTTTTGTTTTTTAAATTTATTTATATATGCGCGCACATACAGCCCCCCCCCCCCTCCCCCCCCCCCCCCCCCCCCCCCACACACACACACCACATGTACTAAATCATATTTTGTTTATTGCATGCCGATTATAGATAGAAAGCGTGTCTTTTTTTAGAATGGAAATTCCAAATCTTTGCTATTCTAGAATCAATCATCAGGTGACTCGACCGGTTACTATATATATACAAATATACAAATCAAATCTGGCAAATCTATGTTTATGACACTTATGTCAGAATTTTCTAGTTTTGCGATACCACACCCGTTTGATAACTTGAAATGCACACTTGTTGTTTTAAGCCTTCAGCTGCGGATTTGATTTTGATATAAAATAAGTCCTTTTCGTAGCCATAAAGCTCAATGTACCAGAGTTTATCAAGATTTTTTGTCGCATTAAACGAGCAGATTAATTTCATGCTACCTTTTGGGAGGATGCTTGTCGACCTACCATAAAATACGTTCATCCAGACCATGCAGACCCATCTATCTAATCATTGCTGGGTAGATAGAGGGGTCAGATAAATTCACGACTACACGCAGGAACTGAAAATATTGCTTTTGTTTCGAGGCGAGTGATCTGCTAACCGAGCTATCCGGAACGCCGAACCTTCATATTTATGTCATTGCAGTTCGTAACTGGTGAATCTGCAATGGACCAGCTGTACCATGAAACCACCAGTGTTATGGTCTGAATTTAATAATAACAAAATAGATAACAGAAGAATTTGAAGGCACCAAAGCTGAAGAAATTCATTACCGTCATTGAAAGATTGATAGACAAATATCATGGACAGACCTACCCATTTGAGATTATTTTAAAAATGAACAGCAAGAATTGTTCTACGCATGTGCAGGACCTATTACCTCAAGGACTTCCGCATAAAACATCGCATTAGCCAAAAGAAAGTATTGTGACCAATTATCTCAAATCATTATAATAGCAAAATGGTCACGTGGTACTTGAATTGAATTTCTAATATTAACGTAAAGCATTTGAGTTAGTTCAAACGTTCCCAATCATTAAGGAGACGAAGTTTTGTTCATCAAAATAATTTTTAAAAACGAAATAACATATTATTCTGATCATTGTGATTTGAACCAACGTTTATTTATTTACAGGCCTGATAATCCAAATTGTTATGGGCTCATTCATTGTTGTAATGAATGTACTCTCAAACCAACTCAAAATATTAAACAACAGTGTTAAACCAAGCCCATAATTGCGTCAGATATCAAACCTGTTAGTATGTACACCTAGTTTTTAACGTAATTTGCCTTTTTGGTTCGTCCCGAAATAATACAAGATTGGCGTGGTGGGTCCCATTATATTTCAATTGTACCAACAGTAAGATTCAATAACCTTTAAAAATCTTCTAAATGTGCTTTGTCTACCCATGGGTTTATTTCCAACAAGTTTGTTATATTTATATTGTCTTGTTTTGTTTGTTTTATTGTTTGGGGTTTTTTTTTTTTTTTTTTTTTTTTTTTTTTTTGGGGGGGGGGGGGGGGGGGGGGGGGGGGCTATTTGTCTGGGTTTTTTGTTTGTTTGTTGGGATTTAAAAATATTAAGGATGTAAATATTTTCGTAGATGGACGGTTTTTTATAGATTCAATCAGTATGAAGTAGCAGTACCAGAAAGGCTTTGCATTCGTGTATAACGAAAGAAAAATTATGTTATTTAATATTATTACAATACTAGGGTTAGAAAGAAAAATATCTAATTTAGCATTATTTTTCGCCCTCACACCTTAGCCACGTTCACCACAATAACGACCTTACCACTGTGAATACACCAGTGTTACAGTGCTATTAAATTTATGGATTTTTAAAAATATGTATGATAATAATAATAATAAAAATAATAATAATAATATAATAATAATAATAATAATAATAATAATAATAATAATATAATAATAATAATAATAAAAATAATATATAATAATAATAATAATAATATATAATAATAATATAATAGATGATAATTAGATAATATAATGAATAATATATAATAAAATATAATAGTGGTATGACACTCGCTATCGGATCGGAAGGTCCTGGTTCGAGCCTCGCGTCGCTCATAGTTGAGTCCTTGGAAAAGCTCTTTATCGCATTCTCTCACCGTACTCAGGTGTAAAATGAGTACTTGGCCATTAACATTAACAGCGTTTTCTTTGTCCGAAAAGTGTAATATCGCCTAATAGGCGACACGTCCCGTCCTAAATGTTATATGTTGCTGTTGACCAGGGACCCCTTGTAAAGCGCTTTGAGCACATTTTAGTGGATATTGCGCTATATAAAAGCTCAATTATAATTATAATTATAATTATAATAATGATGATGATGATGATGATGATGATGATGACGATGATAATATTACAGATATTTATAATAATAATAATAATAATAATAATAATAATATAATAATAATAATAATAATAATAATATAATAATATAATAATAATAATAATAATAATAATAATAATAATAATAATAATTATAATAATAATAATAATAATAATAATAATAATAATATAATAATTAATAATAATAATAATAATAATAATAATAATAATAATAATAATAATAATAATAATAATAATAATAATAATAATTAATAATTAATAATTATAATAATAATAATAATAATA
>NC_088364.1:16713736-16716236 GCF_034508935.2 Berghia stephanieae
ATGCCTATTCTCTAAAAGTCCATTTGCCTCCCATGTCTTCAGAAATCGAATTCGTCACTGTCCAACCGTTAAGATCAATCAATAAAGAAATTGATTTCCTTGCTTAGATTTAAAGCATCTGCAATCAACCGGTTGTTACTACTTCCGCTGCTGCTACTACAAATGCTACTAGATACACCATTTATTAGTCCACCAGTAATATTGATGCTGTTGCCGCCACTTGTACTACTGTTGTTTATATCAATGTTAACGCAACTCTCTCTGCTTCCCAAGTCATCATATTTAATTATGTCCCTACTACCACTACCACCAATACCACTACTATTCTGGTGCATAATATCGTCATTGGCGGGAACCGTGAGATCGTGGACATGAGATGATGTCGACGGTGATGATGCTGATGTTGCAGAAACGGAAACAACAGCAGTTGATTCCCCTAGAAGACTTTCATCTGGAAGCGGAAATAGAGTTGAAGTCGTTGATACGGCAGTGCTTGTGGCGGCGAATGGTGATAATGCGAAGGATGAGTGAGTTAGAGAAGAAGGGTGAGGAGGAGGAGGATAGGGCTGGTCTGTATGTCAAACGGCAGCGCCGTTTCCTACAGTGGCGTATGACATGCGGAGAGTGGAGGTTGTCTAGCCGGCATGGACGGGTACCCGAACGGAGAAGTATGCGCTTTAGCCTTGAGTCGTAGGGCGGCGATGCTGTTGAACATTGGTCTCTGTTGTAGATGTAAGGAGGGGCTGGAGGGGCGTAGGGGCAGGGCGCGCCGGGGAGTTCATAGAACTAGCTACGCCCGTGGAACCCATCATGGACGAGTTGATGCTACTGATTGGGCTGGAGAGGAAGAGAAACCGCCGAGGGGTTGGCTGGAGACCACTGAGGACAGATGAGGATTCACCGTGCTGTTCATGTTCATATTGAGCCCCCAGGGAAACGTTTTGGTGCTGAGAGGGGAGGGCACTTTGGTAGCCCAATTTTGGTATGGGTAGCTAGTGTAGAGACCATCGTCAAATGGAGGTTGCATGAAACCGTTGAATTGGGGACCGAACCCGGTTTTGAATGTTTCCATGTTACGCTCCCGCTTGCGCCATTTGGCTCTTCTGTTTTTGAACCACACCTGAAATGAAAATGATTATACTATCAGGAATAGCGGAATTACTAGAAAACGTAAAGACTTTGGCCCTTTACTTGTTCAGGTCATTCAGAGTAAATTTTAAGCATGTTTATTTATCATAAATTATTTGAGAAACTAATCAGACAATGCACGCGCGTTAATTACTAATGTCAAATATTGTCTGTTGTCATCATCATCATCATCATCATCATCATCATCATCATCATCATTATCATCATCATCATCATCATCATCATCATCATCATCATCATATCATCAAAATAATCACTAACACCGTCATTGTTGGTACCACATCACCACTTCCATATCACCACTACCATCACTGTAACAACGACGACGAGATTGGCGGTGACAAATAATAATAAACAATAGCACCACTGTCATCATCACCACGATCAACAACAACAACAGCAGCAACAACAACCACATCATAACAACCACAAACACTACTACTACCAACAACACCATTACTACCGTCACCACCACCATTACAATCACAACATCCAGCACAAAGCGAAGTGTTCTGTCTTTTCCCACTCTCCATCCATACAGCCTGCCCTGGATCAGGAAAACCAGGCAGACGCGTGGATTAAGAGATGACAAACTATTGATGGGTAGGATTCAGAAAAGACAGGACACGCACGCACACACACACACACACACATACAAATGTATACACACCCATATGAACAAACGCACTCGTAAACCATAATATACATATAGAAAAACATATGAGCTGGTGACAAGAGGTCATTTTTCTAACGTTCGATGCAAAGAGCAAAATATATCAAGTACAGTAATTATTCGAGGAACATCGACGTGATCTGTTTTCATCACTTTTTCCTAGTATCTGGATAATTTGCCAATAATCAATGAGAGACCTGGCAACAAAAGAAAGCAGCACTATGTGATCTCAAAGTGTCACCTATCAGATTTACATTTTTCTACAAATTGACAAGCTCCTACTAGTTTCTTTTATGCCGCCTCTTTGTTTCGGGACCATTTATTGTATAAACTCAAGATAATCTGATGAAATTTAGATTTTGTTTTGTTTTGTTTGTTTTTAAGGGTTTTACGGCGCTTGCAACACATTAAGGTCATATCAGCGCCATTAGATTTTGTGTCTGAAAAAAATGCCTTTTTACGCACGTTAAAGACGTATCGGCTTTAATTTGTTTTGTTTTTTAAATTTATTTATATATGCGCGCACATACAGCCCCCCCCCCCTCCCCCCCTCCCCCCCCCCCCCCACACACACACACCACATGTACTAAATCATATTTTGTTTATTGCATGCCGATTATAGATAGAAAGCGTGTCTTTTTTTAGAATGGAAATTCCAAATCTTTGCTATTCTAGAAT
>NC_088364.1:16721236-16726236 GCF_034508935.2 Berghia stephanieae
TGTGGCATCGTTAGAGTCTGTAGGGTGGAATAAAAAAAAATTAGAGGATCAAAAGCACATATTTAGTTAATTGGGGAAAAAAAGAAAGAAAAAAAAAAAGCCCCGCCTCCGTTGTAAATTTCTGTGCTAGAATACTACACATAGATGTGACAGAAGCTCTGAGAGCATGCGGTCATAAGAAAAATTCCCAACATCCCACTCAAACCTTGACAATCCAAATGCTTTAGTGAATTCCCTCGAAGTCATCAGTCCGGCCGGCCCGTCTTGACTGGTGAAATGTCTTGGATTTGAAGAATAAATTCATAGCGAACGTGTTTTGTTTGTTTAGTGTGATTTTTTTCTTTGTTTTTGGTGGAGTTCTTTTTCTTCTAAACCTCTGTATGGCAAGATAATACTGGATGATCAAGAATTGAAATCTGAAAGAAGGAGTTTTTTTTTTTTATTTAATTTTTATTTTGATTCAGATTATCCCTTCTTTGATTAATCTGACCTGTTTATTGGGTTTGATTTATATCTACAAGTTGTTTTGTATATATTACTATAATGTGTTATGAACGACTTTACCTGTTATTCATCATCATTGTAATTATTACTATTGTTATTGTTATCATCATTGTTATTATTATTATTATTATTATTATTATTATTATTATTATTATTATTATTATTATTATTATTATTATTATTAGTATCATTATTGTTATTATTACCATTATTATTATTACTATTTTATTATTATTATTATTATTATTATTATTATTATTATTATTATTATTATTATTATTATTATCATCATCATCATCATTATTGTGATTATTATTATCATCATTATTATTGTTATTATTATTCTTTTCTTCTTCTTTCTTATTATTATTATTATTATTATTATTATTATTATTATTATTATTATTATTATATTATTTATTATTGTTCTTTTTATTATCATTATTATTATTATTATATTATTATTATTATTATTATTATTATTATTATTGTTATTATTATTATTGGTACTACTACTACTACTACTACTACTACTACTACTACTACTACTACTACTACTACTACTACTACTACTACTATTATTATTATTATTATTATTATTATTATTATTATTATTATAATTATTAATATTATTATTATTATTATTATTATTATTATTATTATTATTATTATTATTATTATTATTATTATTATTATTATTATTATTATATCTTATTATAATCATTATTGTTATTATTATTATTATTATTTTTTTATTATTTTTTTTTAATTATTATTATTATATCTTATTATAATCATTTTTGTTATAATTATTACTACTACTACTACTACTACTACTACTACTACTACTACTACTACTACTACTACTACTACTACTACTACTACTACTACTACCACTACTGGTGGAGAACCTGTAGTATTTGCGGAGAAATAAAGGCTATTGGGAACAGGCGGTCATCTATTATACTGATTATATAACTGTATTGTATTTTTTTATTTGCCGGTAATTCTGTGCTCGATGATACACATTTAACATTGGCTTTCGGAACAACGTTGATCATCAATCCTACTTAAAAATAAAAAAAAAAGAATAGAATAGAAAGATTATCATTACTTGATAGTATCAAGAGAGATTTAAAATTAAGTCAACATTTTTTGTTGTGCATATTCTAGAATTGCGTAGAATAAATTATACTCGCAAAGAAAGTCAAACGTCATAAAGGACTGAGTATTGTTTTGTTCGTATCGATGTGCACTTATTTGCAGTTCTAATAACCCAATTCGTTAAGGGCTCATCGTTGTTATGGAAATCTCAAAAAAATGACGCAAAAATCGTTGTCCATTACAACAATGTTAAACTAGGCCCATAAGTGAGTTTGTATGTCAGACCTGCATATATGTATACATCTGTTTTGATTTGAGTCCACGGATGATAGAATTAGCCTGAGATATAAAGAAGGTTTGCAGGTTACTCGTATATCCGTCTTTTAAAAAGTTTTATAATTCTTAAATTTGCCAGTATTTTTGTGCTCGATGGTAAAAATTTGACATTAGCCGTTCGGGCGTATGCATATATGTAGGTCCGACATCCGAAACCACTTATGGGCCTAGTTTAACATTGTTGGAATGGACAACGTTTTGCGTTATTTTTTGAGATTTCCATTACAACAATGAGACCACAGGGAATTGGGTTATCAGACCTTCAAATAAGAACACGTCGTCCTCAACCCTATTTTTAAAAGAAATAATAGATTATTATTATTACTATTATTATTATTATTATTATTATTATTATTATTATTATTATTATTATTATTATTATTATTATTATTATTATTATTAGTATTATTATTATTATCATTATCATTATTATTATTATTATTATTATTATTATTATTATTATTATTATTATTATTATTATTATTATTATTATTATTATTATTATTATCATCAACTTCATCATCATTATCATCATCACCATCATAATTATTGTTATTATTATTATTATTATTATTATTAGTAGTAGTAGTAGTAGTAGTAGTAGTAGTAGTAGTAGTAGTAGTAGTAGTAAGTAGTAGTAGTAGTAGTAGTAGTAGTAGTAGTAGTAGTACTGGTAGTAGTAGTAGTAGTAGTAGTAGTAGTAGTAGTAGTAGTAGTAATAGTAGTAGTAGTAGTAGTAGTAGTAGTAGTAGTAGTAGTAGTATTCATTTCTATAAATATAATAGATTGGCACTTAGATAGATAAAATCCAAAAGACAGCGACATTTTTCACTCCCCGATCTTATTACTAAAGCATTTATTATTTCGTAAAGAATAGAAAGACCAATTCAGGACAAACCAACGGCCGGTTGTTTTGATATTATTTTTCAATTTTCAAGCATGTTTACTTTACTATTGAAATCAAAGGAGAAGCTAACGCCGGTGCCTGTTGCCTTGTGTTGTCCTTCTAGATAATCTGACATTGCGAAGAGTTTTGATGCATTAGAATTGTTTCTTGTCTGACAGAATGATGGATAGATCAATGGGAAACGCAGTGCTGATTAGAATGAAGGTGGTATGATCTTAAATAATAAAAACGATAACAACAAAAACCGGAGATAGGGGCAGGGATGCCAACCTCGATAAAAGCAAAACATGTAAGATTGGGTGTACAAAAGGCTAAGATTTGGAGAAAAAATGTAAAATTTGACATTTTAACCCTTCAGACATCTCACTTCCTCCCGTCGAGTAATTGTGGAAATAACAAATCGTCTGTTTCAAAAACTCTAGAATCTTAAGGAAAAATTGAAATACATAACATTCTGAAGCAATTCAAACAGACTCTTTAAATATATCAAACAACAAATATTGCTGAAATGTATATTGCAAGAAGAATGGAGATTGTCAAACATAATAACATTACAATGTTAATACTTGATTCTCATGGAAAAAACCTGTCCTGAGAGATAAGTCATACAACTTTAAAAAGGTGTAAAAGGCGTACAAATATGCTTGACGTATAGTTTGTAGCCCTGTGGTTAGAGAAAGATACACATTTTTAAAGACAAATAATATAGATGTCATTCGATTGTCTATTATACGCTACGGCCAATCATTGAAATGCCATTCTTTTTTCTTTTTTTTCGCTTGAAACTTTTTTTTTCAAACGGATAATGCGATGCTATAGAATGAATTGTTAATAATTTGAAGGGGTATTGAATCCTGCAGGGATATTTTAATTTAATGGTTATATATAATACAAGCTATTTTTCAACCGTTCAGACTACGACGAATTCTTAGATTACAAGTATTGAAGATAACAACCCTCATACCATTACGCGTAAAGCGTTGCTTGGAGGTGTGGGCAACATTATTTATACATTTATATTAATCATATCGCGCATTTATTTTATAATTCTCACATTTTTTTAAAAAAATAGACTAATAACTTTGAACAATTAGGTCGGTAATATTCCATATGCATACAGTGCAACCCAAGATAAAACGAAGTAACCGGGACCATAGATAACACAGTAGTCTGTGACCGGGACTAACGGTCGGGTTTAGTTTAGTATGAGGTATTATTATGGTCAAAAACGTGGATTCATCATGTCTTCGTTTGATCTTAGTTAAGGCAACTGTAGCCGAGTTATACAGCATAAATAAGTCAAAAATGATCTCAGAATTTTCTGTTTAAAAGATATCAATTTCAGAATTTTTCCAGGTCCTGAAAAATATGCGAGTCGTGTTTGAATTCGTATTCATTCGTGGTCAATGACTTGAGTATACTTTATGAAATAGTCAAAATGATATCTTAACATGTCGCGAGAGAATGCTGTTAAAGGATTACATTGGATATCAAATTATGAAATCACATTGTTGAGCTTCCTTTTGTATTTTAACACAGACGGTAAAACTCTGGCTTAATGGCGTTTTGAGGAGTTGGATCGCATCTACATATTTACAATTATGTGCTTATTATTAGCTCATCCTAGAGCGATCAATGATGACAGTGTTGGTCGATGAAGGAGTGGCCGGGATCAGATGACGATGACATGTTTTTGGTAACCTCAAACATTCAGAATATTTGTCGTTGTGATAAGGTTATTATGTCAGCAACCAAAACATTGGCGCCGCAGACGTCTGCCGTATTCTGACAAAATTCATTATCATTTTGGACAGAAAATATAACACTGATTTAAATATCGATTGATTGAACTGTCCCTCAAAATAATTTCATGGCTCAAAAATAACACTTTGAATAAGTGTAAGGTTTGATCGCTTCTGCCAAGTTAAGTGACAATTTAAATGGAGCGATATTTGATTGTATTGTTTTGGGTTGTCCTTTTAAAATATGCCCATCACCTCTCACACACCCAAAGCAGCCTCTTATTTCCCTCTTTATTTTGTTTTGCGTATTGGTTGGGTTTTATTCTTTATTTATTTTTATTTTTTATTGAAAGGGGGGGGGGGGAGTTGTTGTTTTGTTGTTCTGTTGTTTTTTGTTTGGGTTATTT
>NC_088364.1:16728736-16746236 GCF_034508935.2 Berghia stephanieae
AGTAGAAGTTTATAGATCAACGCCCTTGCCAAATTATTGGAGGGAGTTGTTATTTTCCGTTTAGCTCTACAAAAAACAGGAATTAAATCCGGCTCATGGGCCCAATGGCTCTTAAAAACTATGAGGAGTTAAATTGTTGATAATTTGTTTTGCTGTTGTTGTTGTTGTTGTTGTTGTTGTTGTTATAATATTGTGGTTGTTTTCTTATTTTTTTAAACTTTTTTTTTCTATTCTCAATTAGAGACCAAAAACAGCCCTTTTGACTGTGAAAAGAGACCTCCAGCAATTGACTCCATGTCGAGACCCAACATATAATTTGCTATCCGCAAAGTTAACTATCAGGCCTGTAAATACACATTTTTCAAAAATTCTGAAATATTTCTGTCATTATTTTCATAACAAATTGGTATACCGAGATATGATGTACAATAATTACTTGAAGATAATAAAAATTTACAAATGCGTCTATTGCCTTGATATCCGCCGCATTATGATCGATCTAAGTCTCGGGCATTTTTTTTTTTTTTTTTGTTTTTTTTTTAGTAATACCCAACATGGGATAGAACCATTGACAGTCGCATTTCCTTAATTCTGATACATATGTGGAGCTCCTTAGTTATTTATTGAGGTCAAACTTTCGTGTATCTCTGTGGATATTCCATAGACATAATATTATTATTGTTAACACGAAAGAATCTATATTATCAGAAGACATTGCAAGGCACCGAAACAGACAGGAGTCTATGGCATCTAAACTGCGTACCTATTTGGACACGGAATTATTAATTATGACAACCATGTCATTTTGGTTTCGAACGTAGCAAAATAGAAAAATATCAGATTTGTTTTGTAGAATAAGTAATCAAATTCTTATTTTTATAAAAGCTCATTTTTTTGAATACGTTTGCATCTTATACAGCATTCTACATGGAACATTTTCTAACCCAGACAGAGCAATTCTGCTTCTAGTCAGGGCAACGCAGAAAAAATTCATACACAAATTACAAAGACCATCTGGGTCTGGAAAGTTCGACCAAAAATAGATAAGTAAATGAATAAATAAATTAATTAATTAAGTAGTTAATTAATTAATTAATTAATTAAATAAAACAAAATAAATCGCGCCACAGCATATTTTAACAACATCGTTAGAGACATTATTAGGTCTCGATTCTAGTTGGTTTTATTTTTACCGATTTTTTTCTCTCGAAATTTATGTGTATGAATGTATTCGTCTCTTTGAAACTCATCCAGATCCAGACATCGGATTGATAATTCGAACGATGCCAAGCAGTTACTAATCCGTATATTCCCTGTCATTTAGCCGGTTCTATCTAATTCAATATTTATTTCCTGTCAACGAAAAGGTCCGATCCTTCATTCTTATTATGGTACTTACACAGAAAAAGGATTCAAGCCGATTTTCAAAATGCCGAAACTATACATATTATAGAACTTGTAAGACTGGTGATCGCTACCCTGAATGTTTGGTTGGGGAGAGTGGTTTTTATTCCACAAAGCCATAAGCCAACATGTATTAATTGCGTTTGCATTTGAGATGTATTTCTTTATGCTGTCGACCCAGCTATAATATGCCAAGCAGCCGAATATGTGAGGTTTTTTGTTTTTTTCACAATATCTTGACAGACTGATGAGGGAATTGCATCGCTATCGACACCATGCACTTTTCTTTTCAATCGCCTGTATTACAATAAATCTGAGTGACTCTCAGGATCTGTAGAGTTGATTGTTTCGAGTCACAGGCAAACATAAATGAAATAAAATAACAAATTGTGAATTCAAAAAGTACAGTTTTTTTTTCAATAGGTCAATTTGTCTACTTGATCAGTCAAAATGTTTAGTCCGTATCCTCTTTTATTTTTCGTAGATTTCTCACGAGCAACGGTTTACTGTTGTCTGTCGATAACTGAGGCAAAAAAATATACTTTTAAAAAAAAATTTCGAGTTAAAAAAAAAAAAATCCAATGAAATGTTCATTCAACTATTCACAACACCATAATTTTCAAAAGTTTATGCTGCACTGCATGTTGATTGAATTTTACGGGACTCTACCTGTTAGGTAATAGGAGAAAAAGAAAGAAAGAAAAAAAAAAAATTTAATAGCTTGCCAGGCATGGCAACAAGAGGTCACGTGACCATTAAGCAGGACGCATCAGTTGCAAAGAATTGATTATGAAACGTAATGATTCCATATTAATATTCATTTCCTTTTCTTTTTTTTTTTATATTCCTGTGTTTCAGAGGTTTTTTTTTCTCTCTGTGTGAATGTGTGTGCTGTGTGTGTGTGTATGTGTGTGTGTATGTGTGTGTGTGTGTGTGTTAATTTTATTTTTACATAGAGAAATCTAGCGAACGACCGTAATAATTGTGTGACAATTTGTCATCAACATCATCATCATGTGACCTGACGAGATGCGCGATGCGTTCACATGAACTATACCAAATTTACGTGACGTAAAAATGTTTGATATCGACCACATTTAACACTTTTCCCCCACTTCCTCTTATATAGGGTGTACTCGGCGTTCACATATATGCAGGTTTGACATCCGAACCAAATTATGGGCCTAGTGTAACATTGTTGTAATGGACAATATTTTGCGTCATTTATTATATATTTCCCTCACTACAATGAGCCTTTAATGAATTAGGTGATCAGAACTGCAAATAAGTACACGTCGGGTGTGCTGTATGAAATCAATTAAATAAACGCAGCTGTTGTAGTTGTTGTTTTATCGTAAGCATTGTGATCAATATAATTTTCTCTGCTTTCATTTATCTTGTTCTGTCTTTTTTTTCTTCCTGTTATTATTATTATCATCATCATCATCATCATCATCATCATCATCATCATCATCATCATCATCATCTTCACCACCACCATCATCATCATCGTCATCATCACCATCACCACCACCATCATCATCATCATCATCATCATCATCATCATCATCATCATCATCATCACATCATCATCTTCATCATCATCATCATCATCGTCATTATTATTATTATTATTATTATTATTATTATCATTGTCATCGTTATCATAATCATTATTATTATTGTTACCATTATTTTGTATACGTTTTTACAAACAAGGTTTGATATCAAAGTTTACGTCGGTACTTTATTTTTATTGTAATTTTAAAAATGATTTTTATTAATTTAGCCATACTATTTACGTTTATTACTCACCATACTATTTGGCTACTTAATCATCTATTTATCGTTCCATTTGTTTTTCTAGAGAGATATACCATAGAAGCCCTGCTTGTTTTGTTTTCGATTCTTTGTTTTTGTTTTGTTTTGCGTTTTTTTCTTTAAAAACAACATTTGTTGACTGTTTTGTCCTCTTTTCTTTTAATTTATTATCAGAATTATGACAATTACGACTTGAGGAAAAAATTCTTTTTTTAGACGTGACAAGAAGGGGTATTACAGTAACTTGAAAATTATTTGCTTAGAGAAATATATATAAAGGACTTTTGTCTCCGTCCTACTTACGGTTTGAAGAAATTACAATAATCATTGATATTTATTTCATTGAATCAGTTTGAACTAATTTATTTATTTATTCAGTTTAAAATAGTTATCTTTTTAAAACGATTTCCTAAACGTTGATTAGTCTATTATTCAATAATAATCCTTTATTCATGCAATACACTTATTAACCATATTATATTTCGTTTGATATTTCTATCAGGTGATAGACTGATCTATTCTGCCATATCTTTAAGAATTTGTTATATTTTTTATTAAAAAAACAAACATAAAGACAAAATGTATATTTATTATCTATCATTCATTTATTATTTTTATGTATTCAACCATTCGTTCATTGAACAATTAATTTAGTTTCAATAAATTACGTTATAAATAATCAATTAACGCATTGTTGAATGGTTGAATAAATGAAATAATAAATAAATGACTGAATGAACCAATAAATAAATCACAGGAGAAACGAATGATTGACGTATAAAATAGATGGTAATTTTTTTCTTCTTTTTGAATGATAAACGAACAGGTTTATTTATCTTTGCGTTCATTGATTTATTTTACTCATTTATTAGTTCATTCATATTTTATGTATTAATTTATTCATTTATTTATGCATCTGTTTATTGTTCATGTATTGTTTTATTCATTTATTTGTTTATTTTTTGACTTTATACACTGATAAAGCCATTTACTATTTTCGCGGATTATATTTTTTTGTTTCATCAATTCATTTGGTCCATCGTATTCATCTATCTCGTACCTGGATGTTTATCTATGTATCTCTTTATTTATCTGTCTGATTATCTACGTATTATAATCCCAGGTTTAAGACTTTTTTGACAATAAGTCTGAATTTGTCTTAATCTATCAATAGATTAACAAACTTTCCTAACCACGAATTGTAGTAGCGCATACAACGAAAACAAAAATAACAGAACAAAACAAAACATTTTTTAAAAAATTAAAAATGTAAAAAACACACATAAAAACAACATAAAAAGTGTTTTGTGGGTATCTATGCTATTTGGCTCTAATATGGTTGCAAAATATCGTAGCTTAACCCAGGCTTGGATGAATATTCATACCTCAATTTACACACACTTGAACGCAAGCGGTCTCCGACATAATGCATGCACACATACACACGACATAGTCAATGCGAAAAGGCCTTGGAAATGCGCAATATATATATAATATACCTGGCGTTTTTCAGGGCCGTAGAGAAGAGGGGGGGGGGGGGAATTGAGGGAGATGTTACATACTGGCACAGTTTCAGTGGATCTTTATCTTAAAAGCATAAATTTCATGTCACGACTTTGTTGGTTTTGTGATATTTAAAAAAAATATTCTCGCTGTTTGTCTCCATTTGCTGTATGTACCCCAACGACTTTTACTATTTCGTAACATATTTATTGTCAATTAGAAATAAACATAATATGCCTCTTTGCATGGGAAAAGTACTCGACGCCATCACGAATTGAGTTGTTCTTGTATTGTTGACGTAAGTTTATTTATTTATTTATTTGCTTGTCTAATCTACAACATTTCTCTTGTCTTCACCTGCCTTCTGACCAGCTAAAAATAAATACCTGATACTCTTAATTTACTAAAACAAAGAAGAAAAAAATCAATGCTAAACATTGACTAAGCTACATAATATTAGGGACTCGATTGACAATCTTGTTACTTGCTGTTCGCCGTTCGCAGTTATGAATAAACTTGGATAACACATATAGCTCAGTTCGTAGAACACTCGCTTCACACGCAAAGGGACCGTGGTGCAGAGGAGATTTTTTTCTTTTTTTTCTGAGCCCCCCCCCCCCCCCCCCCCCCGTCCACCCAGCTATGAATAGATAGCTGAGTCTGTTAGAAAGTACTTTGCGATAGACTACCGTCATATCCATAGGATAGCAAGCAATTGTTATTGTCCGTTACACGTTTCACGCTATAGACTACCGACACGTTTCGTTGGTGATCAATAAAAAGAAATAATACAAGCGAAATGAGTTTCATGAGAAAAGTGGGATTTTAGGCGGAACGTTTATGTTCCAAATATAGATTACAGACCGAGAGCATTGCTTTTAAAAAAAAAATTAAATAGAAAACATAGGTCCGTGAGTAGATTATTCAGGTAAAATGGTAGAATTTTTGGTTCGTTTATTTATTTTATTTTATTATTATTATTTATTTTTTTTTGGTTTTTGTTTGTTTTGTTTTTTCCTTTTGTTTGTTTGTTTTTGTTTTGTTTTGGTTTGGTTTTTGGTGGGGTTTTTTTTTTTTTGTTGTTGTTGCTTTTTTATGTTTATTTTTTTCTTATTTTGTCGCGTTTTGTGTGTGTATATGGGTGTGTTTGATTTAGTTTGTTGTTATTTTGTTTGTTTGTTTTTGTTTTGTTTTTTTCGTTTTTTTTAAATCTTATTTTCTTCATTCTTTGTTAGTTTGTTTTTATTTTTGTTTTGTTTTGTTGCTTTATATATATAAGTATAAAATACTCAAGGTCCGTCGTTAAAGGGTTAAAATGTAATTCACTATCATAGTAAATCTATCTGCGATTGGTTTGATCAGATTTCCAGGTTTCGATGACCCAAACGGTGTTAGCCCCAGGGTGTTAATCAAATTGAAGTATTGATGACTTAACGGCCTTGTTATCTTTGCCGCATTTGATACGTCCGAGCGATCAACGATAACTAAGATTCAATCAATCAGTAATAATTACATATCAATTGATAACTGATCGATAATCAGAGTATTGCTGCTAGGAACCAATTAGTACTACGCTATATATTATTATTATTATTATTATTATTATTATTATTATTATATTATTATTATTATTATTATTATTATTATTATTATTATTATTATTATTATTATTATTATTAATTTATCATTATTATTATTATTTTATTATTATTATTATTATTATTATTATTATTATTATTATTATTATTATTATTATTGTTATTATTATCATCATCATCATCATTATTACCCCTAATAAATACAAGGCGTCAGTTAAGATAATAATATGGCAACGTTTAACTGATGTATCCCAAAGAAACAATAATGTTATCTTTACATCTTATAATTTATCTCTATACTATTGAATTCAAAATTTAGACAATTTAAATGGACATGACAAATCAATAAATTAATTAATCAATTAATTAATCAATCAATCTTCTTACCTGATCGATCTGATGCGGCATCGCTGGGCGAGAGGCTTTGATGTGCTGTCGTCGTATGGTGACCCCCTGAGACGTGTGGCGGGGAGGATAGCGCGTTATTGTCCGAGCCAGAGGGCATAGGATTCGAGTCTGTGAGGTGATGGTGTGGGTGATGGTGGTGGTGCATGGTCATTGGGTGACTGTGGTGGGACGGGTGGTGTGAGTGGGTGTGGTGGCCGGGGACCACTAGTTCCTCTAAACAGACCGGGTCGTTCATAGAGAGGCTCATTGAATGATGAGGGTTGTTGGGCAGAGCAGGCCGGCGGGCTTGCTCCTCGCTGGTGGAGTTGATAGTGATAATGATATCAGATTTGATTGGAATGGAATAAGTTTGTGATAAGAGCACGTACGTTGAGTTTTTGTGGTTTTGTAAGTCCTTGAAAATTATATCATTTACGTGCAAGTCGCTGTATTGTTTAATCGCTGGATAATCCAATTGTCGCGATTTGTTAAATATTATTAATTAAAACGATTTCGTTTAAATTTCTGAATTTGATTTACTTTCTTAGGTGTGTGTGTGGGGGGGGGGTTGTTATTCTTTGCTAGCTTTGTTTTTATTGGTATTACTGCTATTATTTTTTGGTATTATTGCTTTTTTTTTTTCAGCGATATTTTATATGATGTCGTAATCCACCGATATGTGAGTATGTTAGTATCAAACCAACCATCGCCGGAAAATGATCACTCTATTGATACATTTATTCTCCAATCAGTTGTCAATTTTTGTCCGGTCAACGAATGTAAACGCCAAAATATTATTGTAAATATCACTGCAATGTTGATGCCGATGATGCTGATGATGATGATGATAATGAAAGTAACATCGACGTTGCAATGTCTACTTTCTTTGCACTGGTGTCGTGTCAGTCTTTATCATCTGTGAATAAAAAGGAACATGATTACAATTTTGATGTTCATGATTAATGAGATTCACGAATGCTCAATTAATTTTATTACGCCCTGTGAGATGCATAATATCCTACATTAAAAAAAAAAAGAAGTTCGAACTCAAAACTATAGGTTACTTAGCTCGCAATAATTTTAAGTATATTTAATAATAATAATAATGATAATAATAATAATAATAATAATAATATAATAATAATAATAATAATAATAATAATAATAATAATAATGATAAATAGATGATGATGATGATGATGATTGATGATGATGATGAGATGATGATGATGATGATGATGATGATGATGATGATGATGATGATAATAATAATAATAATAATAAATCTTTATTGTCCTCAAAAAAGTGGCAATTTGTCATTTGGTTACACATTTATAACAATACAATATTGACATAGACACACTCACACAGATGCACACTTGTAACATCGTAGTCATCGAAAAAAAACCCAACAAACAAAACAAAACAAAAAACAACAAACGAACAAAAAACGACATCAACAACAACAACAAAGGATTGAAATTGATTCTTGGGAATGTTTGATAGCCAGTTAGTATCGGTTGGTACAGAAATTGAAGTGAAAAGAAAGTGATGCCTAGATGACAGAAAAGTACAGAATTCTTTCCAACTAATTGCTCTTGTCTGCATCCATTCAAATTTCCAACCGATTTGATGTCATTGTCAAATGTATAGTTGACTCATAGGAAAAACACAGTACTCACAAGCAAGCAGTTTCAGTTTGGATTCGGATGGTAACGGCTGATCATGTTTGCACAATGCTGAGATTAGGTAGGTCGTGGGTGTGGCGATAAAATTTTACAACAAACTTAAAATTCTATCCAAAGGGTAGCAAGTAAATGTTAATGTCGTGTAACGCTAAAACAAGCAATAGCAAGTTATGCACCACGAGGGGCTTAGCCCCGTATACTCTCTTGTCTGCTATGTCCACGGGCCCTCTATCTTTGAAGGACAAGCCCCCCCCCCCCAATCCCCCCGCTGTTTTTTTAAAAGATCATGTCGATTGTAAACGACCTTCTCCACTCTTATCCCTATAACATCCAAGAGATAGAACCAAGGACTACACTGCAGAGTGAGTATGGTAGTCTTTGGATAAAACACATTATACTTTTTTTTAAAATTATTTTGGCGAGAAAACATCAACATACTTCCAGTATCGATCGATTAAGATGACTCAACTTGTCAAAAGGCAAGAACCACGACACCTCTTTGAACTCTCAGGTTTGAGACTTTTGTAAAGTTGAGAATCATCTTAATATCAATAATTGAAATTATTGCTTTTCTGACCAAAATGAAAAAAGAAAAAGAAATTAAATGTGTTTCGTTAGGGAGGCAGAAAAGGACGATCAGTCTTTCTTTCTTACTGTTATCTTTCATGACAACACACAACAAACCATTATCTTCCCGAACGGCACATTGTGTCTATTTAATTATTATTCTATCTTGTGACAGCCATCAAATTAGAACAGCATATATCTAATAAAACGGTACAGTATAACGATGATGTTCATTGTTTTGTTTCCGTTTGAAGTCCGCCATGACAAGTCGTCCAGCTTTAGATGACCAACATGATGAGTATTATATTATAGTGTAAATTACACTAATATTATACATTATATCAGTTTTCTTGTGATCCTATTTGAATGCAATTTGAATGCATCATTTTTTTTTCGTGATGGATCTCTAATGCTATTTTCTTTGAGTGGAATTTTAGGTGAACTCAGAGCGGATGCACGAATAGATAGATCGTTCCTGGAACTGCTGTTTGAAGCAGCAACATTGTCTTAGTTTCTAAAGGACGTCTAAACAGTTTCTAAAGGACGTCTAAACCTATGTATTAACTTTAGACCTCGCCATATCCCTTTAACTGGTGCGTTTATGACCCAAAAGTGTTGCAATGCACAGCAACATCTCCAGTAACAAACAAATAAACAATATTGTTGTAGAAAAATTGACTGTCTAATCTAGTTGATTTTTTTGAAAATATTATTGATTAGTCATATTTACTGGGTGTTCAAATTTGATTATAACCAATCCATTGGGGGGGGGGGGGGGGGAGAGAGAGAGAGAGAGAGAGAGAGAGAGAGAGAAGGGGGGAGGGGATTGAAGAGTTTTTGTTGTTTTTTTTAAGAAGGAAAGAAAGAAAAAGACCGCGGTGGTTAGTTACAAAAGGTTTTAGTCAAATTTGTAAGATATCGAGGAGAGTGTTTTTAAAAACCTTATCCAATAAAGGCTAACAAAGTCTGGCTAGATAGAAAAGTCTTCAAACGTTTCTCGGTTCCTACCACAGACGTCCTGTGTTATCTATGGTTCCTGCCAAGATCTTTTACTTTCCTATCCCTTCCCATCCTCGTACATATTGTGTCCTCTGCTTCCATCTCCACACTTTTTGTCCCCCTTCCCCACTCGCCCTCGCTGGTCATCGTATATCGCTAATTCTATTATTGTGAGTGAGGTAAGCCAGTTATCCAACATTATCAAATCATGCATTCACGGCGTATGAGGCGTTATTTTGGTGTCTGGTACAACATAACGGTACTACCACAGAAGGTGAAAATCGCTTTGTACCGTTGGCTGTGCTGTCGTACACTGATTTTTAAAAACAAAACAAAAACAAACAAACAACCACATGCTTTTCTCATTTTAACCATAATACTGCTTGAAAATCGGATCAAATTAATAACATTAATAAGATGAAGTAGAAGCTCCATTTCAATGTACGAAGACAGGTGATTTGGACGCTTCGGGTTTCCCTTTGTCAACAAAACACATTGATTGAGACATCATGAGAGTTGAGAGACTGGCGATGAAAAATTTTAGCCAGAAAACTTTTACTAAATACAAGTAGTATATCGATAGATAAGGATGACAACCAACTTATCAAAACGTCTCAGGTTTGAGACTCATCTCTACAGATTGCTACCCTTTTAAAATCTATCTTGATTATTCTTGTCTTATTTTCCAAGCAGTACAATGATTTACAATAATGATACAATGCAATAATTTTTTTATCCAAATTTTAAAAAAAAACAGCCATTATTGCTCAAGTAAAAGTCACTAATGAACAAAGGTGGTTTTAAATAAAGTTTTTCTTTTCTTCTTTTGAAAAAAAAGATCAGTTTTAGAGTTTTTTTCCAAAGTTGATTTATACCATTTTTCTTCTTTTCTTCTTTTTTTGCGGGGGGGGGGGGGGGGGGGGGGGGGAGGAGTGATATCTTCTCCGTTTATTTCAAAAATCAAGTTGATTATCAACTGACAGACGAATTGATACAAAGTTGAGGTGTTTAATCTCAATAATGTAATATGCCTAAAGAGAAATTCTAGGACAAACAATCATTAGTGTATATTTTAAAAAAAAAGACGAGATAACTAGTTTCGGAAAACCGCAATCACTCAACAGTCCTATTCAAACACTCACCCACTGCCCCTTTTAGTAGTTACAATTTTCAAAGTCCGAATCTCATCCTTCGGACTGCTAGATGAAAATCTTTATACGTTATGGTACTTAACTCCGTTAAGTTATTATTGTTAGGTATGCATGGTTCAGCACCTCTCGTCAATGATTACAATTAAAAAATCGTGAAAAACTTCCGTGGTCTATAGAAGACTCTCGTACTCTGAACATGAAAATTATTATTATTATTATTTATTTATTTATTTATTTATTTATTTTATTTTTTTTTTCATTTTGGTCGGAAAACAATAACTCGATCCCCGACGTCTAAAAGCATCAAGCTGTAAGTCATTCTAATTGACAATATTTAAAGTTAAGGTGTTCAGACCAAAATGAAAATATGTGTTTTGTCGGAGTGCTGCAGTTACGCAGTGGCGGCAATGAGAATAATTATGATTGTGTTCAGTCGGGCATGCATTGAGCACCGTTATTCCGGTACTCTATGTGTATTGGTGGTTTAGTTAAAAGCTATCTTATTTATTTTCTTTTATTGATTGAATCTAAAGTTTTTTGGGGGGGGTTTTTTCCTACTTTCTTAAGATTTGAAAAATACCATAATCACAAGTCAATTTGACAATGATGCTTCAAACGGGCTAGTACCCGATGATGATGATGATGATGATGATGACAGTGTTGATGATGATGATGATGATAATGATGATGATGATGATGATGATGATGATGATGATGATGATGATGATTGTTGTGAAGTCAGTTTGAGTGCTGCACAGATACACGTAGCTCCCTATATATTCATAACGCCACCATTGTTGATCGCAATGACATAACTAATCAACACCTCACAAGAATGCAGGTCATCCGGCGTAACATCTACAGGTGATCTATCTAACCAAACATATCGATCTGGCAAAATCCGCTTTTTTTTCGTTTTGGTCAGTAAAGTTTTACTTCAATTAATATCGATCGATAAAATGACCCTCAACTCTGTCAAAAAATCTCAAACAAACACCTTTTTTGACCTATTTGAAGTCTCATGTTTAAGCGTTTTGGGTTTCTTTTGTTTTGTTTGTTTTGGTTTTTGTTTTGTTTGTTTTTTAGGGGGGGGGGGTGTTGGACAAGTTGAGGATTATTTTGATTTATCGATATTCGTCCGGCTTTGTGATATGACACTCACTTTCAGACCGGTAGGTCCTGGGTTCGATTCCCGATTTGAGCCTTGGGTCCTTGGAAAAAGATCTTTACTCATGTTTTCTCACCGTTAACAGCGCCGTTGAAAAAAACTATTTTTTAATATATATCTTCTTTCCAGCATCATATTATTATCTCGTCCTACATGTAAAGTGTTGCTGCTGAGGACCCCTTGCAAACTCTTTGAACACGTTTAGTTGATGTTGGGCCACATGCATGCTCAAGTTTCATTTTAGAAAATATTATTTGACGTAAAAGTTTCTGGCCAAAATGAAAAAGAAAGTTGGTTCTGTCAGAATACTGTTGTGATTTGATTTCAATAAAACAGTAAGTGTTTTTGGCTCAAGATCATCATATTTCCTATGAATAATTTTGATTATACTCCAATTTGACACACAACTTGCTGTTTTCACCGAAAGAGCAATGTCAGAAACGGGAAATCATTGAACATCTAGAGTTTCTAACTGCTAAAAACATACTTTCCGCCATTGTGTAACCCGACTGGACGCACTGATTGACTGACATATTTTTATTTTCTCATCTCTATCTATATATTAAAATAAGTATGATCGCTTTAACTGTATCTAATATTGGCTGAGAAAGAGTTCAGAACGCGATACGTCCCTGTCAGGTAATTTTTTCATATTTGAAGCTGTTAATTTCATTTTTTGTTCAATATGTTTAACTTATAGAAACAAATAATAATCTGGCAAAGGAATTGGTCATGTGCTATATAAATATCCATGCTATAATTTTCTTGTAGCAGAGAGAATAATCGGAGCATTTTGCTCAGCATACTACCAAATTCAAATGCAAGCCAAGGGGAATATTAATGTGACTCTACCAAAATATAATATTAGCAATTGAGACACAAAAGTATATTTAATTCTAATGAAAGAAATGCTATATCAAGTTTATAAATTTAAGAATAAAAATAACCTTTTGGGTCATCCGATGGCAAAGTGATCAGTTCACATGTTTTTAGAATTAAAAGTCATGTAATTCCTTTTAGTTCAGTGATACAGATGGAACTAGTTTCTAATGGGGTTAGTGGGTTTTTGTTATGAGTCCACTGTTTCGGAAAGAAAGTAAAATTTATATTGATAATATAAGACATTTCAAAAATAGACTTTGGGTTGAAAATGGACATAGCAACACTGGCATACACCTTCACTGATTATCTCTTCTTCTTCTTCAGTCCTCATCCCACAGTAGGTATGGACCACCGATGAAACTTTTCCATCCTCTTGTCACTTGTCTCTATTGATGTATAAACATCAATGGGCTCAAAAAGAAGTGCTGCTGTTTCACACTAGTATTTTTTTGTTGTTTTTTTTTTGAATTCGTATTTTTTTTCCCCCCCCCCCCCCCACCCTTTTTTTTTCCAGCCAGATGATCAAGTCTTTTAACAACCTGCCTCTCTACCAACTCCTGCTGTTGTACACATATTATGTGTGTAACTACACATATTATGTGTGTAACTTAAAACTGTCTTTATTATTGTTTTGCCAGCCAGAGTGTGTCAGCACTTCATTGAATCGCATAGCACCAATAAATATAGATAGGTGACTTACTAATTATAAACACGACTGAATAAAACTATAGATTGACTTTTACATCGACCTATTTTTTAAAATAAAAGTAAGAAAAAGCCTGACGACATTAATTTAGGGAATTGTTTTGCTTTGTTGTTGTTTTGTTTTGCTTTGTTTTTCTTCGGGGCGTTGTTATTTTGTTGGTTTGTTGTTGTTGTTGTTTGTTGTTTTGTTTTGTTTTGTTCTATTTATTATTATTATTATTATTTTCGATCATGAAGAACTTGATATTTATTTGGCAGCACTGGAAACACAATAGGACTTATCGTGTATTTTTAGCCTCGTATAAGATTAAAATTGATAGTGTCCAGAACATGTTTCTATCGAGTTTATATATTTTAACTTTTAAAAAGTATCTTATTGAAGATAAAATAAAATTGTTCAAGAGATTTAAATTGAGAGTTGAATAAGGAGTCAAGATGGAATGGTGATAATAGGTATGTTATGGCTATGGGAGAGAAATAGTAACATAAAAGTCTGCTTGTCTAATAAGTCACGTCGATAGATAAACGGGTTCCATGGAATCAAATTTGTATCTCGAGCTTCGAATTGTGAAAAAAAAAAACCAAATTGTCGTTTCCATAAGACTCAAGACTGGAAGAAAACACGAATACAATGATCGGATATGACTTCAAAAGCATAGGCATGGACATGATCATGATAATAGATACAAACAAGGATTATTAGTCTTACGTGAGTCACCGTGTCCAGTGTTATAGATCAAATCCAACTCGGAAGAAAATTTGAAGTTTTCCAAATCAAATCACTGCAGTCTGTTAATGACGATAAATGTAAATAGTTTATGGAAATATGTAATTAGTTGCAAAATGATAAACAACACATATCCAATTCAATAAATATTCCCGGATTTCGAATACATTAGCCACTTGTATATTTGCCTTGTAAGACAATATATCTATATATCATAACACATCAAAACTTTTACTGACCAAACTAAATCCGAGTTAATTATTTTTTTCACACACAAGACCGTTCTTCTTCTTGTCCTTCAAATTGACAACAGATAACTCCTCCAACACAATACAAATCTCGGATGTTTGAGTCAAAAGCTGTGAAAAGTGATTGTTACATCATTCGTTAAGTCTTCCTGCTTTGCAAAGCTCAAGACGAAAAGTCCCTGAAAGATTTAAAGACGGATCGCACACAAGTCCGAAAAAAGCGCAGCGAATACCTTTGATAATCACCCAGCTTCGTCCGAAGTCTCGCCTCGACTAAATCCAGGACGGGTCGGCAATCCGCTGTGTTTCTCTCTAAAGCGGGTCGGACCAAACAGATCAAGAGAGTGAATGACATGAAATGTAAACCCCCCTCCCTGTATTCATAGATTCGATAGGACTAGGACCGCTATGGGAACGAGAGCCGTTGTGTATGGATGTGTGAATGTGTGTGATAGAGAGATATAATATTGTGTGTGGTGTTCGTGGGACGTGTGTGTTTATGTGTGTGTGTTGTGTAAATGTGTGAGCGTGCTCTATGGGCAGGGACTAAATTACCCGATCGCGAGTCGTAAGTAGCGGGATGGGTTTGGGAGACGCAGATAAGAAGATGAGGAGGAGCCGAGGGCGATACGGAAGAGAGTGGCGAAAGCGCGGGCCAATGGGAGAAGCGGAGTAAGTGTGTAGTTGAGAAGAGGGGGTGTGTTTGTGGGCGGGACTAAGTTCCGTTGGTCGCTTACAGCTGTGTGATATCGGACTTTGGCTGTCGGATTTTGGATTTGACAGTGCCATGAGATAGAAGCTGAATTATATTAGAGATCTATGCGAGTCAAATTGAAGGGAAGAATCGTAAAATAAATAAATAAATAAATAAATAAATAAATAAATAAATAAATAAATAAATAAGTGGAACGAAATCACAATTTGGTCGCTATCTCAATCTACAGGCGATTCATAAACCCCCGTAGTCATATTTTTTTTTTTTTTGGGGGGGGGGTTGGTTTTATTTTGAAAGGGTTGCTTCTGGCAGGTTGTGAAATGACGAGGAGAGAGAGAGAAAGAAAGAAAGAAAGAAAGAAAGAGAGAGAGAGAGAGAGAGAGAGAGAGAGAGAGAGAGAGAGAGAGAGAGAGAGAGAGAGAGAGAGAAGGGTGAGGGTGGGGAGAGAAGGAAGGTGTGGGCATTGGGAGGGACTAGACATGACAATAAATGGGAGGAGGGAGTAAGGTATGAAGTGCGACTGCTTCTGTTCTGGATTGAAAGGGTGGGGGTGGGGGGGGGGGGGTGTACGACAAATCGAGACATGCAGTTTGATGGTAGGTTAGTACTAGTCTTTTTCATTTTTAAATTAGAGAACTACATAGTGCAATATCCACTGAACGTGCTCAGAACGCTTTACTAATTAGTAAAGAATAGAGTTGACTTATTGTACAATGATAGGCAGAAGTATCACGTTAGATGTAATAACGATGAAATTAGTATAAACTTCCAATTCGTCCCAGAAAATACCCCCACATTCAATTTCTCGATGGAAGTTTAGAGCCTCCACCATGTTTTGACCTTTGCCATCTTCAGTGCTGCCTCCTAGGTGAGGTATACTGACTGGTTCTAGAGCTGCCCTGATTAAATTATTACCTTTTGTTTTCAAGATAACATATTTTACTTTTTTTTTTTTCGGGAATTTAAGAACATAGGGAGTAAGTATGTATTTGTTACCTTGTTTCTTCTCTGTGCCAAATCTGCCACCCGCCCCTCACTCTCTCTCTCTCTCTCTCTCTCTTTTTCTCTCTCTTCTTACTATATATATATATATATATATATATAATTATATATATACCTCGCTCTCTGCTGTCTGTCCCTCTTTCTCTTTTGATTTTTCTCTTTCTCTTTATCTCCCCCTCACAACACAATACGCCCTTTCGCTCTCTCTCTCTCTCTCTCTCTCTCTCTCTCTCTCTCTCTCTCTCTCTCTCTCTCTCTCTCTCTCTCTCTCTCTCTCTTTCTCTCTCTCTCCCACACACACACACACACACACACACACACACACACACACACAAGCACTACCCCATTCTCACTCTCCTCATGGAGTGTACATAAGGCATGCCATGAGGAATTTGCAAGGTGCTAAATACATTTTTTTTTTAAATCAACCTAAGGGAGACAATTGAATTTTGGACTTTTATTCTTTTCAATTTCCTTTTCTTTCTTTTAAAAAAAAAATATTTCTAGCTATCTGGTCTATCAAGACTTTCGATTTCATTTCATGCATACAGTAATAAAACTACCGTCCTCTTCCATTAAAAAACGTCTCAGGTTTGATTTTTGAGCGTCAAAACAATAGCGCCGCTATTATAATTACACCAATCAAAGACATCCACTAATCATTTGGAAGACAAAGTATTAATGAATCTTCCATTTGTAATCTATAACAAAACAAAACAATAGCAGCCTTTTCTATCACGTGAGAGTATCTGAGTGATATTTTAACACCCGGTGATTGCTTCTACTATTAAAAAATAAAAAAAAACAAACAGTCAAAGAAAGAAAGAAAAAGAACGCCTTGGAGGCAACTTGTATTATGCATAACACAGATATCTGGTTCCATCTCCTGGAGGAATAAATAAAGCAGTTTGAAGCACATTCGTCGATCATGGTAG